>NC_135233.1:755948896-756276118 GCF_051348905.1 Ranitomeya variabilis
CTCTATATATAGACCCCTGAACAGCTGGAATCTTCAGATTTTGCTCCTGTATCCTGTGTCATGATGGATCTTCGCATGGAGAGCTTTTATTTCAACCTGGATTTAAGCATCAAGCTGTTTCTTGCCTGTGCTTTTGCTTGGGAGCAAGACAGAAATCGCGAAAGATGGAGAAGGAGACAACGTAGGCGTTTTTGGAGACACCCCATTATCGAACTACGTGAGAGCCGTGGAGCCTATCACACGCTGTATGGCGAGCTTAATGCCAACCCGGAGAAATTCCAGGAATAAACAAGGATGTCGCAAGACTCTTTCCGGGATTTGCTTGGTCATTTCCAAGGAGCCATACAGCGACAGGACACCCAGCTCCGTAGAGCGATTCCACCGGAGGAACGTCTGCTGGTTACATTAAGGTACGTTCCAAATCTAAACCAATTACAGTCCAAATTTTTTGTTTTCTGACATGTATTTTTTTGGTATTTTCCATTGTTTCTTTAGCGTAACCACACCATAAGTAGAATAGATTGTAATGTTTCTTGGGTTTGTTTTACAGATTTCTGGCAACCGGAGAGAGTTTATCATCCCTCCACTTCCAATACCAGCTTGGAATATCCACCCTGTCCAGAATAGTTGCGGACACCTGTCGGGCTTTGTGGAATGTACTCCGGGATGAGTTTATACCCCTACCCACCGTCGACATGTGGCTTGAAATTGCGAAAAAATTCTGGAGTATTTGTGATTTCCCCAACTGTTTAGGAGTGGTGGATGGAAAGCACATCTGCATTATCAAACATGCCAGAACAGGATCGGAGTATTTCAACTATAAAAAATATTTTTCTGTTGTGCTCATGACAATAGCTGATGCGAACTGTCGCTTCATCGCCGTGGACATTGGAGCTTTTGGCCATGGCAACGATTCCCAGACTTTCAAGAACTCGGATATGGGCCGCCGTGTGTATGGCAAAAATTTCAATTTTCCCCCGTCACAACCTCTCCCCAACACTCAAGGTCCACCAATGCCATTTGTTATGGTTGGGGATGAGGCCTTTCAGATGTGTGAAAACCTACTGAAGCCCTATTCCAGTCGGGACTTGAACCACACTAGAAGGATCTTTAACTACAGACTGACCAGGGCCCGAAGAACAGTAGAGTGTACCTTTGGCATTCTGGTCGCTAAATGGCGCATTCTTGCATCAGCCATTAATCTAAAAGTGGAAACAGTCAACGAGGTGGTCAAAGCCTGTGTGGTTCTGCATAATTATATAATGGCTAAGGAGCAACCCAACATTGAACTGGATAAACCAGTTGCACACCCACTGCCCGATTTCCAGCATCACCCGCTGCGGTCAACTGCAGCAGTTGGTCACATGCGGGACCAATTTGATGCCTTTTTTGATTTAGATATTGGACGTGTGTCATGGCAGGACAATGTTGTGTAAATGTCCTGTTGTAATTAGATCTGTCCCAGTAATTTTCTGATATGAAAATAATATTTCTCATTAATAAACTTTAGTTTTGGTTCTGTTGACTGTGTCTCCTATCTTTTTCCTCTACAAACCATGGCTGTCCTAAAACTAGCAGTATTTGGTCTGTATTTAATATCAGTTTTTGTAATCCAAAACCAGGAGTGGGTGGTAAAGGCAGAGGTGCTAGTTATTATGTTAATATCATAATTTACCTCTAATTGTTCCACTCCTTGTTTTGGCTTACAAATACTGATATAAAACACTGGCCACATACTGCTAGTGTTATGGCAGCCATGTTGCTTTATTGGTAAGCTTGTTGACATCATTGTGTCCTGATTCTGTTCTGCTGTATCCATTGGACACAGACTGAAGAGACAATGACTGTCACACTATCTATACTCATCAAGTCAGGTGTTAGAAATAATGAATTCATGACGCACATATAACAGCCTCATGAATTCACTATTTCTGACACCTGTGCAGGTGAGCATAGATATGCAGTGTGTGACCACCATTGTCCCCTCAATTTGTGTGTAATAGATTATGTATAAAGAAGAGAAAATGGTGGTTATACAAGGCAGTTCTCTACTCACCAGGTCAGGTGTCATAACTAATGAGTTTTTTGAAACCTGACCTGTTCATTAGAGGTCTGCACTGTATTTCCACCATTTTCTCTTCAGACTGTCACACTAGTCACAGACAAAAAGAGATTATGGAGATACATGTAATATTTTTTGGCCCACCTCATATTTGTATACTAAAGACACACAAAGCTGCAGTCTTTTTTTTTATAACTACTGGAGAATAGATATGATGTGGCCCAAAAAGTAAGTGTGTGGCGAAGTTTCTTAGTTGGCGCACGGTGTGTGTTGCCGGCGGCGGAAGACACAATAAACCAAACATAATTGTGGCAAATCAAATTTTTTTTATTTTTTAACAACCAAAAAATGTATTTAACTGCGCCGGCTTGGGGTAGAGTGATGTAAATGGGGGGTGTGAAGAACTGAGGCCTGGCTAACCGTGGACGACGCAGAGGTGGCAGGAGAAGGGGCAATGAAACTAGAAGGGCCTGGAAGTTCAGGGATGGGGCTTGACACATGAGAGGCTTGAGACGCACTTGAAGGGTGAGACAAACCTGACATTACAGACACATTGGGAAGTGAAGGGGGAGGAATGCTAAGAGTCCTCTGGTTTTTTTTTGGTTTGCCTGGTTGTGGGAAGTCTTGGTGGGCTCATATGGTGTGGCGCAGTGGTGGGTGACCTGTCAGGGTCCGGCTGCACTGTGTCAGAGTCCATAGTGCTCGTAGATCATGCAGCCATGCCAGAGTCCATAGTGCTCGTAGAGCGTGCAGCCATGCCAGAGTCCATAGTGCTCGTAGAGCGTGCAGCCATGCCAGAGTCCATAGTGCTCGTAGAGCATGCAGCCATGCCAGAGTCCATAGTGCTCGTAGAGCGTGCAGCCATGCCAGAGTCCATAGCGCTAGTAGAGTGGAAGGCCATGCCAGGGTCCTGCTGCATCGTGTGGTGGCGGTACGGAAGGCAATGCCAGGGTCCTGCTGCATCGTGGTGGTGGCGGTACGGAAAGCCATGCCAGGGTCCTGCTGCATCGTGGTGTCAGTGGAAGAGGTCCAAACAGGAGCAGCGGATGTCATGGTGGTGGTGGTGGGATGTCCAACTGTACTCGGCATGGTGGTGGTGCTGTAGTGGTGTCTGGCTGTGGAAGGAATTGAGGTGGCCGTGCAGTGGGATGAGGCAGAGGTCGGCATTGAAGTCAATCATGACAGTGAAGGCACAGGTGGATATGCAGCCACTGTCTGCTGGAAATACCGACTCTGATGCATAGCCTGCACGTAAGCAGCATTGCAGGCCTGCATGACACTCAGCTGGAGATCAGGAGTAAGGTGTTCCGACATGCCCTGCTCAATTTGGTTAAAAAAATGATGTGCTGGCCTCTGGAGGTCGGCTTTCACTTGATCAAGGCTTTTGCTGACCTCCTGGATACGTGCATTCAAGAGGCTATGTGAAACATCCATTCGGTCACCCAAAGCCTTGATTGCTTCGTGTAAAACTGAGCTCAAGTGCAAAAACTCGGGCATGAGTGACCTGTCCGAAGCCCTCTGCCGCTGCCGGGAGGAGCCCAAAAAAAAAGGAGCAGTGGAAGAGGACTGCAAAAGGGGAAGACCTAATGGACCAGCTCCCTGGTCACCAGTTAGTGTGGAAGGCCCACTTGCTGCTGCGCTGCTGGATGGCTGGGACGGTTCCGTGGCTGTCGGATGAAGGACCGCTCCAGAACCTGGGCCAACAGTAGTGCTGTATGTGCTGTGAAAAAAGGAAAAAGAAAATTAATATCAAAAATTTACCAGACGCAAAATCCTGTGGAATATAAAAATACAGATTATGGCAATACAATACAACCTAATGCACGTGATAAATACTTCCGTTCTCTAGGCAATGACCAGTCTTAAAAATGACAGAACTCGATGGTATTTGTAGCGTCTGATCCTTGCTCCTGAACCACTGGGAACACGGCTCTCTTGACGCAGGTCCTTGTTGAAGCAGTCCTTCATCGAACGCCAAGGTGTTTTCACTTTGGCCACTGTTAAAAAAAAGGTCAGAAAAAGGACTTTTGGCCGTGCTCACACAACTGTGTGTGATGACAGTAACTCCTCTGAGTTTCTTTCATCACACACAGTTGTGTGAGCACGCCCAAGGTCTCTGCTGCTTCACACTGCATTGCAATACTTACCAAATGCACTTCGGACCCGATTCGGGGCGTTGTCCCAGCCATCCCACGTCGCTTGGGCCACCTCATTCCATATGCGCCGGATCGTGACGTTGTTTGAGTGCAGTGGATCCCGGGTGTCCCACAACGGGACTCTGTCATGCTCGCGCCCAGACTGGTTGGCGCGGGCGTGCGGTGGAGTGGCCCCACTGGACCACAGACCAAACCTCCCTGGAAGGGGCGTAACTAAGTAGCTTCCTAGGTGTTCGCTGGAGCCTCTGATGGTGAGGTCAGACTTGTGCAATAGGAAGCTACCAGGTACCACTCCAGGGTGGAGTCTGGTTGTGGCTGCTGATCCCACCGGGGAACGGAACATAGACAAGCAAGCGGGCACGGCTGGCACATAGGCAGGCAGACGGGTACAACAGGAACACTGTCAGGCAGGCGGGCACGGCTGGCTCTCTGGCAGGACTGGTGGACAAGACTGGTACACTGGAAGAACCGTCAGGGACCGGTCTGCAGGCAGGTATGTAGAATGGGTAAGAACCTGTTCAGACAGGAGGACCTAGGAATAAGTAGATAAAGACCGCAAGAGCGGATGCAGAGCGAAAGCACAGGAGCTAGAGCCAAGAACAGAAATGTAGGAGGCGGAGCCAAGAGCAGGAGGTGGAGCCAAGTGCAAAACCGCAGGAGGCGGAGCCAAGAGCTGGAGGCGGAGCCAAGTGCAGACAGGCAGGAGGCGGAGCCAAGAGCTGGCGGCGGAGCCAAGTGCAGGAGAAGTAGAATCGCAAAGAGCGGAGACAGGTAGAACCGCAAAGAGCGGAGCCAGGTAGAACCGCAAAGAGCGGAGCCAGGTAGAACCGCAAAGAGCGGAGCCAGGTAGAACCGCAAAGAGCGGAGCCAGGTAGAACCGCAAAGAGCGGAGCCAGGTAGAACCGCAAGGAGCGGAGCCAGGTATAACCGCAAGGAGCGGAGCCAGGTAGAATCGCAAGGAGCGGAGCCAGGTAGAACCGCAAGGAGCGGAGCCAGGTAGAACCGCAAGGAGTGGAGCCAGGTAGAACCGCAAGGAGCGGAGCCAGGTAGAACCGCAAGGAGCGGAGCCAGGTAGAACCGCAAGGAGCGGAGCCAGGTAGAACCGCAAGGAGCGGAGCCAGGTAGAACCGCAAGGAGCGGAGAGGTGCTGCGGGAGGGGTCTCTGCAGCAAAGCTGAGCAGAGCCACAAAGAATGTGGAGAGAAGCTGCAGCAAGGGATAACTGCAACAGCAGAAGAAAAGCTGAGTAGAAAGGAGCAGAAACGCAGAAGTGAGGAGCAGAGGTTAAGTCACAAAGGTTCAGAGCAGGCAGAGCTGCAAGAGTGCGGAGTGAAAGCAGACTGAGCATACAAGGAAAGAAAACAGGGAAGGAAGCCAAAGACTAGGAGACAGAGATAAGACTAAGTACAGACAAGGCAAAGGAACAAGACACAAGGACAAAGACACTGGGACCAGGATATTCTGCCTCCTGGTGGGCGGACAACAAGACCAAGGAAATAACACAGAGAATCCTCCAGAGAGGGAGTAACTCAGAGCAAGGCCAGGCAAACTCAGAAGCAAGACACTAACTGAGCTAACACATTGCACAGGCCCAGAACACTGGGTGGAGCTGAACTAAATACTGGAGGTCTCCTGGCAATTGGTCAGGAACAGATTGGACAGATGCACCTGATTCCTATAAGAACCAGAGAGTTCAGGCGCCGCCCCTCTATACACAGAACTATGAAGCATGCAGAGAGCAGAGACACAGAACATGGAGCTGGCAAGAAACAGAAACCACATCATGGCCTGGAGCAGTGGGTAAGATAGTGTGAGAAATGCGAGGCCATGCCGTGATGCCAGCAGAGTTGTTACAGTACCCCCCCCCTTTACGGCCCCTCTTCTTCAAGCCAGCCAGAATAACTTGTAGAAGAAGGATGGGAGCACACATAGTCCAGGCCAACATGACATCTTCAGGGTAGAAGGCGGCAGGAGGGTCACCAGGTATCTCAGAAAACAAAGTCTTTTGGTACTCAACAGGGTTAGCTTCCACAATGAGCAGGACCACCTCCTCCAGGTACATAGGTAACAGGGACTTGAATGCTGCCGTCTTAATATCTTCACCAGCCAGACACTTGGAAACTGGAAACCGTCTCATAGGATTCAAATTTTGCCCAACAGGTAGTAGAGAAGCTCCCGGATACTGAACACAGGAAAAGTCACTAGAGATGAGTGTGCAGAGCATCAGCTCCACCGGGCCAGAGAAAAATTGAGGTGAACAAACTTCTGTCTTGAAATCTTCACCAGCCGGCCACAAGGACGCAGAAGGTACAAACATAGGAACCATCTTCTGCCCGTTATCCAGAAGAAATCATCCAAGCGGCGGGGATGTTCCTAGGAACGGAACACAGGCAAAGTCGCTGGAGACGTGTGGAGAGATAGTCACCGCTTCCCCATCTTCGGTGACATTAGCACATCTTGACTCAACGACTAAGTGTTTACTGGTATAGTCGCTGGAGATGTGTGGAGACATAGTCACCGTTTCCCCATCTTCGGTGACATCAGCACAGCTTGACTCGACGACTAGCAGACCAGCAGAAGAAGATGTCACTGCTGAGTGTCTTTGACGCATGGGAACCAGACACTTCTCAAGACTGGGTAAGTTCAAACGAAGCACCTTACTGCAACTCTTGACCAGAGCGGGTGGTAGAGTCTTTGGCTTAGAATGACCCATGGGCATAACAGACAGCATACGGAAAACAAACTTCTTCGTGTATAAGGCTCCAACTTGGAGCTGTAGTTGTCCTTGCAGGACTAGACTGCTCTTTAGCAGGGTTCGGCCATTATCAGGCAACGCCCACACTGGGTTCTGGAGCTGAAGAAGGGAGACCATACACCGACTCCGTATGATAGGCGGCTTAAACACACCAAAGCTCCCAGAAGGCAGTGAAACAGTCATTAACTTAGATGGAGAGGAAGTACTCTCGCCAGGGGCAGCCTCTCCAACTGGCCCGAGGTTTTGGAGCTTAAGATCCCCTGGACAGAGGCCATCCAGGTGTTCCTCACAACAGCAGCGACATAGTATGCCCTTCTTATGGCTGATTTCAGGCTGCTGCTTTGCCAGCCCACTCTCATCAACCTTCTTAGGCTTCACACAGGTTGCTGCTTTAACGGGTAGAGGAACAGGAGGGTCACAGACGGTCATGGCTTGACGTGGGGGTTTCTTCATGGGTTTCGCCCGTCTGGAGCGCCTCTCGGATCTGGATGGGGAAGACTTAACAGGAGCAGCAGGACAAGGCTTGTCAAAGACTTTACAGAAGGCCACTAGGAAGGCCCCTAGGTTCATGACGATAGGATCCCCTGCTTCCCAGAGGGGAGTTATCCATATTAGAGCATCTTCGGCCAGGTAGGACATGATGTAACCCACCTTGACCCAGTCAGAGGGGAAACAAGCTGCATTCTGCAGGATGTAGCGTAAGCACTGCTTCAGGAACCCCTGACATTCTTCAGGATTCCCATAGAACCTAGGTGGGTCAGCTGGGCAGTGCTCCTCCTCATAGGCCTGAAGTTGCTTGAAGAGAGCATTAGAGACTATAATTGGGTCAGAGGTCTCTTCAATCTGAACCACCCTTGGTGGAACAAATTTTTCAGGTTGCTCATACGGGCAGGAAAAAAGTTCATCATGCTCTGCGAGCGGTAGGACATGGGATACAGCGGAGGCCATGGCCTGTGCAAACTGTCATGCTCGCGCCCAGACTGGTTGGCGCGGGCGTGCGGGGGAGTGGCCCCACTGGACCACAGACCAAACCTCCCTGGAAGGGGCGTAACTAAGTAGCTTCCTAGGTGTTCGCTGGAGCCTCTGATGGTGAGGTCAGACTTGTGCAATAGGAAGCTACCAGGTACCACTCCAGGGTGGAGTCTGGTTGTGGCTGCTGATCCCACCGGGGAACGGAACATAGACAAGCAAGCGGGCACGGCTGGCACATAGGCAGGCAGACGGGTACAACAGGAACACTGTCAGGCAGGCGGGCACGGCTGGCTCTCTGGCAGGACTGGTGGACAAGACTGGTACACTGGAAGAACCGTCAGGGACCGGTCTGCAGGCAGGTATGTAGAATGGGTAAGAACCTGTTCAGACAGGAGGACCTAGGAATAAGTAGATAAAGACCGCAAGAGCGGATGCAGAGCGAAAGCACAGGAGCTAGAGCCAAGAACATAAATGTAGGAGGCGGAGCCAAGAGGAGGAGGTGGAGCCAAGTGCAAAACCGCAGGAGGCGGAGCCAAGAGCTGGAGGCGGAGCCAAGTGCAGACAGGCAGGAGGCGGAGCCAAGAGCTGGAGGCGGAGCCAAGTGCAGACAGGCAGGAGGCGGAGCCAAGAGCTGGCGGCGGAGCCAAGTGCAGGAGAAGTAGAATCGCAAAGAGCGGAGCCAGGTAGAACCGCAAAGAGCGGAGCCAGGTAGAACCGCAAAGAGCGGAGCCAGGTAGAACCGCAAAGAGCGGAGCCAGGTAGAACCGCAAAGAGCGGAGCCAGGTAGAACCGCAAGGAGCGGAGCCAGGTAGAACCGCAAGGAGCAGAGCCAGGTAGAACCGCAAGGAGCGGAGCCAGGTAGAACCGCAAGGAGCGGAGCCAGGTAGAACCGCAAGGAGCGGAGCCAGGTAGAACCGCAAGGAGCGGAGCCAGGTAGAACCGCAAGGAGCGGAGCCAGGTAGAACCGCAAGGAGCGGAGAGGTGCTGCGGGAGGGGTCTCTGCAGCAAAGCTGAGCAGAGCCACAAAGAATGTGGAGAGAAGCTGCAGCAAGGGATAACTGCAACAGCAGAAGAAAAGCTGAGTAGAAAGGAGCAGAAACGCAGAAGTGAGGAGCAGAGGTTAAGTCACAAAGGTTCAGAGCAGGCAGAGCTGCAAGAGTGCGGAGTGAAAGCAGACTGAGAATACAAGGAAAGAAAACAGGGAAGGAAGCCAAAGACTAGGAGACAGAGATAAGACTAAGTACAGACAAGGCAAAGGAACAAGACACAAGGACAAAGACACTGGGACCAGGATATTCTGCCTCCTGGTGGGCGGACAACAAGACCAAGGAAATAACACAGAGAATCCTCCAGAGAGGGAGTAACTCAGAGCAAGGCCAGGCAAACTCAGAAGCAAGACACTAACTGAGCTAACACATTGCACAGGCCCAGAACACTGGGTGGAGCTGAACTAAATACTGGAGGTCTCCTGGCAATTGGTCAGGAACAGATTGGACAGATGCACCTGATTCCTATAAGAACCAGAGAGTTCAGGCGCCGCCCCTCTATACACAGAACTATGAAGCATGCAGAGAGCAGAGACACAGAACATGGAGCTGGCAAGAAACAGAAACCACATCATGGCCTGGAGCAGTGGGTAAGATAGTGTGAGAAATGCGAGGCCATGCCGTGATGCCAGCAGAGTTGTTACAGACTCGCTCCTGGACCAGGGAGATGAGGAGGTCATTCTCGATTAGATCATCCTCCCGTTGTGAAACCTAAAAATTAAATAAAGTCATTAAAGTTTGCTCAGTTAACATAAGGAAAAGAAAGAAAAAAGATGCTGAGAAATGGCATGAATAGGAAAGTCAACATACAAAAGGATTCCAGAAGAAAAAAGTTAAGAAATACGAAAGAAAGGAAGATTCAAGATAACAGTCAGCCTTGCATACGTACCCGCTGCCGTCTTTCCACCGGACCTTGACTCCGCTGCTCCTGCCCTTTCTCTGCCGCAGTAGAAGAAGAGCTCTAAAAAAAGAAAAATTCAAATTGTCACATGTGTAGATGTGACAGTGAATACTTACCAATCTGACGAGGCAAGTACTCACCTCACTGACATGCTCCACTTCCGACTGTCCTGGACGAAACTCCTCATCAGAAGAAGAAGAAGACTGTTGTGAACTCTGTTTTCGGGCTCCCTCTTGTGGTCACAGGTGGTATTGCGTGAGTTTTATTTTTGGGCTCCCCCTGGTGGCTTTGTTTGTTATCTTGCGGGTCTGTGGCTGGATCAGCTGCCTCGTTATTCTCTAGGGAGGTTCCTATTTAGCTCTGCTTCACCTCCACTTGTTGCCGGCTGTCGATGTATTCAGTGCTATTCTGATTACTCCTGACTATCTTGGTTTTCTGTCTCTTCATGAGAAGCTAAGTTCTGTTTGATTATTTTTTGCTCATCTGTCTGCAAGATTATTTCTGTTTATGATGAGTTTAGTCCAGCTTGCTAATATGTGATTTCTCGCTGCTGGTAAGCTCTGGGGTACGGAGTTGCTTCCCCCACACCGTTAGTTGGTGCAGGGGCTCGAGCAATCTCTGCGTGGATATTTGGAATAGGGTTTTTCATTGACCGCACAGTTCTCTTCCTATTTTCTGCTATCTAGTGTTAGTGGGCCTCATTTGCTAAATCTATTTCATCTCTGCGTATGTGCTTTCCCCTTAACTCACCGTTAATATTTGTGGGGGCTTTTCTATATCTTTGGGGATCATTTCTCTGAGGCAAGTGAGGACTTACTTTCTCTCTAGGAATAGTCAGTTTCTCAGGCCGTGACGAGACGTCTAGGATTTCCAGGTAACGTTCCACGGCTGCCTATAGTTGTTTGCGGATAGGATCAGGTTGCGGTCAATTCAGTTATTATTATTATTATTATTATTTATTGTTATAGCGCCATTTATTCCATGGCGGTTTACAAGTGAGGAGGGGTATACATAATTAAAACAAGTACAATAATCTTGAACAATACAAGTCATAACTGGTACAGTAGGAGAGAGGACCCTGCCCGCGAAGGCTCACAATCTACAAGGGATGGGTGAGAATACAGTAGGTGAGGATAGAGCTGATCGTGCAGCGGTTGGTTACCACTTCCCCAGAGCTAGTCGTCGGTTCAGTTTCTGCTAGTCAGATTTGTGATCCTTGCCACTAGGATCATAACAGAAGACATTCTGATGCAAGTAGAAAGAAAGAAATGGCAGAAATTAGGTCATGTAGAGAAAGAAAATAGAAAATAAAGGCATTGGCTAGGATATACTCACATTGTTCAGAGGCTTGTTTGCTCCAAGGTGCTGGGGTCTGTCTGCTTTGCTTGGCTGTCTGCTGAGAAGTGACCTGCAACTATCCACACCCTCCCTTTATCACCTTGATGGTGGGGGGTGGCTTATCAGTGTCTAGACATGTTTTTCTCTATTGAAACGCATGCGTTCACAAACGCAACCAAACGCATGTGCTTGTAAACGCATGCATTCATATAGACAGCAATGCGTTTTTTTTGTCATAATCCTTGCGCAACCGACCGCATGCGTTACCAGGCGGCAATTTGACGCCTCTAAAAATTACTACATGTCGCATTTCCGCCCCAAGCCGCAAACGACGAGACGACGCATGCGTCGTCAAACGCGGCAAAACGCGAAGAAACAAAAACGCATGCGTCCCTAATGTTAAATATAGGAATACACAACGCATGCAGATATATGCGGTACAAACGCTGCGGACACAACCGCAAATGTGAAACTAGCCTAAAATGAGTTGCTTTTCGTCAACATCATCTAAATTCTTTATCCAGCAACAGTTCAAAATACTGTAGGTGGTGCTTAATGATAATATGATGTCAGACTTCCTTACAGGTAAAAATGGGAAAAAGGAAAGCACAGGATGTCAGTCGTAGTGAGCAATGTTCCAACTACTGATGCGCTGTTGTGCACTACATGACTTTGGCGCTTCATACAAAGCAATCTATAATTGCTGGGTCTTTGACATTTTTCAATCACAGTCAGCATCAAAGGGAACCTGACATCAGGATTTACCCTGGAAGCTATTAGAACTTTTTTTTCAGCATTTTAATACCTCATGTAATGTTACCTGTATTAGCACTAAACCCTAAATATATGTCCTTAAAAACTAAATTTAGCTGTCCTCGCTCTCCCTGCATGCGGTCACTGGACTAGTCTAGCACCAATGTTAATCAATGCAATCAATGTCATTTCCTGGGGGAAGGGGGAGATGCTAGTGGAGGAGTGTAACTGACATTCCAGTATGTGGGAGGAGATTAGGGAGGAGAAGTAAATGAATGAATGGCTTCTTCGTCCACTCCCTGCTCTCCCCGCACATACTGGAATGCCAGTTGAACTGCTGTAAATGTGATCCCTCCTTGTGCTGTGGCATTGATTGACAGTGAACAAGTAACTACAAGCAGGGAGAGCAGGGAGAATTAAGGCTAGCTTTTAAACACTTACATTTAGCTTATAGGTGTAGTACAGGCATAATTGAAGTGGATATTATGACTCTGATAAAACACTCCCATATCCTCCTAGAAGAAATTTCTCTTGACAGGTTCCCTTTCACTTTTTCAGCTACAGTAACTCTTCAGTAGATCAACTGTGCTTGCCTTTTCTCTACACATTCATAAAAAAAGCCCTAGACCTCTAGTTCACCAGTCATTTATACCAGTCATTCTCATATCCAGTCCTCAAGGCCCTAACAGGTCACGTGTTTAGGATTTGCTTAGCATTGAACAGGTATTGGAATTGTAAGTAATGCTGTTGTGAATTCCGCTCTTGGGCTCCCTCCGGTGGTTATAAGTAGCATTTTTGTGAATTCTGCTCTTGGGCTCCCTCCTGTGGTTTTGAGTGGTATGGCTGCTTCTTGGATTTAGCATCAGCAGCTGTTCTCACTGATCGTCTTTCTGGCTCGGCTATATTAGTCTGGCCTTATCCCTAATTCAATGCCAGTTGTCAATTGTTGAGCCTGGAGTCATGGCTCTCTGAGGATTTCCCTGCCACTCTGACCATTTCAGCAAAGTTAAGTCCTTGCTTGTCTTTTTGCAGTTCACTTGTTGTGGACTTTGTTGTTTGGCATTTTCTATGTTTTGCTCATTTGTCCAGCTTATCAGTATGGATCTATTTAGCTAAGCTGGAATCTCTGGGCAGCAGAGTTTGCCCTCCACACCTTTAGTCAGGTGTGGAGATTTTTGCATTTCTCTGCGGTGGACTTTTTCTAGTTTTTATTACTGACCGCACAGTTTTCTGTTCTGTACTAATTCTGTCTAGCTAGTAGTGGCCTCCTTTGCTAAATCTTGTTTCATACTACGTATGTCATTTCCTTCTCCTCTCACAGTCATTATTTGTGGGGAGCTGTCCTATCCTTTGGGGATTTTCTCTGAGGCAAGATAGCTTTCCTGTTTCTACCTTTAGGGGTAGCTAGATCTCTGGCTGTGACAAGATGTCCAGGGAGTGACAGGAACATTTCAAGGCTACTGCTAGTGTTTGTGTTAAGATTAGGAAGTGTGGTCAGTATAGTTACCACCTGCTCAGAGCTAGTCGCATGTCGCTCCTTAATCACCAGACCATAACAGTACAACTGGCCTAAAATGAGCTGAATGCATCTCAAAAGAAGGAAAAGAAAGAGTTCTGAGCTATTTTTTTTTTCTTTAGTCTGTTTTGTCTTTTTCCTTCCTCTTAATCTCTGGGTGATTCAGGATTTGGATGCGGGCATGGATGTTCAGGGGTTGTTTTCTCGTGTGGATCAGCTTGCTGCAAGAGTACAGAGTATTCAAGATTATGTTGTTCAGACTCCGGCCTTAGAGCCTAGAATTCCTACTCTGGATTTGTTTTACGGGGATAGAACTAAGTTTTTGAACTTTAAAAATAACTGCAAATTGTTTTTTGCTCTGAAACCCCATTCCTCTGGTGACCCCATTCAGCAAGTAAAAATAGTTATTTCTCTGCTGCGTGGTGACCCTCAGGACTGGGCATTCTCCCTTGAGTCAGGGGATCCGGCATTGCTTAATGTAGATGCATTTTTTCAATCGCTCGGATTATTGTATGACGAACCTAACTCTGTAGAGCATGCTGAGAAAACACTGTTGGCCCTGTGTCAGGGTCAGGAAGCGGCAGAATTATACTGCCAGAAATTTAGAAAATGGTCTGTGCTTACTAAATGGAATAAGGACGCTCTGGCAGCAATTTTCAGAAAGGGTCTTTCTGAAGCCCTTAAAGATGTTATGGTGGGGTTCCCCACGCCTGTTGGTTTAAGCGAGTCTATGTCTCTAGCCATTCAGATTGATTGGCGCCTGCGCGAACGCAAAGTGTTGCACCATATGGCAGCGTCCTCGGAGCAGAGTCCTGAGCCTATGCAATGTGATAGGATTTTGACTAGAGCGGAACAGAGGGGATACAGACGTCAGAATGGGCTGTGTTTTTACTGTGGGGATTCTGCTCATGCTATTTCTGATTGCCCTAAGCGTATTAAGAGGGTTGCTAGATCTGTTACCATTAGTGCTGTGCAGCCTAAGTTTCTCCTGTCTGTGACCCTGATTTGCTCATTGTCATCTTTTTCTGTCATGGCATTTGTGGATTCGGGCGCTGCTCTGAACTTAATGGACTTAGAATTCGCCAGGTGCTGTGGTTTTTCTTTGCAGCCTTTGCAGAGTCCCATATCCTTAAGGGGTATTGATGCTACACCGTTGGCCAAGAATAAACCTCAGTATTGGACTCAGCTGACTATGTGCATGGCTCCAGCACATCAGGAAGATTGTCGTTTTCTGGTGTTGCATAATTTACATGATGTTGTTGTACTAGGTTTTCCATGGTTACAAGTACACAATCCAGTGCTGGATTGGAAATCAATGTCTGTGACTAGTTGGGGTTACATAGTGACGTTCCTTTAATGTCAATTTCCTCTTCCCCCTCTTCTGATGTTCCTGAATTTTTGTCAGATTTCCAGGATGTATTCGATGAGCCCAAGTCCAGTTCCCTTCCTCCACATAGGGACTGTGATTGTGCTATTGACTTGATTCCTGGCTGTAAGTTCCCTAAGGGCCGACTTTTCAATCTGTCTGTGCCAGAGCATGCCGCTATGCGGAGCTATGTCAAGGAGTCTTTAGAGAAGGGGCATATTCGGCCGTCTTCGTCACCAATGGGAGCGGGATTCTTTTTTGTTGCCAAGAAGGATGGCTCCTTGAGACCCTGTATTGATTATCGCCTTCTTAATAAGATCACGGTCAAATTCCAATACCCTTTACCTTTGCTCTCTGATTTGTTTGCTCGGATTAAGGGGGCTAGTTGGTTTACCAAGATTGACCTTCGAGGGGCATATAATCTTGTTCGTATTAAACAGGGTGACGAATGGAAAACTGCATTTAATACGCCCGAAGGCCATTTTGAATACCTGGTGATGCCTTTCGGGCTTTCTAATGCTCCTTCTGTATTTCAGTCCTTTATGCATGATATTTTCCGCAATTATCTTGACAAATTCTTGATTGTGTATTTGGATGATATTTTGATTTTTTCCAATGATTGGGAGTCTCATGTGAAGCAGGTCAGGATGGTATTCCAGATCCTTCGTGATAATGCTCTATTTGTGAAGGGGTCTAAGTGCCTATTTGGAGTTCAGAAGGTCTCTTTTTTGGGGTTTATTTTTTCTCCTTCGTCTATAGAAATGGATCCTGTTAAGGTCCAAGCCATTCATGACTGGATTCAACCCACATCTGTGAAGAGCCTTCAGAAATTTTTGGGCTTTGCTAATTTTTATCGCCGTTTCATTGCCAACTTCTCTAGTGTGGTTAAACCCCTGACCGATTTGACGTAGAAAGGCGCTGATGTGACTAATTGGTCCTCTGAGGCTGTTGAGGCCTTTCAGGAGCTTAAACGCCGATTTACTTCTGCCCCTGTCTTGCGTCAGCCGGATGTTTCTCTTCCTTTTCAGGTTGAGGTTGACGCTTCTGAGATTGGGGCAGGGGCCGTTTTGTCACAGAGGAATTCTGATGGTTCCTTGATGAAGCCATGTGCCTTCTTTTCCCGAAAGTTTTCGCCTGCGGAACACAATTATGATGTCAGCAATCGGGAGTTGTTGGCTATGAAGTGGGCATTTGAGGAGTGGCGACATTGGCTTGAGGGAGCCAAGCACCGCATTGTGGTCTTGACCGATCATAAGAATCTGATTTACCTCGAGTCGGCCAAGCGGCTGAACCCTAGACAGGCTCGGTGGTCCCTGTTTTTCTCCCGTTTTGATTTTGTGGTCTCATATCTTCCGGGATCTAAGAATGTTAAGGCGGATGCCCTCTCTAGGAGTTTTTTGCCTGATTCTCCTGGAGTCCTTGAGCCGGTTGGCATTCTTAGGGAAGGGGTGATTCTGTCTGCCATCTCCCCTGATTTGCGGCGGGCGCTTCAGGAATTTCAGGCTGATAAACCTGACCGCTGTCCTGTGGGGAAGCTGTTTGTTCCTGATAGATGGACAAGTAAGGTAATTTCTGAGGTCCATTGTTCTGTGTTGGCTGGTCATCCTGGGATTTTTGGTACCAGAGATTTGGTTGCTAGGTCCTTTTGGTGGCCTTCCTTGTCGCGGGATGTGCGTTCTTTTGTGCAGTCCTGTGGGACTTGTGCCTGGGCTAAGCCTTGCTGTTCCCCCGCTAGTGGGTTGCTTTTGCCTTTGCCTGTCCCGGAGAGGCCTTGGATGCATATTTCCATGGATTTTATTTCGAATCTTCCTGTGTCCCAGAGGATGTCTGTTATCTGGGTGGTTTGTGACCGGTTCTCTAAAATGGTCCATTTGGTACCTTTGCCTAAATTGCCTTCCTCCTCTGATTTGGTTCCATTATTTTTTCAGCATGTGGTTCGTTTGCATGGCATTCCAGAGAATATTGTGTCTGACAGAGGTTCCCAGTTTGTTTCCAGATTTTGGTGGGCCTTTTGTGCTAAGATGGGCATTAATTTGTCTTTTTCTTCGGCGTTCCATCCTCAGACAAATGGCCAAACTGAGCGAACTAATCAAACCTTGGAAACCTATTTGAGATGCTTTGTGTCTGCTGATCAGGATGATTGGGTGGCTTTCTTGCCGTTGGCCGAGTTTGCCCTTAATAATCGGGCCAGTTCGGCTACTTTGGTTTCACCTTTCTTTTGTAATTTTGGTTTCCATCCTCGTTTTTCTTCAGGGCAGGTTGAGCCTTATGATTGTCCTGGTGTGGATTCTGTAATGGACAGGTTACAGCAGATTTGGACTCATGTGGTAGACAATTTGACATTGTCCCAGGAAAAGGCTCAGCGTTTTGCTAACCACCGTCGGTGTGTTGGTCCTCGGCTTCGTGTGGGGGATTTGGTCTGGTTATCTGTCATGATCTCCATGGCTAGAGAACATAGCATAAGCCTATATAGGAACAAGCTCTTGGAAGATGGGAACTGTACTGACCATGAACTAAACCTACCGCACAACTAGAAGTAGCCAGGTAGCATGTCCTACTTTTTATCCCTATATGCCCAGCGCCGGCCGGAGAACTAAATAATGCTAGCAGAGGGAAATATAAGACCTGGCTCACCTCTAGAGAAATGCCCAAAAAGGAGACAGAGGCCCCCCACATATATTGGCGGTGATTTTAGATGAAATAACAAACACAGCAGGAAAATAGTTTTAGCAAATTTGAGGTCCGCTTTCTAGATAGCAGAAGACAGAAAGAACACTTTCATGGTCAGCAGAAAACCCTAACAAAACACCATCCAGAAATTACTTTAGGACTCTGGCATTAACTCATAATACCAGAGTGGCAATTCCTGATCAACAAGAGCTTTCCAGACACAGTAACGAAACTGCAGCTGTGAACTGGAACCAAAAAGCAAAAACAAACATGGACGAAAGTCCAACTTATCTAGTAGATGTCTGGGAGCAGGAACAAGCACAGAGAGGCTTCTGATAACATTGTTGACCGGCAAGCAACTAACAGAGAAGCCAGGTTATATAGCGACACCCAGATCTGATGAGAACAGGTGAACAGGAAAGATGATGACACAAGTTCAATTCCACCAGTGGCCACCGGGGGAGCCCAAAATCCAAATTCACAACAGTACCCCCCCCTCAAGGAGGGGGCACCGAACCCTCACCAGAACCACCAGGGCGATCAGGATGGGCCCTATGAAAGGCACGAACCAGATCGGAGGCATGAACATCAGATGCAGTGACCCAAGAATTATCCTCCTGGCCGTATCCCTTCCACTTGACCAGATACTGGAGTCTCCGTCTGGAAACACGGGAGTCTAGGATTTTCTCCACAACGTACTCCAACTCACCCTCAACCAACACCGGAGCAGGAGGCTCAACGGAAGGCACAACAGGTACCTCATACCTGCGCAATAACGACCGATGAAAAACGTTATGAATGGAAAAGGATGCAGGGAGGTCTAAACGGAAGGAAACAGGGTTAAGAATCTCCAATATTTTATACGGACCGATGAACCGAGGCTTAAACTTAGGAGAAGAGACCCTCATAGGGACAAAACGAGAAGACAACCACACCAAATCTCCAACACAAAGCCGAGGACCAACACGACGGTAACGGTTGGCAAAAAGCTGAGTCTTCTCCTGGGACAACTTCAAATTGTCCATCACCTGCCCCCAAATATGATGCAATCTCTCCACCACCGCATCCACTCCAGGACAATCCGAGGACTCCACCTGACCGGAGGAAAATCGAGGATGGAACCCCGAATTACAGAAAAACGGGGACACCAAGGTGGCAGAGCTGGCCCGATTATTGAGGGCGAACTCCGCCAATGGCAAAAAAGCAACCCAATCATCCTGGTCAGCAGACACAAAACACCTCAGATATGTCTCCAGGGTCTGATTAGTCCGCTCGGTCTGGCCATTAGTCTGAGGGTGAAAAGCAGACGAAAAAGACAAATCTATGCCCATCCTAGCACAGAATGCCCGCCAAAATCTAGACACAAATTGGGTTCCTCTGTCAGAAACGATATTCTCAGGAATACCATGCAAACGAACAACATTTTGAAAAAACAGGGGAACCAACTCGGAAGAAGAAGGCAATTTGGGCAGGGGAACCAAATGGACCATCTTAGAAAAACGGTCACACACCACCCAGATGACAGACATTTTCTGGGAAACAGGCAGATCTGAAATAAAATCCATCGAGATGTGCGTCCAAGGCCTCTTAGGAATAGGCAAGGGCAACAATAATCCACTAGCCCGAGAACAACAAGGCTTGGCCCGAGCACAAACGTCACAAGACTGCACAAAGCCTCGCACATCTCGTGACAGGGAAGGCCACCAGAAGGATCTTGCCACCAAATCCCTGGTACCGAAAATTCCAGGATGACCTGCCAATGCAGAAGAATGCACCTCAGAGATGACTCTACTGGTCCAATCATCAGGAACAAACAGCCTATCAGGCGGACAACGATCCGGTCTATCCGCCTGAAACTCCTGCAAGGCCCGCCGCAGGTCTGGAGAAACGGCTGACAAAATAACTCCATCCTTAAGGATACCTGTGGGCTCAGAGTTGCCGGGTGAATCAGGCTCAAAACTCCTAGAAAGGGCATCCGCCTTAACATTCTTAGAACCCGGTAGGTATGACACCACAAAATTAAACCGAGAAAAAAATAATGACCAGCGCGCCTGTCTAGGATTCAGGCGCCTGGCGGTCTCAAGATAAATCAAATTTTTGTGGTCAGTCAATACCACCACCTGATGTCTGGACCCCTCAAGCCAATGGCGCCACTCCTCAAACGCCCACTTCATGGCCAAAAGCTCCCGATTCCCAACATCATAATTCCGCTCAGCGGGCGAAAATTTACGGGAAAAGAAGGCACAAGGCCTCATCACGGAGCAGTCAGAACTTTTCTGCGACAACACTGCCCCAGCTCCGATCTCAGAAGCGTCGACCTCAACCTGAAAAGGAAGAGCCACATCAGGCTGACGCAACACAGGGGCAGAAGAAAAACGGCGCTTAAGCTCCTGAAAAGCCTCCACAGCATCAGGGGACCAATTAGCAACATCAGCACCCTGTCTAGTCAAATCGGTCAATGGCTTAACGACATCCGAAAAACCAGCAATAAATCGACGATAAAAGTTGGCAAAGCCCAAAAATTTCTGAAGACTTTTAAGAGAAGAGGGCTGCGTCCAATCACAAATAGCTTGAACCTTGACAGGATCCATCTCAATGGAAGAGGGAGAAAAAATATATCCCAAAAAGGAAATTCTCTGAACCCCAAAAACGCACTTAGAACCCTTGACACACAGAGAATTAGACCGCAAAACCTGAAAAACCCTCTTGACTTGCTGGACATGAGAGTCCCAGTCATCCGAAAAAATCAGAATATCATCCAGATACACTATCATAAATTTATCCAAAAAATCGCGGAAAATATCATGCATAAAGGACTGGAAGACTGAAGGGGCATTAGAAAGACCAAAAGGCATCACCAAATACTCAAAGTGGCCCTCGGGCGTATTAAATGCGGTTTTCCACTCATCCCCCTGCCTGATCCGCACCAAATTATACGCCCCACGGAGATCAATCTTAGAGAACCACTTGGCCCCCTTTATGCGAGCAAACAAATCAGTCAGCAACGGCAATGGGTATTGATATTTAACCGTGATTTTATTCAAAAGCCGATAATCAATACATGGTCTCAAAGAGCCGTCTTTCTTTGACACAAAGAAAAAGCCGGCTCCTAAGGGAGATGACGATGGACGAATATGTCCCTTTTCCAAGGACTCCTTTATATATTCTCGCATAGCAGCATGTTCAGGCACAGACAGATTAAATAAACGACCCTTTGGGTATTTACTACCCGGAATTAAATCTATAGCACAATCGCACTCACGGTGCGGAGGTAGTGAACCCAGCTTGGGTTCTTCAAAGACGTCACGATAATCAGACAGGAACTCAGGGATTTCAGAGGGAATAGATGATGAAATGGAAACCAAAGGTACGTCCCCATGAGTCCCCTTACATCCCCAGCTCAACACAGACATAGCTCTCCAGTCAAGGACTGGGTTGTGAGACTGCAGCCATGGCAATCCTAGCACCAAATCATCATGTAGATTATACAGCACCAGAAAACGAATAATCTCCTGGTGATCCGGATTAATACGCATAGTTACTTGTGTCCAGTATTGTGGTTTATTATTAGCCAATGGGGTGGAGTCAATCCCCTTCAGAGGAATAAGAGTCTCCAAAGGCTCTAAATCATACCCACAACGATTGGCAAAGGACCAATCCATAAGACTCAAAGCGGCGCCAGAGTCGATATAGGCGTCCGTGGTAATAGATGACAAAGAGCAAATCAGGGTCACAGACAAAATAAACTTAGACTGTAAAGTGCCAATGGAAACAGACTTATCAAGCTTTTTAGTACGCTTAGAGCATGCTGATATAACATGAGTAGAATCCCCACAATAGAAACACAACCCATTTTTCCGTCTAAAATTCTGCCGCTCGCTTCTGGACAGAATTCTATCACACTGCATACTTTCTGGCGTCTTCTCAGTGGACACCGCCAGATGGTGCACTGGTTTGCGCTCCCGCAGACGCCTATCGATCTGAATAGCCATTGTCATGGACTCATTCAGACCCGCAGGCACAGGGAACCCCACCATAACATCCTTAATGGCATCAGAGAGACCCTCTCTGAAAGTAGCCGCCAAGGCACACTCATTCCACTGAGTAAGCACAGACCATTTACGGAATCTCTGGCAGTAAATTTCAGCTTCATCTTGCCCCTGAGATAGGGACATCAAAGTTTTTTCTGCCTGAAGTTCCAAATGAGGTTCGTCATAAAGCAACCCCAAGGCCAGAAAAAACGCATCTACATTGCGCAACGCAGGATCCCCTGGTGCCAATGAAAAAGCCCAGTCTTGAGGGTCGCCACGGAGCAGAGAAATCACAATCCGAACCTGCTGTGCAGGGTCCCCGGCAGAACGAGATTTCAGGGACAAAAATAACTTGCAATTATTTCTAAAATTCTGAAAACCAGATCTATTCCCCGAGAAAAATTCCGGCAGAGGAATTCTCGGTTCAGATACCGGAGCATGAACATTAAAATCTTGCAAATTTTGTACTTTCGTGGTGAGATTATTCAAACCTGCAGTTACACTCTGAAGATCCATAATAAACAGGTGAACACAGAGCCATTCAAAGAGAGAGAAAAAAAAGAAAGACTGCAGCATAGACAGACTAGCAAATGATCCAATTAAGAGCACAAAAAAAAAAAAAAAAAAAAAACTCTCAGCAGACTTCTTATTTCACTCCTTTCTCAGCCAAGGAATTAACCCTTTAGTAGGCCGGTCAAACTGTCATGATCTCCATGGCTAGAGAACATAGCATAAGCCTATATAGGAACAAGCTCTTGGAAGATGGGAACTGTACTGACCATGAACTAAACCTACCGCACAACTAGAAGTAGCCAGGTAGCATGTCCTACTTTTTATCCCTATATGCCCAGCGCCGGCCGGAGAACTAAATAATGCTAGCAGAGGGAAATATAAGACCTGGCTCACCTCTAGAGAAATGCCCAAAAAGGAGACAGAGGCCCCCCACATATATTGGCGGTGATTTTAGATGAAATAACAAACACAGCAGGAAAATAGTTTTAGCAAATTTGAGGTCCGCTTTCTAGATAGCAGAAGACAGAAAGAACACTTTCATGGTCAGCAGAAAACCCTAACAAAACACCATCCAGAAATTACTTTAGGACTCTGGCATTAACTCATAATACCAGAGTGGCAATTCCTGATCAACAAGAGCTTTCCAGACACAGTAACGAAACTGCAGCTGTGAACTGGAACCAAAAAGCAAAAACAAACATGGACGAAAGTCCAACTTATCTAGTAGATGTCTGGGAGCAGGAACAAGCACAGAGAGGCTTCTGATAACATTGTTGACCGGCAAGCAACTAACAGAGAAGCCAGGTTATATAGCGACACCCAGATCTGATG
This sequence comes from Ranitomeya variabilis, assembly GCF_051348905.1. Taxonomy (NCBI): domain Eukaryota; kingdom Metazoa; phylum Chordata; class Amphibia; order Anura; family Dendrobatidae; genus Ranitomeya; species Ranitomeya variabilis. The sequence continues at coordinate 755,971,806 of NC_135233.1, forward strand.
AGAACAGGTGAACAGGAAAGATGATGACACAAGTTCAATTCCACCAGTGGCCACCGGGGGAGCCCAAAATCCAAATTCACAACAGTTATCCTCTCATCATGTTCCTATGAAGGTTTCTTCCCCTAAGTTTAAGCCTCGGTTTATTGGTCCTTATAAGATTTCTGAGATTATCAATCCAGTGTCTTTTCATTCGGCCCTTCCAGCCTCTTTTGCCATCCACAATGTTTTCCATAGATCTTTGTTGCGGAGATATGTGGTACCCGTTGTTCCATCTGTTGATCCTCCTGCCCCGGTGTTGGTTGAGTGGGAGTTGGAATATGTGGTTGAGAAAATTTTGGATTCTCGTTTTTCGAGGCGGAGGCTTCAGTATCTTGTCAAGTGGAAGGGTTATGGCCAGAAGGATAATTCTTGGGTGGTTGCCTCCGATGTCCATGCCACCGATTTGGTTCGTGCTTTCCATTTGGCTCATCCTGATCGGCCTGGGGGCTCTGGTGAGGGTTCGGTGACCCCTCCTCAAGGGGGGGGTACTGTGGTGAATTCTGCTCTTGGGCTCCCTCCTGTGGTTTTGAGTGGTATGGCTGCTTCTTGGATTTAGCATCAGCAGCTGTTCTCACTGATCGTCTTTCTGGCTCGGCTATATTAGTCTGGCCTTATCCCTAATTCAATGCCAGTTGTCAATTGTTGAGCCTGGAGTCATGGCTCTCTGAGGATTTCCCTGCCACTCTGACCATTTCAGCAAAGCTAAGTCCTTGCTTGTCTTTTTGCAGTTCACTTGTTGTGGACTTTGTTGTTTAGCATTTTCTATGTTTTGCTCATTTGTCCAGCTTATCAGTATGGATCTATTTAGCTAAGCGGGAAGCTCTGGGCAGCAGAGTTTGCCCTCCACACCTTTAGTCAGGTGTGGAGATTTTTGCATTTCCCTGCGGTGGACTTTTTCTAGTTTTTATTACTAACCGCACAGTTTTCTGTTCTGTACTAATTCTGTCTAGCTAGTAGTGGCCTCCTTTGCTAAATCTTGTTTCATACTACGTATGTCACTTCCTTCTCCTCTCACAGTCATTATTTGTGGGGGGCTGTCCTATCCTTTGGGGATTTTCTCTGAGGCAAGATAGCTTTCCTGTTTCTACCTTTAGGGGTAGCTAGATCTCCAGCTGTGACGAGATGTCCAGGGAGTGACAGGAACATTCCACGGCTACTGCTAGTGTTTGTGTTAAGATTAGGAACTGCGGTCAGTATAGTTACCACCTGCTCAGAGCTAGTCGCATGTCGCTCCTTAATCACCAGACCATAACATAATGCATCAGAAACTGCAACAGGTTATTTCTATGGGATATCCACAAATCATGACCTGTTAGGGGGCTTTGAAGACTGGAGTTGAGAAACACTGATCTAGACATCACAATGTAAACCTTATCAAAGTCACTTGGATTCTTACACTTGCACTTTTATCTTGCTTACAAGACAAAATTATTCTTTTGCTACCTAATATATATAACTCATTTTGGTGACATAATACTGATGTAATAAATGGTAATCACCAACTATCAGTGGTTTTAAAGCAGCAGCCAACATGAGAGCTGCAGAACACATCAACAATAGTGGAGCATGTCTGCTCAATTTGACCAGTGTGGCATTCATTAAGAGTGAAAAGGAATGTGTCAAATCTGTCAGAGGCCACAAGCACAAATAGGTTACCTCAGACAGACTTGGCAAAAGCCACTCTGTCTGGCAGATTCCAGAGGAACCCCGACCTTCATCCTTTATCCTCTGAGCAGAGATCTGGTCTTACAATGGGGTCCAGAGAATTGCTTACACGGAAGGGCTGCTGGATAGAAGAGCAAACCCAAGGCAGGAAGTGTAGCCAAGAGGTCACGTCGGGAGCAGAATTGTAAAACGAGAGGATGGTCAAAATTCATGTTGAGGTCAGAAAACAGGAAAACACAGGAAATCAACACAAGCAATGACTAGCACAAGGTAGCAAAACTAATTGGCAGGCAATGGAAGTAAGAGACCCAGGGGTGTAAATAGCAGGCAACTGTGCCCAGATCGCTCAGAAAGGAGCAATCAAAACCACCAGACAATTAACCCCAGAGTTACCTCATCTTGTGGCACCAAAAATTCCAGGAATAAAACAGGACGGATGTAGCAAACAGATTAACCAGGAAGAAAGGCTTGGAGCCGCCTAACAGCTAAAGAAGAGACCTACACAGATGTTACAGGATGGCAGCATTATGCAAACAATATAGATCAGCACAGCATGCTATGCTAATAATATTAACAGCAGCTACTACACCTGTAAAAAGAAAATGAAGATAAGCCCCCAATTCATGAATGCCTACGCACCTCTTTGTCTAGTTTTGTGTGTTTTTTTGTGTTGGCTCCAAATTTACCATATATACAGTACAGACCAAAAGTTTGGACACACCTTCTCATTTAAAGATTTTTCTGTATTTTCATGACTATGAAAATTGTACATTCACACTGAAGGCATCAAAACTATGAATTAACACATGTGGAATTATATACTTAACAAAAAAGTGTGAAACAACTGAAAATATGTCTTTTATTCTAGGTTCTTCATCTTGCTTTGATGACTGCTTTGCACACTATTGGCATTCTCTTGATGAGCTTCAAGAGGTAGTCATTGGGAATGGTCTTCCAACAATCTTCATTGTCCTGTTGAAAAATAAATTATGGTCCAACTAAACGCAAACCGGATGGAATAGCATGCCGCTGCAAGATGCTGTGGTAGCCATGCTGATTCAGTATGCCTTCAATTTTGAATAAATCCCCAACAGTGTCACCAGCAAAGCACCCCCACACCATCACACCTCTTCCTCCATGCTTCACGGTGGGAACCAGGCATGTAGAGTCCATCCGTTCACCTTTTCTGCGTCGCACAAAGACACAGTGGTTGGAACCAAAGATCTCAAATTTGGACTCATCAGACCAAAGCACAGATTTCCACTAGTCTAATGTCCATTCCTTGTGTTCTTTAGCCCAAACAAGTCTCTTCTGCTTGTTGCCTGTCCTTAGCAGTGGTTTTCTAGCAGCTATTTTACCATGCTGCGCAACGTCTTCTCTTACCAGTTGTTGTAGAGATGTGTCTGCTGCTAGAATTCTGTGTGGCATTGACCTGGTCTCTAATCTGAGCTGCTGCTAACCTGCGATTTCTGAGGCTGGTGTTTTCCCAATTTTTGGGACTGACTGACCTTCATTTCTTAAAGTAATGATGGCCACTCGTTTTTCTTTACTTAGAATTTATATTATAGCAAGAAAAAAGCAGCTAACAGTCTATTCAGTAGGACTATCAGCTGTGTATCGACGAGACTTTTTCACAACACAACTGATGGTGCCAGACCCATTTATAAGGCAAGAAATTCCACTTACTAAAACCTGCAAGGGCACTGTGAAGTGAAAACCATTCCCGGTGTCTACCTCTTGAAGCTCAGGAAGAGAATGCCAAGAGTGTGCAAAGCAGTCATGAAAGCAAAAGGTGGCTACTTTGAAGAACCTAGAATATAAGACATAATTTCAGTTGTTTCACACTTTTTTGTTATGTAATTCCACATGTGTTAATTCATAGTTTTGATGCCTTCAGTGTGAATGTACAATTTTCATGGTCATGAAAATACAGAAAAATCTTTAAATGAGAAGGTGTGTCCAAACTTTTGGTCTGTACTTGTGTATAAGCCGAGTTTTTCAGCCCATTTTTTGCGCTGAAAGTGAATATTCATTTCTCTTATTGCACGCACAGTTACAGCTGTAGTCTACATACCTTCCCTGCGCTTCCTCGCTTATTCTCTTTCCAGTGCCAGTCTTCCGGCCAAGCAATCATGTGTTCCCCGCTCTTTAAGGTAATGAATATTCACCCATTTCATGCAGGGAAGGTAAGTAGGATGCGTTTTTTTTAATAGGAATCATGCATACAAGTATAGGGGATAAGGAGCCATGCATACAAGGACGGGGATAATGAGCCATGCATACAGGGACAGGGAGCCATGCATACAAGGACGGGGAGCCATGCATACAAGGATGGACAGGGAGCCATGCATACAAGGACAGGGATGAGGGGACAATGCATACCCGGCTTATACTCAAGTCAATAAGTTTTCCCAGTTTTTCAAGGCAAAACTAGGTGCCTCGGCTTATACTCGGGTCAATTTATACTCGAGTATATATGGTATTATTTTATTTGCACCTTTTTTTAAGTCCATTTTATATGTGCTTACCTGTTTTTTTCCACTTTGTGGACATAGTTTATTAATTCCAGATGTTTTCTCCTGATTCATCATTTGCGACTTTTTAAAAAGTTGCAGAATTTGGCTCATCTTCACTCCAGTCGCCTTTGGTGTATTTATGAGTACACCAGGTTTTTGCGACTTTTGATGCCAAACATGCAACCTTTGGCTCCAAAAGCAGCTAAAATAGTTTAATGCAGGAAAAAAAGACCATTTATGACTAAGCACTAAATTCATGAATCACGTGCAATTTTGAAGAGTTTGATGCAAAAAACGGCAGCTAATACAACAAGATAAAAAATGAAAGTGGCTTAAAAACCTCACAAATGATGAATCGGGGCCATTGTGTTCTTATGACATTATTAAAAATGAAAAGCAATCCTGATAGTTGGGAAATGTAAAGTTAATCAGTAGAGAAACATTTGTGAACTTCAATGTAATGTAATATATATTTTTCTATCAATAGTTACAGTCCGTTCTTTTTGAAATAGCACTCATCGGTCATATGGTGATGAGGTTTTCTATAGAATGCATTTAAAGTTTCGACTAGAATGCATTTCCAGGATTTATTTCTCTGTACAATTTATTGCATGTCTATCAACTTAAAGTAAATGTGGTGACTTATAGGATAAAGATACAACTATTAATGGAAAAAAATAATCTTTCAGAATTGTTACTCAACATGCGATTCTCTGATATATTGTAAAACAGAAGTGATAATGTCTTAGGGTAATGCAAGCAATGCATTTACTTTTGGCTATTGATTGTTGCTAGTGTTTTGCCATCAGTATTTTCTATATTTAATATATCACATTTTGTCAGTGATGTGCAACATACACAATTGTGTCATGATCTCTGCAGGCAGAGATCATAGCAAGCCTATAGAGGGACAAGCTCTCGGAAGATGGAACTATACTGACCATGAACTAAGCCTGCCGCGCAACTAGAAATAGCCAGGTAGCATTTCCTATTTATCGCTAGATGCCCAGCTCTGGCCTAAGACCTAAATAGCTAGCAGAGGGAAATATAAGACCTGGCTCACCTCTAGAGAAATATTCCAAAGAAGACAGTAGCCCCCACATATAATGACGGTGAGTTCAGATGAAACAACAAACGCAGCAGGAAAATAGTCTTAGCAAATTTGAGGTCCGCTTACTAGATAGCAGAAGACAGATAGTATACTTTCATGGTCAGCAGAAAAACACTAACAAAACACCATCCAGAGATTACCTTAAACTCTGGCATTACTCATAACGCCAGAGTAGCAATCCCTGATCAACGAGAGCTTTCCAGACACAGTAACAAAACTTCAGCTGTGAACTGGAACAAATAGGCAAAACAAAACATGGACAAAAGTCCAACTTATCTAGAAGTTGTCTAGAAGCAGGAACAAGCACTGAGAGGCATCAGATAACATTGTTGACCGGCAAGAAACCACCAGAGAAATGAGCTTAAATAGCGACACCCACTACTGATGGAACCAGGTGAAACAGGAAAGAGGATGACAAGTCCAATTCCACAAGCGGCCACCGGGGGAGCCCAGAATCCAAATTCACAACAGTACCCCCCCCTCAAGGAGGGGGCACCGAACCCTCACCAGATCCACCAGGGCGACCAGGATGAGCCCTATGGAAGGCACGAACAAGATCAGAAGCATGAACATCAGATGCATTGACCCAAGAATTATCCTCCTGGCCGTAACCCTTCCAGTTGACCAGATACTGGAGTTTCCGTCTGGAAACACGAGAGTCCAAAATTTTCTCCACAACGTACTCCAACTCACCCTCAACCAACACCGGAGCAGGAGGCTCAACTGAAGGTACAACAGGTACCTCATACCTGCGCAATAACGACCGATGAAAAACGTTATGAATGGAAAAGGACGCAGGGAGGTCCAAACGGAAAGAAACAGGATTAAGAATCTCCAATATTCTATAAGGGCCGATGAACCGAGGTTTAAACTTAGGAGAAGAGACCCTCATAGGGACAAAACGAGAAGACAACCACACCAAATCTCCAACACAAAGCCGAGAACCAACACGACGATGACGGTTGGCAAAACGCTGAGTCTTCTCCTGGGACAACTTCAAATTGTCCATAACCTGCCCCCAGATGTGATGCAATCTCTCCACCACCGCATCCACTCCAGGACAATCCGAGGATTCCACCTGACCGGAGGAAAATCGAGGGTGAAACCCCGAATTACAGAAAAACGGGGACACCAAGGTGGAAGAACTGGCCCGATTATTGAGGGCGAACTCTGCCAATGGCAAAAAAGCAACCCAATCATCCTGGTCAGCAGAGACAAAACACCTCAGATATGTCTCAAGGGTCTGATTAGTCCGCTCGGTCTGGCCATTAGTCTGAGGGTGAAAAGCAGATGAAAAAGACAAATCTATGCCCATCCTAGCACAGAATGCCCGCCAAAATCTAGACACAAATTGGGTACCTCTGTCAGAAACAATATTCTCAGGAATACCGTGCAATCGGACAACATTCTGAAAAAACAGAGGAACCAACTCAGAAGAAGAAGGCAACTTGGGCAGAGGAACCAAATGGACCATTTTAGAAAAACGGTCACAGACCACCCAGATGACAGACATCTTCTGGGAAACAGGCAGATCTGAAATAAAATCCATCGAGATGTGTGTCCAAGGCCTCTTAGGAATAGGCAAGGGCAACAGCAGTCCGCTAGCCCGAGAACTACAAGACTTGGCCCGAGCACAAACGTCACATGACTGCACAAAGACTCGCACATCTCGTGACAGGGAAGGCCACCAGAAGGATCTTGCCACCAAATCCCTGGTACCAAAAATTCCGGGATGACCTGCCAATGCAGAAGAATGTACCTCAGAGATGACTCTGCTGGTCCAATCATCCGGAACAAACAGTCTATCAGGCGGACAACGATCCGGTCTATCCGCCTGAAACTCTTGCAAGGACCGCCGCAGATCAGGAGAAACGGCCGACAAAATTACTCCCTCCCTAAGGATACCTGTGGGTTCAGAATTACCAGGAGAGTCCGGGTCAAAACTCCTAGAAAGGGCATCTGCCTTAACATTCTTAGAACCCGGTAGGTATGACACCACAAAATTAAAGCGAGAAAAAAATAAAGACCAGCGCGCCTGTCTAGGATTCAGGCGTCTGGCAGTCTCAAGATAAATCAAATTTTTGTGGTCAGTCAATACCACCACCTGATGCCTAGCCCCCTCGAGCCAATGGCGCCACTCCTCAAAAGCCCACTTCATGGCCAAAAGCTCCCGATTCCCAACATCATAATTCCGCTCTGCGGGCGAAAATTTGCGAGAAAAGAAGGCACAAGGCCTAATGACGGAGCAGTCGGAACCTTTCTGCGACAACACTGCCCCAGCTCCGATCTCCGAAGCGTCAACCTCAACCTGAAAAGGCAGATTCACATCAGGCTGACGCAACACAGGGGCAGAGGCAAAACGGCGCTTAAGCTCCTGAAAGGCCTCTACAGCATGAGGGGACCAATTAGCAACATCAGCGCCTTGTCTGGTCAAATCAGTCAGTGGTTTAACGACATCCGAAAAACCAGCAATAAATCGGCGGTAAAAGTTGGCAAAGCCCAAAAATCTCTGAAGACCCTTAAGAGAGGAGGGCTGAGTCCAGTCACAAATAGCTTGCACCTTGACGGGATCCATCTCAATGGAAGAGGGAGAAAAAATATACCCCAAAAAGGAAATTTTCTGGACCCCAAAAACGCACTTAGACCCCTTCACACATAAAGAATTAGACCGCAGAACCTGAAAAACTCTCCTGACCTGCTGGACATGAGAGTCCCAGTCATCAGAAAAAATCAGAATATCATCCAGATATATTATCATAAATTTATCCAGAAAATCGCGGAAAATATCATGCATAAAAGACTGGAAAACTGAAGGGGCATTAGAAAGACCAAAAGGCATGACCAAATACTCAAAGTGGCCCTCGGGCGTATTAAATGCGGTCTTCCACTCATCCCCCTGCCTGATCCGCACCAAATTATACGCCCCACGAAGATCAATTTTAGAGAACCACTTAGCACCCTCTATACGAGCAAACAAATCAGTAAGCAATGGCAATGGGTATTGATACTTAACAGTGATCTTATTCAGAAGCCGATAATCAATACATGGTCTCAAAGAGCCGTCTTTTTTTGAGACAAAGAAAAACCCAGCTCCCAAGGGAGAAGAAGATGGACGAATATGTCCCTTTTCCAAAGACTCCTTTATATATTCCCGCATAGCAGCATGTTCCGGCACAGACAAATTAAACAAACGACCCTTTGGATATTTACAACCCGGTATCAAATCTATGGCACAATCGCACTCACGGTGCGGAGGTAACGACCCAAGCTTGGGTTCGTCAAAGACGTCTTGATAATCAGAGAGGAACTCAGGGACTTCAGAGGGAATGGACGACGAAATAGAAACCAAAGGTACGTCCCCATGAATACCCTTACATCCCCAGCTCAACACAGACATTGCTCTCCAGTCCAAGACTGGGTTGTGAGACTGCAACCATGGCAATCCCAGTACCAAATCGTCATGTAAATTATACAGCACCAGGAAACGAATAATCTCCTGGTGATCCGGATCGATACGCATGGTTACTTGTGTCCAGTATTGTGGTTTATTATTAGCCAATGGGGTGGAGTCAATCCCCTTCAGAGGAATAAGAGTCTCCAAAGGCTCTAAATCAAAACCACAACGATTGGCAAAGGACCAATCCATAAGACTCAGAGCGGCGCCAGAGTCAACATAGGCGTCCGTGGCAATGGATGACAAAGAACAAATCAGGGTTACAGACAAAATAAACTTAGACTGAATGGTGCCAATGGAAACAGACTTATCAAGCTTCTTTGTACGCCTAGAGCATGCTGATATAACATGAGTAGAATCCCCACAATAGAAACACAATCCATTCTTCCGTCTAAAATTCTGTCGCTCGCTCCTGGACAGAATTCTATCACACTGCATACTTTCTGGCGTCTTTTCCATAGACACCGCCAGATGGTGCACCGGTTTGCGCTCCCGCAGACGCCTATCAATCTGAATAGCCATTGTCATGGACTCATTCAGACCTGCAGGCAAAGGGAACCCCACCATAACATCCTTAACGGCATCAGAGAGACCTTCTCTGAAAGTTGCCGCCAAGGCGCACTCATTCCACTGAGTAAGCACAGACCATTTACGGAATTTTTGGCAGAAAACTTCAGCTTCGTCTTGCCCCTGAGATAGTGCCATCAAAGTTTTTTCTGCCTGAAGTTCCAAATGAGGTTCCTCATAAAGCAAGCCCAAGGCCAGAAAAAACGCATCCACATCGCGTAACGCAGGATCCCCTGCTGGCAATGAGAAGGCCCAATCTTGAGGGTCACCCCTGAGCAAGGAAATCACAATCCTAACCTGCTGAGCAGGGTCTCCAGCTGAACGAGACTTCAGGGACAAATAAAGCTTACAATTATTTCGGAAATTCTGGAAGCTAGCTCTATTCCCTGTGAAGAACTCCGGCAAAGGAATTCTCGGCTCAGATACCGGAGCATGTACCACAAAATCTTGTAAATTTTGTACTTTCGTGATGAGATTATTCAAACCCGCAGTTACACTCTGGAGATCCATTATTGTCAGGTGCACACAGAGCATACAGAGATTAGGAGGAGAGAGAGAAAAAAGACTGCAGCAAGGCAGACTGGAGGAAAAAAAAAAAAATTCCAGCAGACTTCTTATAACTCTCCTTTCTCAACCTGGGTCTTTAACACTTTATGGGCCGGTCAAACTGTCATGATCTCTGCAGGCAGAGATCATAGCAAGCCTATAGAGGGACAAGCTCTCGGAAGATGGAACTATACTGACCATGAACTAAGCCTGCCGCGCAACTAGAAATAGCCAGGTAGCATTTCCTATTTATCGCTAGATGCCCAGCTCTGGCCTAAGACCTAAATAGCTAGCAGAGGGAAATATAAGACCTGGCTCACCTCTAGAGAAATATTCCAAAGAAGACAGTAGCCCCCACATATAATGACGGTGAGTTCAGATGAAACAACAAACGCAGCAGGAAAATAGTCTTAGCAAATTTGAGGTCCGCTTACTAGATAGCAGAAGACAGATAGTATACTTTCATGGTCAGCAGAAAAACACTAACAAAACACCATCCAGAGATTACCTTAAACTCTGGCATTACTCATAACGCCAGAGTAGCAATCCCTGATCAACGAGAGCTTTCCAGACACAGTAACAAAACTTCAGCTGTGAACTGGAACAAATAGGCAAAACAAAACATGGACAAAAGTCCAACTTATCTAGAAGTTGTCTAGAAGCAGGAACAAGCACTGAGAGGCATCAGATAACATTGTTGACCGGCAAGAAACCACCAGAGAAATGAGCTTAAATAGCGACACCCACTACTGATGGAACCAGGTGAAACAGGAAAGAGGATGACAAGTCCAATTCCACAAGCGGCCACCGGGGGAGCCCAGAATCCAAATTCACAACACAATTGTCTATAAACAAGAAGACGTATATCCAATCTAGATTTATGATACCATATTGCTTCTATATTTTTTCCATTACTAAATCGCCTCTAATGGTCAGTCTTGAAAATAGTGTTGTGATACGGAAGGTAGGAAGACAGCTTGACTTTAAGTATTGCTTTAAAAACTATAAATTGATTTCAATTTTCCAATAGTTACACTTTTATTTCTCATGTCAACATGCTTATTTCAAGGGCATAGCACTTTCTAGCAGAGAAGGTATTTTCTCGGCATGGAGCCCATCTCCTGGTTTCTGATATTGGAAGCTAGTGCAAATCTGTAGTTTACTTGGATTAAATATAAATATAAGTGGAGTTCATGTTAAAACTTGTTGTTTGGCCTCAGTGGTTCCTCTACTGTCCATCCTATCAATTTAAATTCAATTGTTTTGTTTATCCCCTTATGATTTATTTTTCATTTCATACACCTATTTTTTTATTTTCTCTTAGAATTCCAACCTTTGTTTCCTGTGGAGTCTTAAGTTTTAAAATCTTGCATCCCCAATCACTCGCTTTACTTTTCAGCAGGGGTCTAACAGCTTTACTCTTAAGATAACTTATATCTTAATAGTCACTGTAAAGACTCTTTGTAGACTGCCGCAATGTGATAACTTAACTAGCTTGTGGAAATACATCTGAAGCATGATACAAGTATGCTTACCAATCTTCTTGTTTCATTTGCTGATTGTTTCATGGTGCCTTTCTCTGGTAATTCTGAAAACTCATTTAGGTTAGAAACTTTAACAAAAATAGTTGAAAATGTGAAGGAAACATTTGTAGAAGAATAAATATCTGATTTATATGTCATGGAATATAAATCAAAATTTCCTATAGTTTTCATAAAAGTATTTATATTGTTAAATTTATTTGTAACATTTTATTACATTTAACATTTTTTTTTTTCTCTGAGCCCAGTGATTTCCTGCACCTGTCAACTCTACCAGTTGGGGCAGCAGCAAAGACTTGGGGAGGGTGAGTAACACCTGAGTTTTCATTTATTTTTTGTACTCAAGTGTAAGGTATGAATAACTGATTAAAGTGTAAACTTCACGCTTTTAGGCCGGTTTCACACGTCAGTGGCTCCGGTACGTGAGGTGACAGTTTCCTCACGTACCGGAGCCACTGACACACGTAGACACATTGAAATCAATGCATCTGTGCAGATGTCATTGATTTTTTGCGGACCGTGTCTCCGTGTGCCAAACACGGAGACATGTCAGTGTTCGTGGGAGCGCACGGATTACACGGACCCATTAAAGTCAATGGGTCCGTGTAAAACACGTACCACACATGACGCTATCCCCCCCACATGATGCTGAAGCTGCCATTCATATCTTCTCTGCAGCAGCGTTTGCTGTAGAGAAGATATGAATAATCCTTTTTTTTTTTGTTTCTCGTGTTTAACATAAAAATCCATGTCCCCACCCCCCTCCCACCCCCTGTGCGCCCGCCCGCTGTTATTAAAATACTCACCCGCCTCCCTCGCAGTGTCCTGTCCTGGCCGCAGCTTCTCCTGTATGCAGTCATGTGGGGCCGCCCATTACAGAAATGAATATGCGGCTCCACCCCTATGGGGTGAGTATTTTAATAACAGCGGGTGGGCGCACAGGGGGTGGGAGGGGGGTGGGGACATGGATCTTTATGTTAAACACGAGAAACAAACAAAAAAAAGGATTATTCATATCTTCTCTACAGCAAACGCTGCTGCAGAGAAGATATGAATGGCGGCTTCAGCACCATGTGGGGGGGACAGCGCTTATCTCTAGCGCTGTCTCCTGCACGGTGTGTGTGGTACCCAGTCAGCACACGGGCGGCACACGTGTGCCGCATGTGTGCCACACTGATGTGCCACAGAAACGCACGGGCACACGGACACGGATAATTCCGGTACCAATTTTTCCGGTACCGGAATTATCTGGACGTGTGGGACTGCCCTTATTCAAAGGATTTTTGCTAAAATATCACATGGTCTAATTAAAAATTACAGCGATTTTTTTAATATGCAGACATATATGTTGAAAAAAAAGGTCTGTATTTTCTACAAATTTACGACTGTTGATATATTTTAGACTCCATTTACTTGACTGGCTTGTATTCTTTCCATATAAATTAGTGAAGTCTAAATATACAGTACCTATACAAATCAACAGTCTAAAAATTAAACTTAATGGAATTCTGTATTGAAATGAATTGTGGTTTACCTATTCACTAATAGTTAATCAGATTTTTTGCAGACTCACTGAAGATTGCATTAATGGTGCATGAAGCAACATCAACCCCTGTGACTTTATTGGCTTATCACTACATGGCAACTATATGAAACATGCTATATAGAATATTTTACATAAAAAATCAGATGTATTTTGATGTACTGACAAACTTTGTATACACTTAATAACAACTTAATAAAAAACTATTGTGATAAGGTCACTGGCACTGTATATAAGGGGAGATATGTGTCACAAAGGTTGCTATCTTCCATGATGTTAAACCCAGAAGTTTCTCTCCAGCATGTTAGGTGCTAAGGAGTTAATCAGCCATTACAAAGGTTTGTTTTTTTGTGTGAGTAGGTTTAAGAGATGTGTGGGACGCCTACTAACTAGTGATGAGCGAGTATACTCGTTCCTTGAGATTTGTTGAGCATGCTTGAGTGGTCTCCGAGAATTTCGACATGCTCGGAGATTTAGTTTATGTTGACTCAGCTGCATGATTTGTGTCTGCTAGACTACTTGAATACATGTGGGGATTGCCTAACAAACAGGAAATCCCCACATGTATTCAAGCTGTCTAGCAGCCGCAAATCATGCATCTGCATCTGGAGCGCCCCCTAGGACCTAGGGGTACTCAGGCCGGGTCCGGTGGTTGTTAAAGGGATGGTCACGGTGGCAGTGACCTGGTCTGTGGCCCTGGGTGTCCAAGTAAAAGGAAAGGACTTTAAAGGGGTTATTTGAATAAAGAGTGTTCGTGAAGCCACCTGTGGTATTTGGTCAGGGATAACCGACACTGCTTAAAGGTGTCCTCTGGGGGTGATGGCACTGCAGCAAGGATGGTATGGCTTCCTATAGGTGAAGCTGTGTCCCCAGGGCTCCCAGTGTAATAGGCAAAGATGGTGTAATGCCAGAAAGAACTAGAGGACACAAGGTTGCAGTCTCTTTACGTTTTCACTGGTGTAAGACAGTCACAGTCCAGGGTACTGATCACAGGTGCTGGCGTGGTCCGGCCAGCTTGGAATCCCCCTAGCCAGGTGGGGTTGGAGGCCTTCCTTTCTGCACTGTGTTGTAGTCACTTGCTGCCTTAGGCCTCACACAAGGTCCTCACTTTCTCTCTGTCCCTTTCAGTAGGACACTACCTGCATGGCAGGCAGCGTGAGCTTTTTTACAGGGGTCTCTCCAGATGACACCGGGCTCTATGTGCTGCTGTGCCTTGGGATGTTAATGGTGGACAGGCGACCTGCAATCTCCTGTCCGCCAGTTTCTGCTGTGGAGCATAGAGTTACACCCACAACCTCGGTCTTCCGGCTACCGGTATTCAGCGTGGAGGAAGCTCAGTCGCAGCTTCCCTCCAGCTCTTTACTTCTCCTGTGCTTCTTTTCCCCTTTCATTCTCCTACAGACTGCTCTGTTTCTCTATTCTCCATCCAGGAGCTGTAGAATCACTCATCTGCATGGCCCCAGCTTTCCTCTCACAAACTCTCTCTGTCTGCTTCCTCTCTCTCCTCTCACAATCTAACTAACTCCTCCCCCAGGCCAGAATATGAAGGGAAGTTCCTCTGAATCTGCGTCTCGAGCTCCATCTTCTGGCCTGGAGTCAGAACAGTGTTGCATGTACTGGTTAACTGCTAAAGGGATCCTTCCTCACTTCCAAGCATGGCATCATCCTCCCCGTGAGGAAAGCAATGCCACTGTAACAACCGGTTACCTGGGGTGTTACACCCCCCCCACACACGCTAAATCCAGTACTCCTGGACTGGGAAAACAAAAACAACAATAACAAGTTAGATTTTGCAAACATTTTTGGAAATGCATTTCAACAGGTACGAATAACTTTTCTTCCCTTTACGGGAGGCTGTTTTCTTGAACGTTACAGTAACTATATATAAAGTGCAAAAGATAAGCTTTACCAAAAATATAGCATATATTAACTGTCTGACTTATAAAATGTGATTATTTTCCCTTTTACGGGTAAACTGTTCTAACCATATTTAATACTAACACTTTCTCAAATAAAGTGCAACAAAATCAACATTTTTCAGAAAAGGTGCAAATGACATTCAAGTACTTCAACATCACATTAATAACAGTTTCATTCAGTAAATTGTGAGATCTCTCTCACAAACAACAGCAGCATGGGGGACCCGTTCTAAACACCCAACGTAAGTCTTGGGCATGCTGCAAGGCTTAAGTTGTCTCCTCTCTCGACCGCTTCTTCGGTTACGCCAAATTGGTTTTTCTTCTCGGTTGCTTTAAGGCAAATAAACTTTTAAGTGTAAACAACAACAAACGGTATCTTCATGGGTTATATGTAAAACCAGTAGGAAGCATTTTAAGAAGTGCCAACTATTTACATGACAGTTCTGATCATGCCTTGCTTATGATTCTGCAGTTCTTTTTAAACAAGATAACTTTTCTTAAACAGAAACCTTGCCAGGTTGAATAAACTTGAACTGCTTACAGTCATACTCTTGTTTCTTTATTAATTCTGATGCTTCTAAGGATATACCTGAACATTGCCATCTCCTTGCCAGGAGTTCAGTGTTATGCCAAGTAAGATGAAAAGCTGATCTATTCTCACTATGGTTCTGTGCCAGAGGTCCCGCTCTCTATCCTCTTGCTCCCACTTAAGCGTTTGCTGACAGCAATATTCTTCTTTGCTGATGACCTCCAGATATTCTCCGTCAGCCTAGACCTCCCCGGTGAACCCCATCAGGTTGGTGCCTGAGTTCTCCCACCAGAATGGTACCCATTTTCCACTCACTTCCTGGAGCTCTCTTGTCGGCTGCAGCGGGGCTGTGGAAGTGTGTACGATACCCGAGGGCTGCTCCCAATCAATGTGTCTGTATACCCGGCCAGATGGTGGGGGTGTCAGAGTATCAAAGGGTCCTATTAGGGTGTCCTCGGCTACCAGGGCAGGGTCAGTTTCCTTACCTGCCGCTGCTGAGTCTCCGGTGCCGGACTCCTCCATTGCAGGCTGGGATACCGGAAGCTTGTCCTTTGCTGCTCCCATACTCTCTTGGCTGTGCGGAACCAGGACCACCGGAGCTGACAGCATAGCTCCTCCACCTCGGCTCCAAGAACCTCCGGGTTCATTGCTGACGGCAGATCATTCTTCTCCCATTGGCTGAGGCAGCTTCCTACTTCCTCCCCATCCTCCTGGTGACCTTCGCTCACCATCTTGCTGGCTGGGTTCTGTGTGGGACGCCTACTAACTAGTGATGAGCGAGTATACTCGTTCCTTGAGATTTGTTGAGCATGCTTGAGTGGTCTCCAAGAATTTCGACATGCTCGGAGATTTAGTTTATGTTGACTCAGCTGCATGATTTGTGTCTGCTAGACTACTTGAATACATGTGGGGATTGCCTAACAAACAGGAAATCCCCACATGTATTCAAGCTGTCTAGCAGCCGCAAATCATGCATCTGCATCTGGAGCGCCCCCTAGGACCTAGGGGTACTCAGGCCGGGTCCGGTGGTCGTTAAAGGGATGGCCACGGTGGCAGTGACCTGGTCTGTGGCCCTGGGCGTCCAAGTAAAAGGAAAGGACTTTAAAAGGGTTATTTGAATAAAGAGTGTTCGTGAAGCCACCTGTGGTCAGGGATAACCAATACTGCCTAAAGGGGTCCTCTGGGGGTGATTGCACTGCAACAAGGATGGTATGGCTTCACACAGGTGAAGCTTGGTCCCCAGGGCTCCCGGTGTAATAAGCAAAGATGGTGTAATGCCAGAAAGATCTAGAGGACACAAGGTTGCAGTCTTTTTACCTTTTTACTGGTGTAACGCAGCCACAGTCCTGGGTACCGATCACAGGTGTGGTCTGGCCGGCTTGGAAGTGATTCAGGAATCCCCCTAGACAGGTGCGGTTGGAAGCCTCCCTCTCTGTGCTGTGTTGCAGTCCCTTGCTGCCTTAGGACTCACACAAGGTCCTCACTTTCTCTCTGTCCCTTTCAGTAGGACACTACCTGCATGGCAGGCAGCGCAAGCCTTTTTACAGGGGTCTCTCTGGATGACTCCAGGCTCTATGTGCTGCAGTGCCTTTGGGTGTTACTGGTGGGCAGTAGTGCTGAGCGGGTATAATCGTTGCTCAGGTTTTCCCGAGCATGCTCGGTGGTCTCCAAGTATTTGATATTTCTCAGAGATTTAGTTTCTGTTGATGCAGCGGCATGATTTACAGCTGCTAGCCAGCCTGAGTACATGTGGGTGTTGCCTGGTTGGTAGGGAATCCCCACATGTTTTCAAGCTGTCTAGCAGCTGTAAATCATGCAGCTGCGGCTATGAAAACGAAATCTCCGAGCACTAACAAATACTCGGAGACCACCCAAGCCTGCTCGGGAAAACCCAAGCAACGAGTATACTTGCTCATCACTACTACTCACCATATCTCCACCTCAAGGGTGTGGTTGGGGAAATTCAGGGGTGGACATATCATTGGTGCAACCTGTGCAGCCACAGAGCGGCCCAAGAGGTGAAAGGGCCAATTTATATCAACAAAGCAGGTGCAATTTAGCATTTTTAGGAGATCTTGGGCTGCAAAGGGCCCAATGTATTGTTCCTGCACAGGGGCCCTTTTCTGTCTTTGTCCGCCAATGGGGAAGTTAAATATCCAGCTACTATGCATTTTTCCCTGCTGGGTGTTTGGAGACAGGAAAGTCTCCGGGTGGTTGCTCCAGTGGAAGCTGATGTTTAATGGATCCTGAGCAGGTGAATCCAGTAGATAGTGAATCTACCTACCACAATTGGTGTTTCAAATGCAGGTAGCATTCAAGAAACATGTGCAGCAGCACCAGAGAACATTATATGTGTTGGGTGAAGGCCGCCATCCAGCAGGAGACATCTGGCAGCATGGAGGAGATAATTAAACACCTGGTCCAAGTGCAGCAGCAACAGGAGACAAACAAGCTACTGCTACAGCAGATAAATCAGCAGCAGCAGGATCAGTGGCAGCCGATGCAGCTTCTGGCATGTGCCTACCCTCAAGTCTGGCTGACAACTCCTATGTCCAGAAGACAGTAAGATGGACCATGCAGAAAATGATCCCTGGGGATGATGTGGAAGCTTTTCTTACTGTTTCAACAGGATGGCTGAATGGGAGAAACTTCCACCCGAGCAGTAGGGAGAGGTATTGGCACCAAATTAAAGGGCCACTGTCACCCCCCTCCAGCCGTTATAAACTAAAAGAGCCACCTTGTGCAGCAGTAATGCTGCATTCTAACAAGGTGTCTCTTTTAGTTTTAGGTTCAAGCATACCCCAAATAAAACGTTTTTATACTTAGCCACAATTCCTGTCTCTAGCCAGGTAGGCGGGTCCTCACTCCCCAGCTTGGCCAGCTCCCCTGCCATCACTCACATCTTCCTGCGCTTTCGGCGCCACCCCCTCAGCGCTGTTATCGTTTCAAATCCGGCGCCTGCGCTGTGTACTGGTGTCCTGTGCAGACGCAGTAAGCTCTGGCCGTCTGATGTAATGGCTGATACCAGAGAACAAAAGACATCCACAGAACACCAGGATGGATCTGCTGCACAGCAAATAGCTGTAGGACCTGCGATGATGTCACTGCCATGTGATTAGGGCAATCACATGGCAGTGACGTCATCGCAGGTCCTACAGCTATTTGCTGTGCAGTAGATCCATCCTGGTGTTCTGTGGATGTCTTTTGTTCTCTGGTATCAGCCATTACATCAGACGGCCAGAGCTTACTGCGTCTGCACAGGACACCAGTACACAGCGCAGGCGCCGGATTTGAAACGATAACAGCGCTGAGGGGGCGGCGCCGAAAGCGCAGGAAGATGTGAGGAGGACGGCAGAGGAGCTGGCCAAGCTGGGGAGTGAGGACCCGCCTACCTGGCTAGAGACAGGAATTGTGGCTAAGTATAAAAACGTTTTATTTGGGGTATGCTTGAACCTAAAACTAAAAGAGCCACCTTGTTAGAATGCAGCATTACTGCTGCACAAGGTGGCTCTTTTAGTTTATAACGGCTGGAGGGGGGTGACAGTGGCCCTTTAAAGACAGATTTTGGCATGCCTGGGAGTAAATATGTTCCCAACGAGTCCACCACTGAGATTATACTGGCTACAAACCCCCTCGCTCGCAAATGTTTGACTTGTTATATCTAGTTCAAATGTGGCTGCAGCCAGAGTCTTCCATTCCTGCCCAGATGGTCGAGAGTGTGGTGATGAACAGATTCATCCACTCCCTTACCTGGCCAATACAGACCTAGGTTGCCGAGAGTTATCCTCAGAACGCGGATAACCTGGTTAGCTTAGTGGAGAGGTAGCAAGTTGTTGAGAAATCCCTTGGAAACCCAGACATAATCACTTCCTCATACTGGAATACCCATCTGGGGGTTGACTCACCCTGGAGGGGGTCTAGAGCCACAAACGGGGGGGTGTCCCAATCCCGGTGAGGGTCCCCCAAAGCCTGTTGTTAAAGACGTGGTCTGTTGGCGATTTCACAGTCCTGGACATGTGACAGCCCGTTGTCAAATGTCCATTGAACCAATGGACTGCAGTGCGCACTTTCAACCCGGCTCTGAAAATCTAGTGATCCTGATCAGTGTTACACTTCCCCACCATTTTATCTTTAATAAGTTTGTCTGCATCCGCTGCATACATGGGGATGCCAAGGACTACCCTGTGGCCAGCGTGACCATGGGAACAGGCTGCATTACCAAGTCCTATGAGATCGGTGTAGTAAAGGACTTGATACATCCAGTCCTATTATGGCTGGACTTTTCCTTATTTTGGGATTTGAGGCAAAATGGGGCTGTATCGAGTGTCTCAGACATAAGCCAGATTCTTCGGGAAGAAATGCTAACTGTAGACACTGTGTTCTTTTCTCTGTAGGCCGCATTCAATTTTCAGTACAAAGTAGAATTATGTGATTTACCAAAAAGCTTTATCTTGGTCCACAAGATTCTTTCTCAGAAGGATTTAGCCTTAATACCATACATTTTGGCAAACTGCATACTAGCTTTTTAATGTCTCTGAGTCCGCAGTGGGGTCCTCCTGGGTCTCCTGCCATAGCGTTTAATTTCATTAAAATATTGATATATAGTTTATGCTGACATTGAGGCAACCTGAGCCTGAAGGACAGCTTGAATTTCTTTCGATCTTGATTATCCACCATCCAGACTATCTTTCATTGCAACCTTTCTTCAATTTTTCTCTACCGTCCACTTTCATGGAGAATAGCTATATTGACATGAGTTGTAAACTTCTTGATTATGTTGCACACTGTGGACAAAGGAAAATCAAGATATCTAGAAATGCACTTGTAACCTTAAGGTTGTTGATATTGTTCAACAATTTTGGCTCTCAAGTCCTCAGACAGTTCTCTTCTCCTCTTTCTGTTCTCCATGCTTAGTGTGGCACACACAGACACAAAATGCAAAGATTGAGTCAACTTCTCCCCTTTTTATCTGGTTTCAGGTGTGATTTTTATATTGCCCACACCTGTTGCTTGATATAGGCGAGTTTGAATGAGCATCACTTGCTTGAAACAAAGCTGTTTACCCACAATTTTGGAAAGGTGGCAACAAGTTTGTCTGGAACATTTTTGGGTATTGGGGTGAAACTGTCTTAATTGCCATTTTTTCCTCAGTTTTTTGTGATGTTTCAATATACACAAAGGAAATAAACATGTATATAGCAAAACATGTGCAATTTCAATAATTTTCTGGGAGAAATATTTCATTTTCTGCAACAATTTCAAGGGTGCCAACAATTTCAGCCTTGACTGTTTATAGACATACATCAAAAGTACACTATAGTAAGATGCACCAAATTCATTAAGAGTCATGCACCTCTTAACAAATTAAATACAGCAAAGAATCAGCTCACCTGTATTCTCAATGCAACTTGCATATCAACTCAGGTCATACTCTCAGAGACTTACAGTGTAGCCAAAGAAAACAGCATATAAAAAGAAATATCCAGCATCAGAATCCCAATGAATATAAAATTCAATTTATTAGATGTAAACTATTAAAACGACCTTATGCAGACCATACAAAACTAAGAAACTACCAAACGCAACTAAGAGAAACCTCCTCATTCATTGTATGTCAAGAAATGTACTTCAGTCATGAGCTGGTGTACATTTCTGCTATAATTTATGCCACATACTGGAGTTCACCTGTCAGGCACCTACTGATATGCTCCATAACCCTTTCAGAAAGCTGGCATAAAAATACCAATGTCACAAAGTCCCCAATTCATCATTGCTGTTTCTCCAGTTTTCAGGACTAATTTGCTTCTTTTTACTCCTGAAAGTATTTGTGTTTGGTCTTTTTGTCTATGTTTTTTTCTTCTCTTTTAAATGGTCTTTTTAAGATTTTTTTTATTTTTCTTTGACAACGTTGCTTTTTGTAATATTTTAAACATATTTATGAAATGTGACTTTTACTACATATCTCATTTTTTTCCTTCTCACTGTAGTCTCTGGAGCATTTTAGACACAATTGTGACTTTTAAAGGGTTTGTGACTTTTGGCGCTTAAAGGGAACCTGACACCCCCAAAATCGATGGTGAGGTTAGCTCACCGTAATGAGGGGCTTATCTACAGCATTCTGTAATGCTGTAGATAAGCCCCCGATGTTACCTGAAAGAGGGGAAAAAGACGTTAGATTATACTCACCCAGGGGCGGTCCCGCTCCGGTCCGGGTCCAATGGGTGTCTCAGGTCCAGTCTGGGACCTCCCATCTTCATTCCATGATGTCCTCTTCTGGTCTTCATGCTGCAGCTGTGGCGCAGGCGTACTTTGTCTGCCCTGTTGAGGGCAGAGCAAAGTACTGCAGTGCGCAGGCGCCGAGCCTCTCCGACCTGTCCCGGCTCCTGCGCACTGCAGTACTTTGCTCTGCCCTCAACAGGGCAGACAAAGTACGCCTGCGCTGCAGCCGCTGTGTGAAGACCAGAAGAGGATGTCATGGAATGAAGATAGGAGGCACCGACCGGACCTGAGACACCCATCGGACCCGGACCGCAGCGGGACCCCCCTGGGTGAGTATAATCTAACCTCTTTTTCTCCTCTTTTAGGTAACATCAGGGGCTTATCTACAGCATTACAGAATGCTGTAGATAAGCCCCAGATGACGGTGAGCTTACCTCACCATCGATTTTGGGGGTGACAGGTTCCCTTTAAAACTCACAAAAAACTGTTAAAAGACAAAATTAATGAGCATTTTTGATCTGGAGTTGAATTCATAAACCATGTTCATCATTTGGAAGAATTTAGCACACAAAAGTTGGTGAATACCACAAAGCAAAAAAAAAAAGAGAAGTTACTTCTAGAAATCACAAATGATAAATCGGGCCCATTATTTTTGTACACAGACGCACTGTGCAAAAATATGAACATTTTATTCGACAGTTTTCAGACATAAACTTAATGATAAATTCCTCCCTTATAATTTCCCTGTAACAGTACAGCTATTGCCCATCATTTGTAACTGTTATCGAAGCTCAGCACTCTTTAAGGAATTATCCCCATTACCGAATATAGATGATGAACAAGAATGTAACCGTTACTTGCCAAAAGCAGACTTTTATGTCATCTTGCAGTGGGTACGGAAAGTATTCATACCCCTTTAAATTTTTCACTCTTTGTTTCATTGCAGCCATTTGGTAAGTTTTAAAAAGTTCATTTTTTCACATTAATGTACACTCTGCACTCCATCTTGACTGAAAAAGCAGAAATGTAGTCATTTTTGCAAATTTAATAGAAAAGAAAAACTGAAATATCACATGGTCATAAGTATTCAGACCTTTTGCTCATATTTAAGTCACATGCTGTCCATTTCCTTGTGATCCTCCTTGAGATGGTTTTACTCCTTCATTGGAGTCCAGCTGTATTTAATTAAAATGAAAGGACTTGATTTGGAAAGGCGCACACCTGTCTATATAAGACCTCACAGCTCACAGTGCATGTCAGACTAAATGAGAATCATGAGGTCAAAGGAACTGGCCAAGGAACTCAGAGACAGAATTGTGGCAAGGCACTGATCTGGCCAAGGTTACAGCAGAATATCTGCAGTACTCAAGGTTCCTAAGAGCATAATCCTTAAATGGAAGAAGTTTAGGACCACCAGAAGTCTTCCTAGACCTGGCCATCCAGCCAATCTGAGTAATCGTGGAAGAAGAGCCTTGGTGAGAGAGGTAAAGAAGAACCCCAAGATCACTGTGGCTGAGCTCCAGAGATGCAGTAGGGAGATGGGAGAAAGTTCCACACATTCAACTATCACTGCAGCCTTCCACAAGTCGGACCTTTATGGCAGAGTGGCCCAATGGACGCCTCTCCTCAGTGCAAGACATATGAAATCCCGCATAGAGTTTGCTAAAAAAACACATAAAGGACTCATAGACAATGAGAAATAAGATTCTCTGGTCTGATGAGACGAAGATAGACCCTTTTGGTGATAATTCTAAGCCGTATGTGTGGAGAAAACCAGGCACTACTCATCACTTGCCAAATACAATCTCAACAGTGAAACATGGTGGTGGCAGCATCATGCTATGGGGGTGTTTTTCAGCTACAGGGACAGGAAGGCTGGTTGTCATTGAAGGAATCATGAATGCGGCCAAGTACAGAGGTATCCTGGATGAAAACCTCTTCCAGATTGCTCTGGACCTCAGACTTGGCCAAAGGTTTACCTTCCAACTAGACAATGACCATAAGCACACAGCTAAAATAGCAAAGGAGTGGCTTCAGAACAACTCTGTGACCATTCTTGACTGGCCCAGCCAGAGTTCTGACTTAAACCCAATTGAGCATCTCTGGAGAGACCTGAAAATGGCTGTCCACCTACGTTCACCATCCAACCTGAGGGAACTGGAGAGGATCTGCAAGGAGGAATGGGAGAGGATCCCCAAATCCAGGTGTGAAAACTTGTTGCATCATTCCCAAGAAGACCCATGGCTGTACTAGCTCAAAAGGGTGTTTCTACTCAATACTGAGCAAAGGGTCTGAATACTTATGACCATGTGATATTTCAGATATTTTCAAAAAAGTTCTTTTTTTTCTCATTAATGTACACTCTGCACCCCATCTTGACTGAAGAAAAACAGAAATGTAGTAATTTTTGCAAAATGTATTAAAAAAGAAAAATTTTTTAATACATTTTGCAAAAATTACTACATTTCTGTTTTTCTTCAGTCAAGATAGGGTGCAGAGTGTACATTAATGAGAAAAAAAATAACTTTTTTGAATTTACCAAATGGCTGCAATGAAACATAGAGTGACAAATTTAAAGGGGTATGAATACTTTCCGTACCCATTGTATATTACCTGTACACTTATGCTATAGGCTTCATATTTTATATAGAGCTCCTGTGAGTATTGTCACTGGTGATTGCTGTATTACCTGTACACTTACACAATTCACTAAATACTATCTAGAGAGCTCCTGTATATAATGTCACCGGTGATCACTTACTATCTGTTTACTTACACCATACACTACATAGTATCTACAGAGCTTCTGTGTATAAAATACACTTACACAATATACTATATACCATTCACAGAGCTCTTCTTTATAACTGTCACTGTCGATTACTGTATTACATGTACACTATACACTATATACTATATACAAATCTCCTGTGTGTAGCTGTAACGGATAGTACTGAGGAAATGTTGTTAATGGTCAGTATAACAGTTTTATTCTGTCACTATGTGGTGGTAATATGTGTTCTGGTCATAGTGTGGCAGTATTTGTTCCTTCCATGTAGTATTATTGCCATATTGGTCTTGGTAAAGTTGATTGTGTTGTTTCTGGAAATAAAGCCCCCGTCACACTAAGCGAGGTCGCTAGCGAGATCGCTGCTGAGTCACAAGTTTTGTGACGCAACAGCGACCTCAGTAGCGATCTCGCTATGTTTGACACGTAGCAGCGACCAGGCCCCTGCTGTGAGATCGCTGGTCGTGTCGGAATGGCCCGGACCTTTTTTTGATCGTTGAGGTCCCGCTGACATCGCTGAATCGGTGTGTGTAACACAGATTCAGCGATGTCTTCACTGGTAACCAGGGTAAACATCGGGTTACTAAGTGCAGGGCCGCGCTTAGTATCCCGATGTTTACCCTGGTTACCATCGTAAATGTAAAAAAAAACAAACACTACATACTCACATTCCGGTGTCCGTCAGGTCCCTTGCCGTCTGCTTCCCGCACTGACTGACTGCCGGCCGTAAAGTGAAAGCACAGCACAGCGGTGACGTCACCGCTCTTCTGTTAGGGCCGGCGCTCAGTCAGTGCAGGAAGCGGACACCGGAGGACGCGAAGGTGAGTATGCACTGTTTGTTTTTTTACATTTTACACTGGTAACCAGGGTAAACATCGGGTTACTAAGCGCAGCCCTGCGCTTAGCAACCCGATGTTTACCCTGGTTACCCGGGGACCTCGGCATCGTTGGTCGCTGGAGAGCGGTCTGTGTGACAGCTCCCCAGCGACCACACAGCGACTAAACAGCGACGCTGCAGCGATCGGCATCGTTGTCTGTATCGCTGCAGCGTCGCTAAGTGTGAGGGGGCCTTAACTTGTTCTTTCTGCTAACAATAAGAAGAAGGTTCCTTATCTCCATTAGAGATTAAGTACTTAAAAAGTTTAACCCCTACCTGTTAAGTGACATACTTTTCTTACACAAAGGCAGAGTTGCGCTTAAAGGGGTTCTCTGGTGAAAACAAATTATCACCTATCCACAGGATAAGTGATAACTTATTGATTAGTGAAGGAATCATGACAATCATCAGAATGGGGAACATTTTACCGATTAGAATAAAGTGACTTGTTTGATCACTGATCCGTTCATTTTACACATGGGTGCCAAGAGCTGTGCTTGGCTTTTTTGCCAACCCCTTAGAGATAATTGAATTGTCAGAGAGTAAAGGTACCTTCACACTAAGCGACGCTGCAGCGATACAGACAACGATGCCGATCGCTGCAGCGTCGCTGTTTAGTCGCTGTGTGGTCGCTGGAGAGCTGTCACACAGACGACTCTCCAGCGACCAACGATGCCGAAGTCCCCTGGTAACCAGGGTAAACATCGGGTTACTAAGCGCAGGGCCGCGCTTAGTAACCCGATGTTTACCCTGGTTACCATTGTAAAAGTAAAAAAAAAAACACATACTCACATTCCGGTGTCCGGCGTCCGCTTCCCTGCACTCCTCCTGCATCCTGTGTCAGCGCCGAACATCTCCGGCATCTCCCACAGAGATACGGCCGGCACTTACACAGGATGAAGGAGGAGTGCAGGGAAGCGGACGCCGGGCACCGGAATGTGAGTATGTGTTTTTTTTTTTAACTTTTACAATGGTAACCAGGGTAAACATCGGGTTACTAAGCGCGGCCCTGCGCTTAGTAACCCGATGTTTACCCTGGTTACCAGTGAAGACATCGCTGGATCGGTGTCACACACACCGATTCAGCGATGTCAGCGGGAGATCCAGCGACGAAATAAAGTTCTGGACTTTCAGCAACGACCAGCGATCTCACAGCGGGATCCTGATCGCTGCTGCATGTCAAACACAACGATATCGCTAGCCAGGACGCTGCAACGTCACGGATCGCTATCGTTATCGTTGTGAAGTCGTTTAGTGTGAAAGTACCTTAAGGATCGTGGTCGCAGGGTGTGCAGGTGTGAATGCAACCATGAGTGAGGAGCAGGTCCATCGGGGTTGGCGCTATTTTCAACTAGAGGTGCATCCTCCTAGCAACTAGCTCCCTTTCTCTATATCTGCCTCTTCCGACAAGCCTACAACGTGCAGCAACCACCGATTGACCAAACCACTGCACAACCAGCTCTACCCTCACCTACTGTATCCTCACCCATCCCTTGTAGATTGTGAGCCCTCGCTGGCAGGGTCCTCTCTCTTTATGTACCAGTTGTGACTTGTATTGTTTAAGATTATTGTACTTGTTTTATTATGTATACCCTACCTCACATGTAAAGCAATATGGAATAAATGGCGCTATAACAATAAATAATAATAATATCCAAAGTCCTATCAGAGGTCTGCATGTGCACAGCATTCCAGCATAATGATGATTGGCAGAGACAGCGACTTGATACTTGATAGCAGAGTGCTTTGCAGCTGCAGGTTTCTAATAGGCCTGCGGTTGCAGAGTAATTGTGGGACAGGAAGCCAGCTGAGAGAAAAAGGAAGAGTCACTCGGCATGGGAGTGGTGACAGGTGAGAGATTCTATTTTCATTTTGAACGGTGGAACAGCACTGTAGGAGCAGAGTAAGGGGGTACAATGGGGGCCACCTAGGAAGCCCATATTAATGTATGGAGGCCAGAATTGGCGGACATTATTACAATAAGGGTTCTGTATAGGGGGCCTAGGGTGGATCACAACATACCAAGATGGGGTCCAGAATGGGATATTTTATGCCAGGATAGGGTCCACTAAAGGGACCTTATACTATGAAGTGATCCATGATGGACAAAAATATGACAAGAAGGGGCCCAGAATGAGGGACATTATATCAGGAAGGGATCCAGAATAGGGAACATTATATCAAGAAGGGACCCATGATGGGGCACATTATTACAGGAAGCGGCCCGCTATGGGAGACTATATATCAAGAAGAAGACTAAAATGGGGATCATCATACCAGGAAGGATCTCAGGATGGGGGTAAAATATACAGGAAAAAAGTCCATGATGAGGGACCTTATTACAAGAAGGGGCCGAGAATGGGGGACATTATACCAGGAAAATGTCCATGATGAGGGACATTATTATATGAAGCTGCCCAGGATGGGGGGACTGTATACCATAACAGGGCCCAGAATGGTAATAATTATTACATGAAGGAGCCCAGGATAAGGGAACATATACCAGGATGGGGCGCAGAATGGAGGACATTATAACAGGAATGGGACCAGAATGCAGAATTAAGAACATTATACCAGGAAGGGGCCCAAGATGGCATACATTATACCAGGAAGGGACGCAGGATAGGAAAGATTAATCCTGGAAGCATTATGTTATGAAGGGGTCCAGGAAGGGGGACATTATTAATGGAAGGGGCCCAGGATGGGTGACATAATTGCAAGATAGGGGAAATTATACCAGGAAAGGGCCCAGGATAGGGGACATTATACCAGGACAGGGCCCATGATGCAGGACATTATTTCAGGATGGAACATATTATACTGAGAAGGAGTCCAGTATGAGGGACATTATACCAGGATTGGGGACTTTATTACAGTATAGGGCCAGGAAGGGAAAAATATTACTTTATGGGGACATTATTACAGGATGGGGTATGCATATGTTTTTAGAGAATATAGAATGCAACAAGGGCCCATACATTTATCCAATATGCAGATGGGTGCCCAAGTCCGAATTTTGCAACGGGCCCTTTGGACTCTATTTCACCGCTGCCTTCACCTGATTCCTCTATGCTCAGTGTACACGGCAAGCACCAAGTATTTCCGGGATTATTCGGCGTGAGCTTAGGTCTCCTCCTTTTAATTTTGGTGCTTTTGAGAGCGCCAATCAGCATGCAGGGATTGTCTGCCATGCACTGCAATACCGCAGCCATATTTGATGTGGTATTACAGTGATTGGCTGGCCGCACAGTGTCATCAGATCTATAAGAGACCTGGTGCCGCCCTGCTTGCAGCATTCTGCTCCAGACTCAGCGAGTGTAGGGGGAGCTGCTGCTGAGATAGGGTCAGATTCTTACATTTATTAGTTAAGGTACCTTCACACTGAACAACTTTCCAACGAGAACGACAACGATCCGTGACGTTGCAGCATCCTGGATAGCGATCTCATTGTGTTTGACACGCACCAGTGATCAGGATCCCGCTGTGATATCGTTGGTCGGAGCTAGAAGGCCAGCACCTTATTTCGTTGTTGGATCACCCGCTGTCATCGCTGGATCGGTGTGTGTGACACCGATCCAGCGATGTGTTCGCTTGTAACCAGGGTAAACATCGGGTTACTAAGTGCAGGGCCGCGCTTAGTAACCCGATGTTTACCCTGGTTACCATTGTAAATGTAAAAAAAAAAAACCACTACATACTCACATTCCGGTGCCTGTCACGTCCCTCGCCGTCAGCTTCCCGCACTGACTGTGAGCGCTGGCCGTAAAGTAAAAGCAGAGCACAACGGTGACGTCACCGCTGTGCTGTGCTTTACGGCCGGCACTGACACAGTCAGTGCGGGAAGCTGACGGCGAGGGACGTGACAGACACCGGAATGTAAGTATGTAGTGTTTTTTTTTTTTTACATTTACAATGGTAACCAGGGTAAACATCGGGTTACTAAGCGCGGCCCTGCGCTTAGTAACCCGATGTTTACCCTGGTTACCCGGGGACTTCGGCATCGTTGGTCGCTGGAGAGCTGTCTGTGTGACAGCTCTCCAGCGACCACACAACGACTTACCAACAATCACGGCCAGGTCGTATCGCTGGTCGTGATCGTTGGTAAATCGTTTAGTGTAATGGCACCTTTAGTGTGGGTCTACCATTGTTCAATTCACAAATCCTGATAAACCAACAGTTCTTTTTAGGGCTAATTCGGGGGTACATAGATTCCAGTGCTAGGTAGGCAGGGGAGTCTATGTGCACATATCCACATCAGTGCAAGGCCTGCAGGCACTCTATGTGAGTATATAGATCTCACTGCATACCTCAAAAAGCTCCATTCCTGTCTGCTGCTGCGTATTTTATATATACGTAGCAGCAGGTATCCATGGCAATTTTTTTTTTGTAGCTTATGCCTGATAATTTTATTAGAAATCAATCCATAGCCCACTTTTTTCTTCATTTATTTGCTTGATCACGCTGCAGACTACAGCCAAGTCATTGCAATACAAGAGCGTGAAAATCTAACAATTTAAAAAAAAAATTTTGTCCCAGGCATCAGATGTGAGTGCGCAGAAAAATGTGGTGTTTTTTTGGGTACTATATTATTTTTTGGAGTGTCTTACAAATTTTTTTTACACCATTTTGCTGCCTCAAAAATCTGTAGCTGGCCCAAAAATATTTAGCTACAGTTCTTATATTTATCACTGAGATTTGCACGCCCAAGCATCGCATATCATTGCGCTAAGTATTTTACAATTTTAGTACTCCAATTTTATTTTTAGTGTCATAGCCTACTTATTGACACAATTTTGGTGGCCCCCAAAAAATCAAGGCCACATTTTGATCAGTCTGTTATCTCCTTGTGATGCCTGGTCTATCTGTGCTCTCCACATTATTGCTTTTCAGGCATATATTGCATTTTTTGGTCTGCTAGCCTTAGTCTATACCAGTGTTTCCCAAACTCCAGTCCTCATGGACTCCATGGGTCATGTTTTCAGGATTTCCATAGTGTTGCACAGGTGAGACAATTCCTGATGCCTTGATGATACTTCCACTACTTGCGCAATACTAAGGAAATCCTGAAAACATGACCCGTAGGGTCCGTGAGGACTGGAGTTTGGGAAACACTGGTCTATACAGTATTTTGGAGTTAAAAATAATAAAAAAAATCTTGAAACAGTCTGTTATCTCCATCAGACGCCTGGTATATCTGTGGTGTCAAAATCCTTGCTTCGCAGGCATACATTTCATTTTTTGGCCTGCTAGGCTTGGTCTATACAGTATTTAGCAGTTAAAAAAATTTAAAACCAAAAAACAGGCCACATATTGAAACAGTCTGTTATCTCCGACAGACATCTGGTGTATATGTGGTGTCCAAACCCTCACTTTGCAGGCATACATTGCCTTTTTTTGTCTGGTAGCCTTGGTCTATACAGTATTTAGCGGTTAAAAAAATGTAAAACCAAAAAACAGTCCACACATTAAAAAAGTCTGTTATCTCCGTCAGACGCCTGGTGTATCTGTGGTGTCCAAATCCTTGCTTTGCAGGCATACATTGCATGTTTTGGTCTGCCAGCCTTGGTCTATACAGTATTTTGGGGTTAAAAATAAAAAACAACACATCTTGAAACAGTCTGTTATTTCCGTCAGGTGCCCCGTGTATCTGTTTTCTCCAAATACTTGCTTTTCAGGCATACTGATCACATATAAGTTTTGCTCAAAATTAATCCATTTGTATTGGACTTTTAAAATATTTCAGCAGTCAATTTAAAATGGGCAATGTTAGGGGTCGAGTTCCCTCCTCTGCACAGGGGGAATCTCGGTCCATCTCCGCTGCGGTCTCCCATTCTTCTCCTGCCGCAGTGGAGTCTGCTCAGCAGAGACGTCGGTCCCAGCGTCTCGCTCAGTCTGACTCTGTGCTAAGAGTTACTGCTGCCTTTCCTCCTTCTGCCATTGAAGTCGGTGCTGGGCAGCGGCGAGCAGACGCTTCTGGGTCTAAGTCCTGCTTTGCTCGTTCTGAGCATGCCCAGAGTAAGATCTCTCAGTGGAGATCGAGGGTCACATGATCTGATACTGCAGATAAGGTCATTGGCTCCTTCAGGAAGGTCCTGTAGGTGCTCACGCTCTGGTGTAGCTTCTCATTGGTCCTTCTAGGAAGGTCCTGTACGTGCTGCAGCTATTTAAGGTTCGCATGACCGCACGGCCATGCGCTAGTATTGTTCTTTGTTAAGTGCTTTGCGCCAGTGTGGTCACGAGAGTAATGTGTTCAGGGACCCGGCTGAAATAAGCCCCTAGAATGCTGGCACCTCCGGCGAGGAGTTTGTGTTTGAATGTGTTCAGGGACCCGGCTGTTGTGAATTCAGCTCTTAGGCTCCCTCCGGTGGTTGTAAGTGGTAGCGCTGCTGTCTCTGAATCACAGCATTTGTCAGGTGTTTTCACTTTTTGCAATTTGGACAGGGCTATTTAGTCTTGCTTCACCCTTTAGTCAGTGCCAGTTGTCCATTGATCCTGGAGGATTCACATCCCTGCCTGGTCTCTTCTGCTTTGCAGTTCTTTTCAACAAAGATAAGTTCTGGCCTTGATTCAGTTATTTTCCATGTTTTGTCTTGTCCAGCTTGGTCTGTATAAGGATTTGTTTAGCCAAGCTGGTATCTCTGGAGATGCAGATATACCCTCCATGTCTTTAGTTAGCTGTGGAGTTTTTGTATTTTCTGTGGTGGATATTTTCTAGTGTTTTAATACTGACCGCATAGTACTCTGTCCTGTCCTTTCTATTTAGCTAGAAGTGGCCTCCTTTGCTAAATTCTCATTTCAGTCTGTGTATGTTTTTTCCCTCTCCTCTCACAGTCAATATTTGTGGGGGGCTGCCTGCTCTTTGGGGATTTTCTCTGAGGCAAGATAGTTTTCCCTTTTCTATCTTTAGGGGTAATTAGTCCTCCGGCTGTGTCGAGATGTCTAGGGAGCTCTAGGTACATTCCATGGCTACTTCTAGTTGAGGTGTTAGGTTCAGGGTCTGCGGTCAGTACAGGTACCACCTTCTCCAGAGTACGTCCATGCTGCTCTTAGGCCACCATATCATAACAGTACAACTGGCCAACAATGAGTTAACCGCATCTCAGAAGAAGGGAAGGAAAGTGCTGAGCCATTTTTTTTTCTGTAGTCTGTTGTGTTTTTTTTTTCTCTTCCCTCTTTGCCTCTGGGTGGCTCAGGAGTTCGGTGCTGGTATGGATGTTCAGGGATTGGCTTCTCGTGTGGATCAACTTGCTGCTAGAGTACAGGGTATTTCCGATTATATAGTTCAGACTCCAGTTTTAGAGCCTAGAATTCCAACTCCTGATTTGTTTTTTGGGGATAGGTCCAAATTTCTGAGCTGTAAAAATAACTGTAAACTGTTTTTTTCTCTGAAACCCCGTTCCTCTGGTGATCCCATCCAGCAGGTTAAAATTATTATATCTCTGCTGCGTGGTGACCCCCAGGATTGGGCATTTGCCCTGGAACCTGGGAATCCGGCGTTGCTTAATGTAGACACCTTTTTTCAGGCGCTTGGGTTATTGTATGACGAACCTAATTCAGTGGATCATGCTGAGAAGACCTTGTTGGCCCTGTCTCAGGGTCAAGAAGTGGCAGAATCATATTGCCAGAAGTTTAGAAAATGGTCTGTACTGACTAAATGGAATGAGGATGCCTTGGCGGCAATCTTCAGAAAGGGTCTTTCTGAATCCGTAAAGATGTTATGGTGGGGTTCCCCACGCCTGCTGGTCTGAGTGATTCTATGTCTCTGGCCATTCAGATTGATCAGCGCTTGCGCGAGCGCAGAGTTGTGCACACTATGGCATTGTCTTCCGAGGGGAGTCCTGAGCCTATGCAGTGTGAGAGGATTGTGTCTAGAGCTGAACGACAAGGATTCAGACGTCAGAATAGGTTGTGTTTTTACTGCGGCGATTCTGCTCATGTTATTTCTGATTGGCCTAAGCATACCAAGAGAATCGCTGGTTCTGTTACCATCAGTACTGTACAACCTAAATTTCTGTTATCTGTGACCCTGATCTGCTCATTATCGTCATTTTCTGTCATGGCATTTGTGGATTCAGGCGCCGCTCTAAATTTAATGGACTTAGAATTTGCCAGACGTTGTGGTTTCCCCTTGCAGCCTTTGCAGAGTCCTATTCCTTTGAGGGGCATTGATACTACACCGTTGGCTAAAAATAAACCTCAGTTTTGGACACAGCTGACCATGTGCATGGCACCAGCCCATCAGGAAGATTGTCGTTTTCTGGTGTTGCATAATTTGCATGATGCTATTGTGCTGGGTTTCCCATGGTTACAGGTGCATAATCTGGTATTAGATTGGAAATCTATGTCTGTGACTAGTTGGCGTTGTCAGGGGGTTCATGGTGACGTTCCTGTGATGTCAATTGCCTCCTCCCCCTCTTCTGAAATTCCTGAGTTTTTGTCAGATTTCCAGGATGTATTCAATGAGCCCAAGTCCAGTTCCCTTCCACCGCATAGGGACTGTGATTGTGCTATTGACTTGATTCCAGGCTGTAAGTTCCCTAAAGGCCGACTTTTCAACCTGTCTGTGCCAGAACATACTGCCATGCGGAGCTATGTGAAGGAGTCCTTGGAGAAGGGGCATATTCAGCCATCTTCTTCACCATTGGGAGCAGGTTTTTTCTTTGTTGCCAAAAAAGATGGCTCCTTGAGACCCTGTATTGATTATCGCCTCTTGAATAAGATCACGGTCAAATTCCAATACCCTTTGCCTTTGCTTTCTGATCTGTCTGCTAGGATTAAGGGGGCTAGTTGGTTTACTAAGATTGACCTTCGAGGGGCATATAATCTGGTTTGTATTAAGCAGTGGGACGAATGGAAAACTGCGTTTAATACGCCCGAAGGCCATTTTGAATACCTTGTGATGCCATTCGGACTCTCTAATGCTCCATCTGTGTTTCAGTCATTCATGCATGATATATTTCGGAATTATCTTGATAAATTCATGATTGTATATTTGGATGATATTTTGATTTTTTCAGATGATTGGGAGTCTCATGTGAAACAAGTCAGGATGGTATTTCAGATCCTTCGTGATAATGCCTTGTTTGTGAAGGGGTCTAAGTGCCTCTTTGGAGTACAGAAGATTTCTTTTTTGGGCTTCATTTTTTCTCCCTCATCTATAGAAATGGATCCGGTTAAGGTTCAGGCCATTCATGATTGGATCCAGCCCACATCTGTGAAGAGCCTTCAGAAATTTTTGGGCTTTGCTAATTTTTATCGCCGTTTCATTGCCAACTTTTCCAGTGTGGTTAAACCCCTGACCGATTTGACGAAGAAAGGCGCTGATGTTACGAATTGGTCCTCTGCGGCTGTTTCTGCCTTTCAGGAGCTTAAACACCGATTTACTTCTGCCCCTGTGTTGCGTCAGCCGCATGTTTCTCTTCCTTTTCAGGTTGAGGTTGACGCTTCTGAGATTGGGGCAGGGGCCGTTTTGTCTCCGAGGAATTCTGATGGTTCCTTGATGAAACCGTGTGCCTTCTTTTCTCGAAAGTTTTCGCCTGCGGAATGCAATTATGATGTCGGCAATCGTGAGTTGTTGGCTATGAAGTGGGCATTTGAGGAGTGGCGACATTGGCTTGAGGGGGCCAAGCACCGTATTGTGGTCTTGACCGATCATAAGAATCTGATTTATCTCGAGTCTGCCAAACGGCTGAATCCTAGACAGGCCCGATGGTCCCTGTTTTTCTCCCATTTTGATTTTGTGGTCTCATATCTTCAGGGTTCTAAGAATGTTAAGGCTGATGCCCTCTCTAGGAGCTTTTTGCCTGATTCTCCTGGGGTCCTTGAGCCGGTCGGTATTCTGAAGGAAGGGGTGATTCTTTCTGCCATCTCCCCTGATTTACGACGGGTTCTTCAGAAATTTCAGGCTGATAAACCTGACCGCTGTCCAGTGGGGAAATTGTTTGTTCCTGACAGATGGACTAGTAAAGTGATTTCGGAGGTTCATTGTTCTGTGTTGGCCGGTCATCCTGGGATTTTTGGTACCAGAGATTTGGTTGGTAGGTCCTTTTGGTGGCCTTCTTTGTCACGGGATGTGCGTTCTTTTGTGCAGTCCTGTGGGACTTGTGCGCGGGCCAAGCCTTGCTGTTCCCGCGCTAGTGGGTTGCTTTTGCCTTTGCCGGTCCCTGAGAGGCCTTGGATGCATATTTCTATGGATTTTATTTCGGATCTTCCGGTTTCCCAGAGGATGTCAGTTATCTGGGTGGTTTGTGACCGGTTTTCTAAGATGGTTCATTTGGTGCCTTTGCCTAAGTTGCCTTCCTCTTCTGATTTGGTTCCGCTGTTTTTTCAGCATGTGGTTCGTTTGCATGGCATTCCAGAAAACATTGTGTCCGATAGAGGTTCCCAGTTTCTTTCTAGGTTTTGGCGGGCCTTGTGTGCTAGGCTGGGCATTGATTTGTCTTTTTCTTCCGCATTTCATCCTCAGACAAATGGCCAAACCGAGCGAACTAATCAGACTTTTGGAAACTTATTTGAGATTCTTTGTGTCTGCTGATCAGGATGATTGGGTGGCTTTCTTGCCATTGGCCGAGTTTGCCCTTAATAATCGGGCTAGTTCTTCTACCTTGGTTTCACCCTTCTTTTGTAACTCTGGTTTTCATCCTTGTTTTTCTTCAGGGCAGGTTGAGCCTTCTGATTGTCCTGGGGTGGACTCTGTGGTTGACAGGTTGCAGCAAATTTGGGCTCATGTTGTTGACAATTTGGTGTTGTCTCAGGAAGGGGCTCAGCGTTTTGCTAACCGTCGTCGCTGTGTTGGTTCCCGGCTTCCGGTTGGGGATTTGGTCTGGTTGTCTTCCCGTCATGTCCATATGAAGGTTTCTTCCCCTAAGTTTAAGCCTCGGTTTATTGGCCCTTATAGGATTTCTGAGATTATCAATCCAGTGTCTTTTCGTTTGGCCCTTCCAGCCTCTTTTTCCATCCATAATGTTTTTCATAGATCTTTGTTGCGGAAATATGTGGTGCCCGTTGTTCCCTCTGTTAATGCTCCTGCCCCTGTGTTGATTGATGGGGAGTTGGAGTATGTGGTTGAGAAGATTTTGGATTCTCGTTTTTCGAGGCGGAGGCTTCAGTATCTTGTCAAATGGAAGGGTTATGGCCAGGAGGATAATTCTTGGGTTGTTGCCTCCGATGTTCATGCTGATGATTTGGTTCGTGCCTTTCATTTGGCTCGTCCGGATCGGCCTGGGGGCTCTGGTGAGGGTTCGGTGACCCCTCCTCAAGGGGGGGGTACTGTTGTGAATTCTGCTCTTGGGCTCCCTCCGGTGGTTGTAAGTGGTAGCGCTGCTGTCTCTGAATCACAGCATTTATCAGGTGTTTTCACTTTTTGCAATTTGGACAGGGCTATTTAGTCTTGCTTCACCCTTTAGTCAGTGCCAGTTGTCCATTGTTCCTGGAGGATTCACATCCCTTGGCGAGGGAACCCAATTTTTGGCGAGGGAGTCTATGATGACCATAAAATATTTTTAAAAAATGTACCCCACATGGGGAAATGTTTGTCAGCCCATGCACTTAGTGTATGGGCATTACAAGTCTAGGAGACCCGCTACTTTACATTGGGCCTACTTTTTAATGAGGCCTTCATCAACGTCTCATCATTTTCAGCCACTAGATCACCAGGGTTAACATGTTCCATGCTGCTACAGCCAGTCCAATTTTTGACAAAAGTGTCTATGATGTCCATAAAATATTTTTTAAAAATGTACCCCCATGGGGAAATGTTTGTCAGCCCATGCACTTAGTGTATGGGATTACAAGTCTAGGAGACTCGCTCCTTTACATTGGGCCTACTTTGTAATGAGGCCTTCATCAATGTCTCATCATTTTCAGCCACTAGATCACCAGGGATAATGTGCTCCGTGCTGCTAGAGCCAGTCCAATTTTTGGCAAAGGTGTCTATGATGCCCATAAAATATTTTTTTTTAAAAGTACCTCTCATGGGGAAATGTTTATCAGCCTATGCACTTAGTGTATGGGCATTACAAGTCTAGGAGACCCGCTCCTTTACATTGGGCCTACTTTTTAATGAGGCCTTCTTCAACATCTCATCATTCTCAGCCACTAGATCACCCGGGTTAATGTGTTTCTTTCTGCTACAGCCAGTCAATATTTGGCCAAGGTTGTCTATGATGCCCATAAAATATTTTTAAAAAAGGTACCCTCCATTGGGAAATGTTTGTCAGCCCTTGCAAGTGTATGGTCGTTACAAGTCTAGGAGACCTGCTCCTTTACATTGGGCCTACTTTTTAATGAGGCCTTCATCAACATCTCATCATTGTCAGCCACTAGATCACCAGGGTTAACGTGTTCCTTTCTGCTACAGCCAGTCAATTTTTGGCAAAAGTGTCTATGATGTCCATAAAATATTTTAAAAAAATGTACCCCATGGGGAAATGTTTGTCAGCCCATGCACTTAGTGTATGGGTATTACGAGTCTAGGAGACCCGCTCCTTTGTAATTGGACAGTTTTTTTTATGAGGCCCTCCTCCATGTTTCTTCCAAGGAGGGATTGGGGTGCCTGCAAATTTGGGTCAAGGCAGCCCTTGCATTCAATGCATAAGGAAACAGTATGGCAGGACTAACTGAAGAATGTGAAGTGGGTTTTCCTGTGGCCATCCAGTACCTGGGTTCAAAGGCTTATTGGGGTGCATATGACTTGGTAGCAGGGCAGGCCTTGCTATCAATACATAAGAAAACTGTATAGGATTAAAAAATGAATAATGTGAAGTGAATTTTCCCGTGGCCATCCAGTACCTGGGTTCAAAGGCTTGTTGGGGTGCATATGACTTTATAGCAGGGCAGGCCCTGCATTCAATGCAACATTTTTTCAGGAAGCCCTTTTGTACATCTCTCGTGAAAGGGGTATTGGGGTGCGTCACAATTCTTGGCAACCCAGCCACTCATTGCATAGGCAATAACAGCATAGGAGACCCACTGTTTAATAATAGCCCTTTAAGAATATTAATGCCACCTGATGCTGCTCTAAAAATAGGCTTTGTGACTTTAAGAGTCCCTCCTTCAGAAATGAAACAAGATGTGTCTCCTTATGTGTCACACACCACATGGCCAGCTAGGGTTGTTAAATGTTACAATCACCTTTCCCAGTGAATGCATTTGTATTGGTTGAAAGCAATGTTAAATTGAAAAACGCATCAAAAACGCTGTGTGTGAACATAGCAAAAGTGGTGGAGGAACGTTTTGGGCTGGGGTTAATTATTTTGCCTTATATATAATTTATTACCCTGGAAAGGATGCACCGTAACATATTTCCCAGCAAAATCCATTTTGGTTTCGTTTTTGTATGTTTTTTGGTGCACCTGTAAAAACTCTGACAACATTGCTTACAGCTGTGACCTAGAAGTCAGAAATGCTTCCAGGGGCGATCCCCCTGATGTTCCTGTGTCATTTGATCAGTGTTTCCATCATTTTCAGATGTTTTTAGACCTTAAAAGGACCCCCGGGGGGATTTCGGCAAAAATACTCAGGTTTCCCATAGACTTACATTGGGCTCGTTGCTTGGGTCGAGTACCCGAGTATTCCAATCTGCTTGACCCGAGCAATGAGCACCCGAGCATTTTAGTGCTCGCCCATCACTGCATATTATCTCTAAAATACCAGTGCATTTTAGCAAATAATAGACCTGGCTGAAAGCGTGCATTATGACTCGCTTGCAAGGTTCCCTTTAATAATCAG
Source organism: Ranitomeya variabilis (assembly GCF_051348905.1). Classification (NCBI taxonomy): domain Eukaryota; kingdom Metazoa; phylum Chordata; class Amphibia; order Anura; family Dendrobatidae; genus Ranitomeya; species Ranitomeya variabilis. Next base: position 756,010,848 of record NC_135233.1, read on the forward strand.
TATGGTGTTATTATTAGGTCACTATCTGGTGGTAGTATGCGGTCTGATGGTGGTTTTGTGGCACTATTTGTCTATTGTATTTGTCTATTGTATATGGAATCATTGGTATATTGGTCTTCAAGTAGTGGGTTTTGCTCAGAAATAGTATTTGTTATTAGAATAATATTAGTTATTTGTTAACTGTGTGACTGTATATTTAGAAGTATTATCGTACTTACAAACTAATCTTATTGCTGTGTTTTTCTGTCACATTTTTATATTGTATTTGCTTTTTTTTTTGGTTTGTGCTTCTAACACACACTCTATCAAAGTTATTTTATCAATGTCTAATTTGAATTACTTAACTCTAGCGGTTGACCAGCATAAGCATGGTAATATCCATTAGGTCCAACTCTTTTTGAGTGCACTGGATTATCAATATACAAATCATGGTATATTACTATATGAAAAATGTACTTTCTAAAACAAACAGTCACAATCTACGAAGGAAGATGATGCATTTTCTCCCCTGTTCATCCTATTCGGCATTTCTACAAAGTACATTTAAAATCTAATATTCTCAGATTACAAATGGTGTAGGTCTTGGTAAAGAATAAGATACAGCTGATGTGTGAATGCACGCAGGTGTGAGACGTATCAGTGCGTTGTGCTGTGCATCAGACAGGCTGTTAGACCGAGAATAATTCCGGAGTTAAAATGAAATGTAAAGCAAACTCTGGATGAGTGAATTTGCTCCAGCTACAGAGAATTCAGTAGGCTCCCTGCCTTGCAGGGAGCATGTTTGGCTGTGACGGCAGGAGATTATTTGTTCTCTTTCTCTGACACTGAACTAAAGAGAGCATTGTGGGAAAGCCATCATGACACATGACACAGTGCAAAGGAGGCTCGCAGCATGTGGCAGCATCAAGGGGTTTACATGGCCTTGATGCACTCTGGCACAGCTTGGGACTACAAAGGAGAGTGGCTGTTCCAGCATCAGCAACAGTGCAATTTGCTCTACTCCCAGGAGAACTAGCAGTGAAGCTTCAAACTGAAGCCCTCACACATGTGGGGCAAAAATACTGTCACTGTGCTTTTAAAAGACAAAAAAATACTGATAATTATTGTTGTTGAATTATCATAATAATTGTTGCTGAATAATAATAGCAATAATAACAATAATCAATGTAAAAAGGATAAACCTTTAAAAACGCCTAGAAAAAAAAGTCAGAAAGCGACACAGAATTTAATTTCCTTTTTAAAGTCTTAAATCTAGAGGTGAATTTATATATGCCATAGAATAAATGCACGTAGTTCTTAACCCCTTTACCCCCCAAGGTGGTTTACACGTTAGTGACCAAGCCAATTTTTACAATTCTGACCACTGTGACTTTATGAGTTAATTACCCTGGAAAGTTTCAACAGATCACACTTATGCTGAGATTGTTTTTTTTTTTCAGAACATACTGCACTTCACAATAGTGGTAAAATTTCTTTGAAATAACTTTGTCAAAAAAATGGAAATTTGGAGAAAATTAGGAAAATTTTGCAATTTTCAAACTTTGAATTCTTATACCCTTAAATCAGAGAGATATGTCACACAAAATAGTTAATAAAAAATCTTTCCCACATGTCTACTTTACATCAGCACAATGTTTTTCAACCAATTTTTTTTTGTTAGGAAGTTATAAAGGTTAAAAGTTGACCAGCAATTTCTCATTTTTCCAACAAAATTGTCAAAACCATTTTTTGGGGGGATCACCTCACATTTGAATTGACTTTGAGGGGTCTAAATGATGGAAAATATCCCAAAGTGACACCATTCTAAAATATGCACCCCTCAAAGTGCTCAAACCACATTAAAGAAGTTTATTAACCCTTCACTTGCTTCATAGGCATTTTTAGAATGTGGACAAAAAAACATCTTTTTTCGCAAAAATTTTTTACTTTAGACCTCAATTTTTTTATTTTCACAAGGGTATCGGGAAAAAATGGACTGCAAAAATTTTTTGTGTGCAATTTCTCCGGAGCACATATGTGAGGAAAACCACTGTTTGGGCACACAGTAGGGCTCGGAAGGGAAGGAGCATCATTCGACTTTTTGAATGCAAAATATGCTGGAACAATTAGCCGACACCATGTTGCATTTGGAGAACCCCTGATGTGTCTAAACAGTAAAAATCCCCCATAAGTGACACCATTTTGGAAAAAAGACCCCTCAGGGAACTTATCTAGATGTATGGTGAGCACATTGAACTCTCAGGTGCATCACATAAGGATAAATTGTACCATACAATTTGTTGTGCAATTTCTGCTCAGTATGCTGATACTCTATATGTGTGGAAATACTACTTTTGAGGCACAGTGCAAAGACCCAGATGTCATAATGACAACATTAGGTTACCATGGCAATGATTGGGACCTCCGCACAAAGGGCAGAGGGGCTTCCTTCCCTCTGCTCCCAAAATGCTGTGATAGAGTTTGATCTCAGTATTTAAGAGTTAGAGTGCCGGGAGTCATGCAGGACCGCTCCTGGCACTGAGTTCCAGGTGTTAGCTATCAGAATCGCTGACACCCAGCGGCCATTGTGCGCACACAGCCTCTGTGTGCAAAAAATCACTGGGACGTATCCATAGGTCCCAGGTCAATAAGTACCAGGTCACAGAAACGTAAGGATACGTCTCAGGTGGTAAAAGGGTTAAATATGCATTGTAAATTATCATAATTTTGCTCCCAAATCCTATTTACTTTTGATATGGTCTTGCATGAATTGGAATTAAGATCTTGGAGGTTTCTAGGAAAAACACATTGACTCTTCTCTTTTTACTGAAAGAAGGAAACAGCTCACATTATACAGTATGTTTATCTGGCAGATGTCATAATTTGCTTTTTTTTTGCTCAGTTCCTTAGGAATAATTCTAAAAAAGAAAACCCTGCATAGAAATATAAACGTACAGCATATATCTACTATGTGTCAGCACAATGTGAATTTATGGACTTCAATATTGCTATACATATTAAAAACGTAAGGTACTTAGTTAAAGGGTATCTGTCCGCATGACATCAAGTTCAAGTTCAGGAATACATTTACATGGTCAGTCTGCTCTCACTCACTCAAAAATCAGTATTTGAATTAATATGCAAATGAGACGGTAGATCTGAAGTCTCTGCCACTCCAGCTCTATTCCTCATCCAGTGCTGCCTCCATCTGCTTGACTAATGGCTCATTTACCTGATGTCACAAGGCATCCATAAAGTAGGAGAAGATAGTGCTGGGCAGAGAATAGAGCTGGAGTGACAGAGACTTCAAATCTACAGCCTAATTTGCAAATCAATTCAAACACTGATTTCTCGTAATAGAGGAAAAAACTAACCAAGTTAAGGTATTGCAGGACTAGTAAAGATATACATGCAGATATACATAGTTTAGGGGTTGAAATCATGCTGATAAATTCATTTTTAAATTTTTTCATCAAAAAGTGCAAAAACCATTCAATCAAGTCAAGGTGTACCTATTGTATGGATGGTCCTTACAAAAACGTACACCTTGTCATGATTGAATGGCTTTTTCCCTTTTTAATAAAAATTGACAGCTAATTATCCTACATTTTGTGCATGTGTGGCAATATTGCAGTTCATGCATTCATTAGTGGCAGTGTGCTGATTCATATTGTATGTACAGTATATGTATATAGCCACACAGCATATTTATGCACCTGTACATTAATTTACTGCTAAAGGTGTGCAGATCCTTTTTTAAGTTTTTTTGTTTTTGTACTATCCATTGAGGGGTTTGGCCCCCTTCAGGACTCAACACACTTTTCCAACTATCTTTCCCAAATAAGTTTTACATATGAGCTATACCTATCCTCCTTTCACTTCCCCATTTCAGATGAGGCTTCGCACATAGATAACTGATCAAACTAATCCAAGAAGGATTGAGTTCAAGTCAAATTTCCTCAAAACTGCGATTTCATGCAAATTTGAATGTTTTGAGATTTGATTTGTGGGCCTGTCCATAATACCCTGCAGCTACGACGTCTTACAGATTAGCATGCCTTGCACAATGGTGGTCAATTCCTAGGCTATCAGAGATCAGTGGTTCCCATTGGAGCACAGTTTGTATGGCACAGTCATTTTTAATCTCCAAAGTAACTTCTGTTTAATGTAAGCTCTTATGGTCAATGGGGTCATTTTGAAAGAATAGCAGGGACACAGGATGCAGTGACGAGCAGGAGGCAGAGCAAGAGTTAAAAGGTTTATTACAGGGGTTACACCACGCAGGGAGAGCAAGGGTTAAGAGGAGTGTTAAACTAAATATTCTAAATATTGCATCAGGGTGAGAACAAACGGTTATGCAACAGGTAAACTTATCAGTATGATGGGTTCCGGCCTGTGGAAGCTTGAACTCCCACGGTGGTGCAATAAGCAACGCGTGAAGTCTCTGGCCTGATGCTGAAGGAAGTTGATGCACAACCTCCTGACTGACGTGACAAATCCTGGCTCTCTCGATACCGGGAAGACGGCCATGCTGGGAAGTCATCTGTGGTACCACCGGACTGGGACTCAGTTTAAAGGCAGAGGTGGGGGCTCTGTATGACTCAGCGGGTCTAACTCAGGCTGCGAGCCTGAGGCAGAAGACGGAATGCAGATGTATGTTCCTCACAGTCGGTCTGTTCAATGGTGGGGGGTACTTCAGTGCAGGTCTGGCCTATTGCATAGCTACATGGAGAGTGAGTGAACCTTCTCCTGCTGCATGCTCTGTCTTCACGCCAACTGACTCGATTTCCCACGCACATCCCTTTTATCCCTTCCATCACTTTTCCCATAAAACAGGCCCCTTGGTCCGAATGAATTCTCCTCGGGTACTTGGATGAAATTTTTGCAGATAGCATGTGCGGCGGATTCAGCGGTTTTATCATGTGTTGAGGTCACGACAGCAAACTTGGTGAAGTGGTCTGTCATTACCAGACAATGTTTGTAGCCTTGATGAGCTGGTCCAATAGTCAGATAGTCTATCATTGACACTTCCAGAGCGGCAGAAGTAACGATGGTTTGTGTAGGGGCTCTCTGCTCGGGTGGTTTCACCAACTCGCAACTCCTGCATAGCCGAAAGGTCTCTTCTACTACGGCCTTCAGTTGAGGATGGTATACTAATCGCTGTAACCACTGGAAGGTTTTCTCTAGGCCGAAGTGTGCTCCTCTTTGATGTTCTTCAGTAGCTACCTTAGCTAACAGTGTCATCGGAATTACCACCTGCCAAGTGACTCCTAGTTCCTGTTGCAACTGGACTTTTCATGAGAGCAGTCCATTCCTCATTTGGAGTCTTTCCCATTGTCGAAGAATTTGCAGCATCTCTGGGGCTAAGGCATTTCATTCCCTTAGACTGGTAAGTTGCTTAGATATCACCCACAGCCTGAGTTGGGTGAGTTCCTCGTCTTCCTGCTGTAACTGTACCCACTCATCACGGGATCCTCCTAGAACACCGTCCCGTGCCAACACTTGCTTCTGGTCCTGCGTAACCATCACTGTCCTGGCAGTGTCTCGGAACCTGTGAACTTCCTCATCTTCAAATTTCTCATCCCTGTTTGGCCTAGGCTGTCCAAGCTTCACCCTGGATAGGGCGTCAGCATGAGTATTTTCAGCCCCTCTTTTGTAGGCGATTTTATACCAGAACTTTGCCATCCTAGCCACCGAATGTTGTTCCAAAGCTCCTAGTCTTGCACTTTCCAAATGAGCCAAGGGTTTATTATTGGTACATACTACTGTAGTACCTCAGACCCGGATAGATACTCGGCGAACTTCTCCATCATGGCCCACACCAACGCCAGCAGCTCTAGCTTGAAGGAAATGTAATTGTCGAGAATCATGAAGGGACCGGCTCGCATAAGCGATCACCTTCTCTCTTCCATCCTGCATCTGCGACAGTACAGCCCCAAGCCCATGCAAGCTTCCGTTGGTGTGGAGAATAAATGGTTGGGAGAAGTCCGTGTACGTTCGGTCAATGCCTTCTTCAGATCTTGGAAGGCCTTTTCTTGCTGTTCTTCCCATGGATAGTCCACTTGTTGGCGCCTGAGGGCACTCCCTTTAAAAGTTCTAGCAGAGGGTTCACTATTTGGGTGAAATTCTTCACGTAGCACCGATAATAGCCGGTCAGCCCCAAGAATGCTCGGACATCCTTCACCGTCATCGGAGTTGGCCCATCCTGTACTGCAGCAATTTTTTTCCCGCGACGGCTTCACCCCTTCGGCAGAAATGATGTGACCCAGGTACTCTATTTGGGTGCGAAACAGATGACATTTTTGAGGCTTCACCTTTAAACCGTGTTTTTGAAGGCGACTCAACACCTGCCCTGTAGCGGCATAGACTATATTGTCATAATTATGACATGGTGGGGATATCTGAGATATGGCTGGACAAGAGCCATGAATGGGCTGTTAACTTACAGGGCTATAGTCTGTTCAGAAATGACCATATAGATAAGCGAGGAGGAGGTGTGTGTCTATATGTAAAATCATCCTTAAAACCCATCCTGCGTGATAATATAGGTGAATCAAATGAAAATGTAGAGTTCCTGTGGGTAGAGATAAGAGGAGGGGGAAAAATAATAAATTACTGATAGGGGTTAGTTATAAGTCTCCAAAAATAATGGAATCAACAGAGAATATCATCGTAAAGCAAATAGATGAAGCTGTGACTCAAGGAGAAGTCATTATTATGGGGGACTTCAGCTACCCTGAAATACATTGGGGAACAGAAACCTGGAGTTTCAGCAAAGGTAATAGGTTTTTGACAACTATGAGAGACAATTACCTTTCACAACTGGTTCAGGACCCAACAAGAAGGGGGGCACTGCTAGACCTAATATTAACCAACAGGCCAGACCACATATCAAATATAAAGGTTGGGGGTCACTTGGGTAATAGTGATCACAAAATAATAAGTTTTCATGTATCCTTTAATAAGATGTGTAGTAGAGGGGTTACAAAGACACTAAACTTCAGGAGGGCAAATTTCCAACGGATGAGAGATGATCTTGGTGCAATTAACTGGGACGATATCCTGAGACATAAAAACGTTTATTAGCATCCTGGATGGGACCTGTGCCCAGTATATACCATATGGGAATAAACATACTAGAAATAGGAGGAAACCACTATTGCTAAATAGAGCTGTAAGGGCACAATAAGGGACAAAAAGAAAGCATTTAGAGAATTAAAGGAAGTAGGCAGTGATGAGGCATTAAATAAATAAAGAAATGTAAATACATTCTGTAAAAACCAAATCAAGGCAGCAAAAACTGAGACAGAGAGACTCATTGCCAGACAGAGTAAAAATAATCCCAAAATATTCTTTAACTACATAAATAGTAAGAAACTAAAAAATGATAGTGTTGCCCCCCTTAAAAATAGTCTGGGTGAAACGGTGGATAAGGATGAGGAAAAAGCCAATATGCTAAATGACTTTTTTTCATCAGTATTTACACAAGAAAATTCCATGGCAGACAAAATGACTAGTGATAACAAAAATTCCCCATTAAATGTCACCTGCTTAACCCAGCAGGAAGTACGTCGGCGTCTAAAAATCAGTAAAATTGACAAATCTCCGGGCCCGGATGGGATACACCCCCGAGTACTGCAGGAATTAAGTACAATCATTGATAGACCATTATTTTTAATCTTTAAAGACTCCATAATAACAGGGTCTGTACCAAAGGACTGGCGTATAGCAAATGTGGTGCCAATATTCAAAAAGGGGACAAAAACTGAACTCGGAAATTATAGACCAGTAAGCTTAACCTCTACTGTGGGTAAAATTCTGGAGGGTATTCTAAGAGATGCTATGCTGGAGTATCTGAACAGGAATAACCTCATGACTCAATATCAACATGGGTTTACTAGGGACTATTCCTGTCAGACTAATCTGATCATTTTCTATGACGAGGTAAGTTCCGGACTGGACCAAGGAAATGCAGTGGACGTAGTGTATATGGACTTTTCAAAAGCTTTTGATATGGTGCCACACAAAAGGTTGTTACATAAAATGAGAATAATGGGGATAGGGGAAAATATGTGCAAGTGGGTTAAGAGCTGGCTCAGGGATAGGAACCAAAGGGTGGTTATTAGTGTTGAGCATTCCGATACCGCAAGTATCGGGTATCGGCCGATACTTGCGGTATCGGAATTCCGATACCGGGATTCCGATACTTGCCGCGTATCGGATACCGGAATCGGAAGTTCTAAGATTCAAAAAGCAGAAATTCAGCCAATGAGATTGATTCCAAGTGTGGGCACATCCTGTTTAGCATGGAGGGCATGAAACTACTGGCAAGGCTGTGATTGGCTGGTGTAATGATGTCATGATGCAGTTTAAAAGTCGCTGGCGCCATTTTGCGATCACTCTGCTGTGAATTCAGTTAGTGACAGGACGCTGTTTGCTGACTGAGGGACAGTTTAGAGATAGCGATTTGCTTCTTTGTGCTTTCCAAAGGCTAATTTAGCAACCGCTGTGTTCACCTACTATTCACCTTGCTTTTGCCTTGTAGCGCTGTTTTCACAGCGATCTGCAGGGTCTGTGTGTGTGTGTGTGTGAGTGCAGCCCAGTCTCCAGTCTGAGTGCAGCCACATAGGCCATCCATAGTTGGTTGTATTCAGTTCAGGGAGGGTGGTTCATTGCCTCATACTGTTCCTTTTTTTTTTTTTTTTCCCAAGTAGTGTAGTCTGCTGCTAATTTATTCAAAAAAATCCTATTAGTGTCTTTCCACCCGTCTCCAGCTAATTTGTGGAAAAACACTACATAGGATAAAGTAGAGGAGGGTTTTTGGGCCTTGCAGCGCCGTTTACGGCTGTCTGCACGGTCTCCGTGTGACTGCAGCTCGCCCTGTAATCTGTGAGCAGCTGTAGCCTGGTTGTCTCCAGCTCAGGGTTTTTCACTGCGTCATACCGCCAAATCAATTTTCTTTTTTTTCAAAGTAGTGTAGTCTGCTGCTAATTAATTTAAAAAAATCCTATTAGTGTCTTTCCACCCGTCTCCAGCTAATTTGTGGAAAAACACTACATAGGATAAAGTAGAGGAGGGTTTTTGGGCCTTGCAGCGCCGTTTACGGCTGTCTGCACGGTCTCCGTGTGACTGCAGCTCGCCCTGTAATCTGTGAGCAGCTGTAGCCTGGTTGTCTCCAGCTCAGGGTTTTTCACTGCGTCATACCGCCAAATCAATTTTCTTTTTTTTCAAAGTAGTGTAGTCTGCTGCTAATTAATTTAAAAAAATCCTATTAGTGTCTTTCCACCCGTCTCCAGCTAATTTGTGGAAAAACACTACATAGGATAAAGTAGAGGAGGGTTTTTGGGCCTTGCAGCGCCGTTTACGGCTGTCTGCACGGTCTCCGTGTGACTGCAGCTCGCCCTGTAATCTGTGAGCAGCTATAGCCTGGTTGTCTCCAGCTCAGGGTTTTTCACTGCGTCATACTGCCAAATCAATTTTCTTTTTTTTCAAAGTAGTGTAGTCTGCTGCTAATTAATTTAAAAAAATCCTATTAGTGTCTTTCCACCCGTCTCCAGCTAATTTGTGGAAAAACACTACATAGGATAAAGTAGAGGAGGGTTTTTGGGCCTTGCAGCGCCGTTTACGGCTGTCTGCACGGTCTCCGTGTGACTGCAGCTCGCCCTGTAATCTGTGAGCAGCTATAGCCTGGTTGTCTCCAGCTCAGGGTTTTTCACTGCGTCATACCGCCAAATCAATTTTCTTTTTTTTCCAAATAGTGTAGTCTGCTGCTAATTTATTCAAAAAAATCCTATTAGTGTCTTTCCACCCGTCTCCAGCTAATTTGTGGAAAAACACTACATAGGATAAAGTAGAGGAGGGTTTTTGGGCCTTGTAGCGCCGTTTACGTCTGTCTGCACGGTCTCCGTGTGACTGCAGCTCTATCTGTTGTCAGTTCAGCCCCCAAAAAATAAATAAATAATAAAGTTCACCAAACACACCAGTTACACCACTTTACATTTCTGTAGGCCACATTAGCTCATATTAAAGTCTAGTCCACACTTTAGATAATTAGTGCTTCTTATACCTGTTAGGAGGAGTTGCTCAGGAATAAGCACACAAATCCGTTAGTACTTTTCTGCTTATCTTTATCAGTCAACCAAGATGAAGAAGGCAGTGAGTAAGGCACGGGGGCGTGGGAGCCGTCGCGGAGCAGGGAGGGGACGTGGGGATTCTGTGCCTGCTGCGGGCACCGGTGACTCATCAGCACCCACTTTCACCAGGCAACAGTCGTTCATGCGAAGCTTTGTGTCCGAGCGCCGTACACCGCTGCTGCGTGAAGAACAAATTGAAGCTGTTGTCGGATGGATGGCAGCTAATGCATCAACTTCCATTAGTGCCACATCCTCTCAGACACAGAGCACTGGAGAGCAGCCATCTGTCTCTTCACCACCTGCCAAATTGCCCAGGCAGACAGAGAGCCCAGGACAGGAGCCGTCTCTACTTCTGTTCTCTGAATCTCTTGGCTTGGAAACAGGGGGCCAGCCAAGCAGCATTGGAGAAATGGAAGAAGAGGCAGGGTGCAGTGATGCCCAACAGCTTTTTCTGTCTTCCTCTGAAGAGGCGGGTGGGCCAGTGGCTCCGGTCACCACATCGCAGGCCGCATCAGCTGATGATGACACTCAGGTGCCACTTACTGGTGCGTGCTCTGCTGCTGAGACTACCCAGGAGGAGCAGTTGGGGGCAGAGGGTAGTGTAGATGATGAGGTCCTCGACCCATCTTGGCGTGAGGGACAGGAAGGTGGTGGGAGCAGCTCTGAGGAAGAGATTCCCCGTACGGCCCAAAGAGGGAGAGGGAGGGGGAAGACTGCGGATCCTGCAGCCTCCGCTTTGGCACCCGTTAGGAGCATGTCTCTTCCAAAAGCCAAAAAGGGCGCTCCCAAGACTTGCAGTGCCTGGTCCTTTTTTGACACAGTTGCAGATGACATTTGCTATGTCAGATGCAACGTGTGTCATCAAAAAGTCAAAAGAGGGAAAAATGTCAGCAACCTCAATACCTCCAACATGTGGAAACATGTGCGCAACAGGCACCCGGCGGAGTTAGAAAAACACACTGAAGAGGTAGGCCAACCAACAGCGGCAGCTACCACCTCTTCAGCTCGTGTTGCCTCTTCCTCTACCTCACACGCAGCTGGTTCGGCGTCCTCCCAGGATCGCCGTGGAAGAACCTCTGCCCCTGTAGTCCAGAGACCCGCTGTAATTCCACCCGCAGCGCCACTTTCCCAGTCATCCACACACTCCCAGCCCAGTCTACAGCCATCGGTAGTACAGGCATGGGAGAAAAGGCGGCCTTTCTCGTCAAACCACCCACGAGCACAGGCTCTGACTGCAGGCATTGCCAAACTTCTGTCACTGGAAATGCTGTCATTCAGGCTGGTGGAGACTGACAGCTTCCGTGACTTGATGTCATTGGCAGTCCCACAGTACAATGTGCCCAGCCGCTTTTACTTCAGCAGGCAAGCCGTCCCTGCCCTGCAGAAGCATGTGGAGGGACACATAAAACACGCGCTACTGAACGCCGTCAGTAGCAAGGTCCACCTCACCACCGATGCGTGGACCAGTCAACATGGACAGGGGCGATACCTTTCCCTCACTGCCCATTGGGTTAATGTCGTTGAGCCGGGTACAGACCGTGCGAGTGGCGCAGGACGTGTCCTGCCCACTCCAAGGATTGCAGGAATCCATTCTGTACGCATTGACTCCTCCTCTTACACCAGTTCCTCAGAATCATCGCTGCAGGAGCCGTCACAGTCCACCTCCACATGGACCCGTGATGAACGTGTACCTGTTACGACCGACATGAGCACAGCCGTGGCCAAACGTCAACAGGCCGTCTTGAAATTAATTTTCTTGGGGAATCGTAGCCACACAGCGCAGGAGCTCTGGAATGCCATCAAGCAGGAGAGCGATGTGTGGTTTGTGCCAGCGAATCTCCAGCCAGGCATGGTAGTGTGTGATAATGGCCGAAATCTGGTGGCAGCTCTGGGCCTCGGCAACCTCACTCACATCCCATGTCTGGCACATGTGCTCAATTTGGTCGTGCAGAGCTTTTTGAGGGACTATCCGGATCTTGATGCACTGCTGCACAAGGTCCGCCTAGAGTGTGCTCACTTGCGGCGTTCCAGCACGGCAAAAGCGCGCATTGCGGCTCTGCAGCGCCGACACCGCCTGCCGGAACATCGCATCATATGTGACCTACCTACCAGGTGGAATTCCACGTTACATATGTTGGAGCGGTTGTGTGAGCAGCAGCAAGCTGTAATGGAGTACCAGCTGCTTCAGGCGCAAAAAAGTCGCAGTCAGCGCCGTACAGACTTCACAACCACAGAGTGGGCCACTATGAATGACGTCTGCCAGGTTTTGCGTCCCTTTGATTATTCCACGCGGATGGCGAGTGCAGATGATGCACTAGTCAGCATGACTGTCCCCCTTATCTGCCTGCTTGAAAAATCACTGCAAGCGCTAAGGGATGATGTTGTGGAAGAGGTGGAGGATGAGGATTCACCATTTCCATCATCTTCTGGACAGTCAGCGCCACGTGGTTCCTCACAAACGCGTAGGCAGGGGACCGTTTGTGAGGAGGATGAGGAGGAGTCAATGGAGGAGGAAGACATCCGTCCAGAGGAGGGAGTTACACAATTGTCCAGTACTCAGTGTGTACAGCGAGGGTGGGGTGATGACGAGCGGGCAGAGATCACGCCTCCAGCAGGGGACAGCGTTTCTTGGGCAGTTGGCAGTCTGCAGCACATGGTGGATTACATGCTGCAGTGCCTGAGAAACGACCGCCGCATCGCCCACATTCTCAACATGTCTGATTATTGGGTGTTCACCCTCCTCGATCCTCGCTACCGGGACAACGTAGAAAGCCTCATCACACCGTTGAACCGGGAGCGAAAAATGCGGGAGTACCAAGACACACTGGTCAATTCCATCATCTTCTCCATTCCAACTGAGAGAAGTGCTGCTAGTGCATTCCAAAGCAGCTCAGTGCGTCCAGGCCGTGGTGGAGGCTCTGCACAAAGAGGGAGCAGAAGCAGTGCCTCTGCCCAAGGCAAGACCAGTATGGCCGAACTGTGGCACAGTTTTCTGTGCCCGCCACAAAAGTCTACACCATCACAGACGGCTCCAGTCAGCAGGAGGCAACGGTTCCGTCAGATGGTGACAGACTACATGTCTTGCCCTCTTGCTGTACTCCCAGACGGCTCTTCCCCTTTCAAGTTTTGGGTCTCAAAGCTGGATACATGGCCAGAGCTAAGCCAGTATGCATTGGAGGTGCTGTCTTGCCCTGCGGCCAGTGTATTATCGGAACGTGTCTTTAGTGCTGCAGGTGGTGTACTAACTGACCGTCGCATGCGACTATCCTCCGATAACGTTGACCGGCTTACTTTCCTGAAAATGAACAAGGCCTGGATCTCGCCGGAATTTGCCACTCCTCCTCCTGATTGAATAATTAGGTCACTGTATACGTTATCCAGGTCTCCTGTTGTGTTCATCTTTCTACCACCTGAACTTAAATTCCTGGGCTCCAACACCGCCAGTTGAGGCTCAGACGTGCCGTCTGCACAGTCAAAACATACGACCCAGTGTTATTGGGTTTCAGTAACGTCAGCTGATCCCCAGCTGTGTAGCCGGCAATGTGTCATGCGACCGCCACGCTGACACAACAACTGAAATGTAAGGGAATCTGTCCCCCCCCCCCCAAGGCGTTTGTTACTGAAAGAGCCACCTTGTGCAGCAGTAATGCTGCCCAAGGAAAAGGTAGCTATTTTTGTTTAGCTCCTTGCACACGCAGAACTTAACACTTATAAAATGTGTCCACTGATACCGTAAAACCGTCCCGGAGGTGGGACTTTCCTTCGTAATGTGACGCAGCCCAGCCGTCATTCCTACCCCCCCGGCGCCGCGCACCGGCTCCTCAGCGTTGTTTTATTCCGTCCAGGAGCCTGCGCTGTTATGTTATCCCGTGGCCAGGCACACTTAGCGCTGCCCGTCTTCTGGCATCATTTGGTGTCTGGATGGCTGCGCCTGTGCGGCCGCGCTGGCAGAGAGCCCGCCTCGCAGTGTCTTCTGATTTAATCCCACTGGGGGCCTGGGATCCATGGACATGCGCAGTGCATATCTGAACCTCCACCTCTCACTCATTTCCCTATGGCTTCTTCAGACTGTTCGGTGTCAGCTGGTCCCTAACAGCATGCCACGGCCGTGACACCGCACAGTCTGAAGAAGCCATAGGGAGATGAGTGAGAGGTGGAGGTTCAGATATGCACTGCGCATGTCCATGGATCCCAGGCCCCCAGTGGGATTAAATCAGAAGACACTGCGAGGCGGGCTCTCTGCCAGCGCGGCCGCACAGGCGCAGCCATCCAGACACCAAATGATGCCAGAAGACGGGCAGCGCTAAGTGTGCCTGGCCACGGGATAACATAACAGCGCAGGCTCCTGGACGGAATAAAACAACGCTGAGGAGCCGGTGCGCGGCGCCGGGGGGGTAGGAATGACGGCTGGGCTGCGTCACATTACGAAGGAAAGTCCCACCTCCGGGACGGTTTTACGGTTGCAGGGGACACATTTTATAAGTGTTTAGTTCTGTGTTTGCAAGGAGCATGATGAAAAGAGCCACCTTTTCCTTTTGCATCTTTTGTGCTGCACAAGCTGGCTCTTTCAGCTACAAACGCCTTGGGGGGGGGGGGTTAAAGGTTCCCTTTCGACTTTCTCAGGCTTCGGCCTACATTGTGTTCCTCTGCTTTTCCACCTGTCCCTGGGCTCCAACACCGCTAGTTGTTGCCTGGTAGTGCTGTACGCACAGTCCCAACAGTCGCTCCTCTGTTATTGGGGTTCAGTAACGTCAGCTGTTCCCCTGCTGTGTGTGTGGCAATCCCTCCTACCTCCTCCAACCTCCTCCTCCTCCACCTGTCCCTGGGCTCCAACACCGCCAGTTGCCGTCCAGAAGTGCTGTACGCACAGTCAACAGTCGCTCCTCTGTTATTGGGGTTCAGTAACGTCAGCTGTTCCCCTGCTGTGTGTGTGGCAATCCCTCCTACCTCCTCCAACCTCCTCCTCCTCCACCTGTCCCTGGGCTCCAACACCGCCAGTTGCCGTCCAGAAGTGCTGTACGCACAGTCAACAGTCGCTCCTCTGTTATTGGGGTTCAGTAACGTCAGCTGTTCCCCTGCTGTGTGTGTGGCAATCCCTCCTACCTCCTCCAACCTCCTCCTCCTCCACCTGTCCCTGGGCTCCAACACCGCCAGTTGCCGTCCAGAAGTGCTGTACGCACAGTCAACAGTCCCTCCTCTGTTATTGGGGTTCAGTAACGTCAGCTGTTCCCCTGCTGTGTGTGTGGCAATCCCTCCTACCTCCTCCTACCTCCTCCTCCTCCACCTGTCCCTGGGCTCCAACACCGCCAGTTGCCGTCCAGAAGTGCTGTACGCACAGTCAACAGTCCCTCCTCTGTTATTGGGGTTCAGTAACGTCAGCTGTTCCCCTGCTGTGTGTGTGGCAATCCCTCCTACCTCCTCCTACCTCCTCCAACCTCCTCCTCCTCCACCTGTCCCTGGGCTCCAACACCGCCAGTTGCCGTCCAGAAGTGCTGTACGCACAGTCAACAGTCCCTCCTCTGTTATTGGGGTTCAGTAACCTCAGCTGTTCCCCTGCTGTGTGTGTGGCAATCCCTCCTACCTCCTCCAACCTCCTCCTCCTCCACCTGTCCCTGGGCTCCAACACCGCCAGTTGCCGTCCAGAAGTGCTGTACGCACAGTCAACAGTCCCTCCTCTGTTATTGGGGTTCAGTAACGTCAGCTGTTCCCCTGCTGTGTGTGTGGCAATCCCTCCTACCTCCTCCTACCTCCTCCTCCTCCACCTGTCCCTGGGCTCCAACACCGCCAGTTGCCGTCCAGAAGTGCTGTACGCACAGTCAACAGTCCCTCCTCTGTTATTGGGGTTCAGTAACGTCAGCTGTTCCCCTGCTGTGTGTGTGGCAATCCCTCCTACCTCCTCCTACCTCCTCCTCCTCCACCTGTCCCTGGGCTCCAACACCGCCAGTTGCCGTCCAGAAGTGCTGTACGCACAGTCAACAGTCCCTCCTCTGTTATTGGGGTTCAGTAACGTCAGCTGTTCCCCTGCTGTGTGTGTGGCAATCCCTCCTACCTCCTCCTACCTCCTCCAACCTCCTCCTCCTCCACCTGTCCCTGGGCTCCAACACCGCCAGTTGCCGTCCAGAAGTGCTGTACGCACAGTCAACAGTCCCTCCTCTGTTATTGGGGTTCAGTAACGTCAGCTGTTCCCCTGCTGTGTGTGTGGCAATCCCTCCTACCTCCTCCAACCTCCTCCTCCTCCACCTGTCCCTGGGCTCCAACACCGCCAGTTGCCGTCCAGAAGTGCTGTACACACAGTCAACAGTCCCTCCTCTGTTATTGGGGTTCAGTAACGTCAGCTGTTCCCCTGCTGTGTGTGTGGCAATCCCTCCTACCTCCTCCTACCTCCTCCTCCTCCACCTGTCCCTGGGCTCCAACACCGCCAGTTGCCGTCCAGAAGTGCTGTACGCACAGTCAACAGTCCCTCCTCTGTTATTGGGGTTCAGTAACGTCAGCTGTTCCCCTGCTGTGTGTGTGGCAATCCCTCCTACCTCCTCCAACCTCCTCCTCCTCCACCTGTCCCTGGGCTCCAACACCGCCAGTTGCCGTCCAGAAGTGCTGTACGCACAGTCAACAGTCGGTCCTCTGTTATTGGGGTTCAGTAACGTCAGCTGTTCCCCTGCTGTGTGTGTGGCAATCCCTCCTACCTCCTCCAACCTCCTCCTCCTCCACCTGTCCCTGGGCTCCAACACCGCCAGTTGCCGTCCAGAAGTGCTGTACGCACAGTCAACAGTCCCTCCTCTGTTATTGGGGTTCAGTAACGTCAGCTGTTCCCCTGCTGTGTGTGTGGCAATCCCTCCTACCTCCTCCTACCTCCTCCAACCTCCTCCTCCTCCACCTGTCCCTGGGCTCCAACACCGCCAGTTGCCGTCCAGAAGTGCTGTACGCACAGTCAACAGTCCCTCCTCTGTTATTGGGGTTCAGTAACGTCAGCTGTTCCCCTGCTGTGTGTGTGGCAATCCCTCCTACCTCCTCCAACCTCCTCCTCCTCCACCTGTCCCTGGGCTCCAACACCGCCAGTTGCCGTCCAGAAGTGCTGTACGCACAGTCAACAGTCCCTCCTCTGTTATTGGGGTTCAGTAACGTCAGCTGTTCCCCTGCTGTGTGTGTGGCAATCCCTCCTACCTCCTCCTACCTCCTCCTCCTCCACCTGTCCCTGGGCTCCAACACCGCCAGTTGCCGTCCAGAAGTGCTGTACGCACAGTCAACAGTCCCTCCTCTGTTATTGGGGTTCAGTAACGTCAGCTGTTCCCCTGCTGTGTGTGTGGCAATCCCTCCTACCTCCTCCAACCTCCTCCTCCTCCACCTGTCCCTGGGCTCCAACACCGCCAGTTGCCGTCCAGAAGTGCTGTACGCACAGTCAACAGTCGCTCCTCTGTTATTGGGGTTCAGTAACGTCAGCTGTTCCCCTGCTGTGTGTGTGGCAATCCCTCCTACCTCCTCCAACCTCCTCCTCCTCCACCTGTCCCTGGGCTCCAACACCGCCAGTTGCCGTCCAGAAGTGCTGTACGCACAGTCAACAGTCCCTCCTCTGTTATTGGGGTTCAGTAACGTCAGCTGTTCCCCTGCTGTGTGTGTGGCAATCCCTCCTACCTCCTCCAACCTCCTCCTCCTCCACCTGTCCCTGGGCTCCAACACCGCCAGTTGCCGTCCAGAAGTGCTGTACGCACAGTCAACAGTCCCTCCTCTGTTATTGGGGTTCAGTAACGTCAGCTGTTCCCCTGCTGTGTGTGTGGCAATCCCTCCTACCTCCTCCAACCTCCTCCTACCTCCTCCTCCTCCACCTGTCCCTGGGCTCCAACACCGCCAGTTGCCGTCCAGAAGTGCTGTACGCACAGTCAACAGTCCCTCCTCTGTTATTGGGGTTCAGTAACGTCAGCTGTTCCCCTGCTGTGTGTGTGGCAATCCCTCCTACCTCCTCCAACCTCCTCCAACCTCCTCCTCCTCCACCTGTCCCTGGGCTCCAACACCGCTAGTTGCCGTCCAGAAGTGCTGTACGCACAGAGCCAAACACCTCGCCAATGTGTTAGTGGGGTTCAGCACCGCCAGCTGTTCCCCTGCTGTGTATACGGCAACGTGTACTGCGACCGCCACGCAGACACAACAAGTTAAATGTAAGGGAACCTGACCCCCCCCCCCCCCAGGCGTTTGTTACTGAAGGAGCCACCTTGTGCAGCAGTAATAATGCAAAGGGAAAAAGTGCCTCTTTTCGTGATGCTCCTTGCACATGCTGAACCTAACACTTATGAAATGTGTCCCCACACAGCGTTAAACCGTCCGGTAGGTGGAACTTTCCTTTGTCGTGTGACGCAGCACAGCCATCATTTTTACCCCCTTGGCGCCGTGCGCCCCCTCCTCAGCGTTGTTTGAATCTGTCCCGGAGCCTGCGCTGTTAGGTTAGCCCTTGGCCATGCACACATGTTGCGCTGCCCGTCTTCTGACCTCATTTGGTGTCAGGCTGGCTGCGCCTGTGCGGGTGCGCTGGCCGAGATCCCGCCTCGCAGTGTCGTCTAATGTAATCCCACCGCGGGCCTGTGATCCGTGCCCGTGCGCAGTGCATATCCTCTCCTCTCACTCCCCTCCCTACGGCTTCTTCAGACTGTGCGATGTCAGCTGGTCCCTAATAGCATGCCACGGCCGTGACACCGCACAGTCTGAAAAAGCCGTAGGGAGGGGAGTGAGAGGAGAGGATATGCACTGCGCACGGGCACGGATCACAGGCCCGCGGTGGGATTACATTAGACGACACTGCGAGGCGGGATCTCGGCCAGCGCACCCGCACAGGCGCAGCCAGCCTGACACCAAATGAGGTCAGAAGACGGGCAGCGCAACATGTGTGCATGGCCAAGGGCTAACCTAACAGCGCAGGCTCCGGGACAGATTCAAACAACGCTGAGGAGGGGGCGCACGGCGCCAAGGGGGTAAAAATGATGGCTGTGCTGCGTCACACGACAAAGGAAAGTTCCACCTACCGGACGGTTTAACGCTGTGAGGAGACACATTTCATAAATGTTCGGTTCCGCATGTGTGCTGCGCCAGGCCCTGAATCCCAGCCCCGCAGTGTTTTAACAATGTTAAGACACTGCGGGGCTGGGATTCATGGTCATCGCGAACCGCACCGGCCGACATTACATGATGCCAGAAGATGGGCAGCGCTAACGGCGCTAGGCCAG
Organism: Ranitomeya variabilis; assembly: GCF_051348905.1. NCBI lineage: Eukaryota > Metazoa > Chordata > Amphibia > Anura > Dendrobatidae > Ranitomeya > Ranitomeya variabilis. Next base: position 756,030,169 of record NC_135233.1, read on the forward strand.
GGGATAACACGACAGCGCAGACTCCTGTACAGCAAATAACAACGCTCGGGAGGCTGCACCCAGCACCAAGGTGGGATTCTTGACACCTGTGCTGCGTCTCATTACAAAGGGAACTCTCGCCTCCATTACACAGTTTGACTGTATAAAGGGCTAAATGTTATACGTGTTCCATTCAGCGTGTGCAAGGAGAAAAATTACAAGAGCAACCTTTGACTTGCGCAGCACTGCTGCTGCATAAGCTGTGGCTCTTCTACTTTGTAACCCCTGAGGGGGGGTTAAAGGTGACTTTTGAAATCGGTTCAATTAGGCTTCGGCCTACACTCTGCTCCACCTGCAGAGCCCGGGCTCCAACAACGCTAGTTGCTGTCCGGAAGTGCTGGCTGCACAGAGCCAAACACCTCGCCAATGTGTCAGTGGGGTCCAGCACCGCCAGCTGTTCCCCTGCTGTGTAGCCGGCAACGTGTCCTGCAAAAGCCACGCAGACACAACACACCCAAAGCTGCCGCCTGTGCAGGCTTCGGCCTACACTCCCCTCCCCCTGCTCCTCCTCCTCCTGCTCCTCCTCCTGCTGTCCCTGGGCTCTAACACACCGCCAGTTTTTGCCCAGATGTGCTAGCTGCACAGAGAAAAACACCAGCCAATGTGTCAGTGGGGTCCAGCACCGCCAGCTGTTCCCCTGCTGTGCAGCCGGCAACGTGTCCTGCAAAAGCCACGCAGACACAAGAACTGAAATTGAAGGGAACCTGTCCCCCCTCCCCCAGGCGTTTTTACGTTATCCAGCCACCTTGTACAGCGGTAATGCTGCATGTGTGCAAGGTGGCTCAGAAACGTATTCTCCTCGCACATGTGGAACTGAAAACACGTCTGCAATGTGTCCTCTGTGTGACCATTTAACCGTCCCGGTGGTGTGACTTTCCTTTGTAATGACACGCTGCAACCCCCTTGGTAGCGCTGCCCGTCTTCTGGCATCATTGTTTGGCTGCCTGCGCCTCTGCGGCCGCCCTGACCCACACAACGCCCCTCGTTGTCTTATTTATTGGGACTGCGAGGGTGTGATTGATGGGCAGGATCAGTGCATCAGTTCGCCTGTCCCTCCTCTCCTTCCGCCTTCTTCGGACTGTGCGGCTTCATGGCCGTGGCATGCGATAAGGGATCAGATGACGCCGCACAGTCTGAAGCGGGTGTAAGGACCCGAGTGTGAGAGGCGAACATATGTGCTGCGCCAGGCCCTGAATCCCAGCCCCGCAGTGTTTTAACAATGTTAAGACACTGCGGGGCTGGGATTCATGGTCATCGCGAACCGCACCGGCCGACATTACATGATGCCAGAAGATGGGCAGCGCTAACGGCGCTAGGCCAGGGGATAACACGACAGCGCAGACTCCTGTACAGCAAATAACAACGCTCGGGAGGCTGCACCCAGCACCAAGGTGGGATTCTTGACACCTGTGCTGCGTCTCATTACAAAGGGAACTCTCGCCTCCATTACACAGTTTGACTGTATAAAGGGCTAAATGTTATACGTGTTCCATTCAGCGTGTGCAAGGAGAAAAATTACAAGAGCAACCTTTGACTTGCGCAGCACTGCTGCTGCATAAGCTGTGGCTCTTCTACTTTGTAACCCCTGAGGGGGGGTTAAAGGTGACTTTTGAAATCGGTTCAATTAGGCTTCGGCCTACACTCTGCTCCACCTGCAGAGCCCGGGCTCCAACAACGCTAGTTGCTGTCCGGAAGTGCTGGCTGCACAGAGCCAAACACCTCGCCAATGTGTCAGTGGGGTCCAGCACCGCCAGCTGTTCCCCTGCTGTGTAGCCGGCAACGTGTCCTGCAAAAGCCACGCAGACACAACACACCCAAAGCTGCCGCCTGTGCAGGCTTCGGCCTACACTCCCCTCCCCCTGCTCCTCCTCCTCCTGCTCCTCCTCCTGCTGTCCCTGGGCTCTAACACACCGCCAGTTTTTGCCCAGATGTGCTAGCTGCACAGAGAAAAACACCAGCCAATGTGTCAGTGGGGTCCAGCACCGCCAGCTGTTCCCCTGCTGTGCAGCCGGCAACGTGTCCTGCAAAAGCCACGCAGACACAAGAACTGAAATTGAAGGGAACCTGTCCCCCCTCCCCCAGGCGTTTTTACGTTATCCAGCCACCTTGTACAGCGGTAATGCTGCATGTGTGCAAGGTGGCTCAGAAACGTATTCTCCTCGCACATGTGGAACTGAAAACACGTCTGCAATGTGTCCTCTGTGTGACCATTTAACCGTCCCGGTGGTGTGACTTTCCTTTGTAATGACACGCTGCAACCCCCTTGGTAGCGCTGCCCGTCTTCTGGCATCATTGTTTGGCTGCCTGCGCCTCTGCGGCCGCCCTGACCCACACAACGCCCCTCGGTGTCTTATTTATTGGGACTGCGAGGGTGTGATTGATGGGCAGGATCAGTGCATCAGTTCGCCTGTCCCTCCTCTCCTTCCGCCTTCTTCGGACTGTGCGGCTTCATGGCCGTGGCATGCGATAAGGGATCAGATGACGCCGCACAGTCTGAAGCGGGTGTAAGGACCCGAGTGTGAGAGGCGAACATATGTGCTGCGCCAGGCCCTGAATCCCAGCCCCGCAGTGTTTTAACAATGTTAAGACACTGCGGGGCTGGGATTCATGGTCATCGCGAACCGCACCGGCCGACATTACATGATGCCAGAAGATGGGCAGCGCTAACGGCGCTAGGCCAGGGGATAACACGACAGCGCAGACTCCTGTACAGCAAATAACAACGCTCGGGAGGCTGCACCCAGCACCAAGGTGGGATTCTTGACACCTGTGCTGCGTCTCATTACAAAGGGAACTCTCGCCTCCATTACACAGTTTGACTGTATAAAGGGCTAAATGTTATACGTGTTCCATTCAGCGTGTGCAAGGAGAAAAATTACAAGAGCAACCTTTGACTTGCGCAGCACTGCTGCTGCATAAGCTGTGGCTCTTCTACTTTGTAACCCCTGAGGGGGGGTTAAAGGTGACTTTTGAAATCGGTTCAATTAGGCTTCGGCCTACACTCTGCTCCACCTGCAGAGCCCGGGCTCCAACAACGCTAGTTGCTGTCCGGAAGTGCTGGCTGCACAGAGCCAAACACCTCGCCAATGTGTCAGTGGGGTCCAGCACCGCCAGCTGTTCCCCTGCTGTGTAGCCGGCAACGTGTCCTGCAAAAGCCACGCAGACACAACACACCCAAAGCTGCCGCCTGTGCAGGCTTCGGCCTACACTCCCCTCCCCCTGCTCCTCCTCCTCCTGCTCCTCCTCCTGCTGTCCCTGGGCTCTAACACACCGCCAGTTTTTGCCCAGATGTGCTAGCTGCACAGAGAAAAACACCAGCCAATGTGTCAGTGGGGTCCAGCACCGCCAGCTGTTCCCCTGCTGTGCAGCCGGCAACGTGTCCTGCAAAAGCCACGCAGACACAAGAACTGAAATTGAAGGGAACCTGTCCCCCCTCCCCCAGGCGTTTTTACGTTATCCAGCCACCTTGTACAGCGGTAATGCTGCATGTGTGCAAGGTGGCTCAGAAACGTATTCTCCTCGCACATGTGGAACTGAAAACACGTCTGCAATGTGTCCTCTGTGTGACCATTTAACCGTCCCGGTGGTGTGACTTTCCTTTGTAATGACACGCTGCAACCCCCTTGGTAGCGCTGCCCGTCTTCTGGCATCATTGTTTGGCTGCCTGCGCCTCTGCGGCCGCCCTGACCCACACAACGCCCCTCGTTGTCTTATTTATTGGGACTGCGAGGGTGTGATTGATGGGCAGGATCAGTGCATCAGTTCGCCTGTCCCTCCTCTCCTTCCGCCTTCTTCGGACTGTGCGGCTTCATGGCCGTGGCATGCGATAAGGGATCAGATGACGCCGCACAGTCTGAAGCGGGTGTAAGGACCCGAGTGTGAGAGGCGAACATATGTGCTGCGCCAGGCCCTGAATCCCAGCCCCGCAGTGTTTTAACAATGTTAAGACACTGCGGGGCTGGGATTCATGGTCATCGCGAACCGCACCGGCCGACATTACATGATGCCAGAAGATGGGCAGCGCTAACGGCGCTAGGCCAGGGGATAACACGACAGCGCAGACTCCTGTACAGCAAATAACAACGCTCGGGAGGCTGCACCCAGCACCAAGGTGGGATTCTTGACACCTGTGCTGCATCTCATTACAAAGGGAACTCTCGCCTCCATTACACAGTTTGACTGTATAAAGGGCTAAATGTTATACGTGTTCCATTCAGCGTGTGCAAGGAGAAAAATTACAAGAGCAACCTTTGACTTGCGCAGCACTGCTGCTGCATAAGCTGTGGCTCTTCTACTTTGTAACCCCTGAGGGGGGGTTAAAGGTGACTTTTGAAATCGGTTCAATTAGGCTTCGGCCTACACTCTGCTCCACCTGCAGAGCCCGGGCTCCAACAACGCTAGTTGCTGTCCGGAAGTGCTGGCTGCACAGAGCCAAACACCTCGCCAATGTGTCAGTGGGGTCCAGCACCGCCAGCTGTTCCCCTGCTGTGTAGCCGGCAACGTGTCCTGCAAAAGCCACGCAGACACAACACACCCAAAGCTGCCGCCTGTGCAGGCTTCGGCCTACACTCCCCTCCCCCTGCTCCTCCTCCTCCTGCTCCTCCTCCTGCTGTCCCTGGGCTCTAACACACCGCCAGTTTTTGCCCAGATGTGCTAGCTGCACAGAGAAAAACACCAGCCAATGTGTCAGTGGGGTCCAGCACCGCCAGCTGTTCCCCTGCTGTGCAGCCGGCAACGTGTCCTGCAAAAGCCACGCAGACACAAGAACTGAAATTGAAGGGAACCTGTCCCCCCTCCCCCAGGCGTTTTTACGTTATCCAGCCACCTTGTACAGCGGTAATGCTGCATGTGTGCAAGGTGGCTCAGAAACGTATTCTCCTCGCACATGTGGAACTGAAAACACGTCTGCAATGTGTCCTCTGTGTGACCATTTAACCGTCCCGGTGGTGTGACTTTCCTTTGTAATGACACGCTGCAACCCCCTTGGTAGCGCTGCCCGTCTTCTGGCATCATTGTTTGGCTGCCTGCGCCTCTGCGGCCGCCCTGACCCACACAACGCCCCTCGGTGTCTTATTTATTGGGACTGCGAGGGTGTGATTGATGGGCAGGATCAGTGCATCAGTTCGCCTGTCCCTCCTCTCCTTCCGCCTTCTTCGGACTGTGCGGCTTCATGGCCGTGGCATGCGATAAGGGATCAGATGACGCCGCACAGTCTGAAGCGGGTGTAAGGACCCGAGTGTGAGAGGCGAACATATGTGCTGCGCCAGGCCCTGAATCCCAGCCCCGCAGTGTTTTAACAATGTTAAGACACTGCGGGGCTGGGATTCATGGTCATCGCGAACCGCACCGGCCGACATTACATGATGCCAGAAGATGGGCAGCGCTAACGGCGCTAGGCCAGGGGATAACACGACAGCGCAGACTCCTGTACAGCAAATAACAACGCTCGGGAGGCTGCACCCAGCACCAAGGTGGGATTCTTGACACCTGTGCTGCGTCTCATTACAATGGGAACTCTCGCCTCCATTACACAGTTTGACTGTATAAAGGGCTAAATGTTATACGTGTTCCATTCAGCGTGTGCAAGGAGAAAAATTACAAGAGCAACCTTTGACTTGCGCAGCACTGCTGCTGCATAAGCTGTGGCTCTTCTACTTTGTAACCCCTGAGGGGGGGTTAAAGGTGACTTTTGAAATCGGTTCAATTAGGCTTCGGCCTACACTCTGCTCCACCTGCAGAGCCCGGGCTCCAACAACGCTAGTTGCTGTCCGGAAGTGCTGGCTGCACAGAGCCAAACACCTCGCCAATGTGTCAGTGGGGTCCAGCACCGCCAGCTGTTCCCCTGCTGTGTAGCCGGCAACGTGTCCTGCAAAAGCCACGCAGACACAACACACCCAAAGCTGCCGCCTGTGCAGGCTTCGGCCTACACTCCCCTCCCCCTGCTCCTCCTCCTCCTGCTCCTCCTCCTGCTGTCCCTGGGCTCTAACACACCGCCAGTTTTTGCCCAGATGTGCTAGCTGCACAGAGAAAAACACCAGCCAATGTGTCAGTGGGGTCCAGCACCGCCAGCTGTTCCCCTGCTGTGCAGCCGGCAACGTGTCCTGCAAAAGCCACGCAGACACAAGAACTGAAATTGAAGGGAACCTGTCCCCCCTCCCCCAGGCGTTTTTACGTTATCCAGCCACCTTGTACAGCGGTAATGCTGCATGTGTGCAAGGTGGCTCAGAAACGTATTCTCCTCGCACATGTGGAACTGAAAACACGTCTGCAATGTGTCCTCTGTGTGACCATTTAACCGTCCCGGTGGTGTGACTTTCCTTTGTAATGACACGCTGCAACCCCCTTGGTAGCGCTGCCCGTCTTCTGGCATCATTGTTTGGCTGCCTGCGCCTCTGCGGCCGCCCTGACCCACACAACGCCCCTCGGTGTCTTATTTATTGGGACTGCGAGGGTGTGATTGATGGGCAGGATCAGTGCATCAGTTCGCCTGTCCCTCCTCTCCTTCCGCCTTCTTCGGACTGTGCGGCTTCATGGCCGTGGCATGCGATAAGGGATCAGATGACGCCGCACAGTCTGAAGCGGGTGTAAGGACCCGAGTGTGAGAGGCGAACATATGTGCTGCGCCAGGCCCTGAATCCCAGCCCCGCAGTGTTTTAACAATGTTAAGACACTGCGGGGCTGGGATTCATGGTCATCGCGAACCGCACCGGCCGACATTACATGATGCCAGAAGATGGGCAGCGCTAACGGCGCTAGGCCAGGGGATAACACGACAGCGCAGACTCCTGTACAGCAAATAACAACGCTCGGGAGGCTGCACCCAGCACCAAGGTGGGATTCTTGACACCTGTGCTGCGTCTCATTACAAAGGGAACTCTCGCCTCCATTACACAGTTTGACTGTATAAAGGGCTAAATGTTATACGTGTTCCATTCAGCGTGTGCAAGGAGAAAAATTACAAGAGCAACCTTTGACTTGCGCAGCACTGCTGCTGCATAAGCTGTGGCTCTTCTACTTTGTAACCCCTGAGGGGGGGTTAAAGGTGACTTTTGAAATCGGTTCAATTAGGCTTCGGCCTACACTCTGCTCCACCTGCAGAGCCCGGGCTCCAACAACGCTAGTTGCTGTCCGGAAGTGCTGGCTGCACAGAGCCAAACACCTCGCCAATGTGTCAGTGGGGTCCAGCACCGCCAGCTGTTCCCCTGCTGTGTAGCCGGCAACGTGTCCTGCAAAAGCCACGCAGACACAACACACCCAAAGCTGCCGCCTGTGCAGGCTTCGGCCTACACTCCCCTCCCCCTGCTCCTCCTCCTCCTGCTCCTCCTCCTGCTGTCCCTGGGCTCTAACACACCGCCAGTTTTTGCCCAGATGTGCTAGCTGCACAGAGAAAAACACCAGCCAATGTGTCAGTGGGGTCCAGCACCGCCAGCTGTTCCCCTGCTGTGCAGCCGGCAACGTGTCCTGCAAAAGCCACGCAGACACAAGAACTGAAATTGAAGGGAACCTGTCCCCCCTCCCCCAGGCGTTTTTACGTTATCCAGCCACCTTGTACAGCGGTAATGCTGCATGTGTGCAAGGTGGCTCAGAAACGTATTCTCCTCGCACATGTGGAACTGAAAACACGTCTGCAATGTGTCCTCTGTGTGACCATTTAACCGTCCCGGTGGTGTGACTTTCCTTTGTAATGACACGCTGCAACCCCCTTGGTAGCGCTGCCCGTCTTCTGGCATCATTGTTTGGCTGCCTGCGCCTCTGCGGCCGCCCTGACCCACACAACGCCCCTCGGTGTCTTATTTATTGGGACTGCGAGGGTGTGATTGATGGGCAGGATCAGTGCATCAGTTCGCCTGTCCCTCCTCTCCTTCCGCCTTCTTCGGACTGTGCGGCTTCATGGCCGTGGCATGCGATAAGGGATCAGCTGACGCCACATAGTCTGAAGCAGGTGTAAGAACCCAAGCGAGAGGCGAACATATGTACTGCGCCAGGCCATGAATCCCAGCCCCGCAGTGTTTAAACTATGTCAATACACTGCGGGGCTGTGATTCATGGGCATCGCGAACCGCACCGGCCAACATTAAATGAGGTCAGAAGATGGGCAGCGCTAACAGCGCTAGGCCAGGGGATAACACGACAGCGCAGACTCCTGTACAGCAAATAACAACGCTCAGGAGGCTGCACCCAGCACCAAGGTGGGATTCTTGACATCTGTGCTGCGTCTCATTACAAAGGGAACTCGCGCCTCCAACACAGTTTGACTGTATAAAGGGCTAAATGTTATACGTGTTTCATTCAGCGTGTGCAAGGAGCGAAATTAAAAGAGCAACCTTTGACTTGTGCAGCACTACTGCTGCATAAGCTGTGGCTCTTCTACTTTCTAACCCCTGAGGGGGGGTTAAAGGTTACCTTTGAAATTGGTTCAAGTAGGCTTCGGCCTACACTCTGCTCCCCCTGCAGAGCCCGGGCTACAACACCGCTCGTTGCTGTCCGGAAGTGCTGGCTGCACAGAGCCAAACACCTCGCCAATGTGTCAGTGGGGTCCAGCACCGCCAGCTGTTCCCCTGCTGTGCAGCCGGCAACGTGTCCTGCAAAAGCCACGCAGACACTTGCTCTTGTACCTTCTGCTCCACATCCTGGTTCCAGTACCGTCAGCTGGTTCCGGGCAGAGCCTTTGGCTTAGGTGCCTCCCTCTGGGTATCCGAGTTCCACCAACGTCAGGTGGTCCTTGGTAGTGCTTTCAGGCACGGGTACCTCCTGCTTAGTAACCGGGTTCCAGTAACGTCAGCTGGTCCTCGGTAGTTCCATTGGCTCTTGGACCTTCGGGTAGCCATCCGAGTTCCAGTTCCATCAGCTGGTTCTCGGCATTTTCTCAGCCTTCTTGTACCTTCTGCTACATTTCCAAGTTCAAGAGACTAAACACGATGACCCGGAAGAACACCCCTAAGATGACGACGACACCAGAGACGACAACCACCGTGATGACGACGACCCTGGAGACGATGACCCTGAAGACCACCCCGATGACGACGACCCCGGAGACCACCCCGATGACGACGACCCCGGAGACGACGACCCTGGAGACGACGACGACCTGGAAGACCGAGAAGCAGAAGAACAAGAGGCTGCAGAACAAAGAGCAGAAGGACATTAAGCATAACACAAAATATCAGAGCAAAAAAATATTATGTAAATTATAAGCAGAAGAAGACTAAGCAGTGTATGGGGGTGAGTCCGTTCCTCCTCGTGGTGCCCCTGGATAAAGCCTGATGCTGCAGGCCAAACTGAACGCGGACAAATGTAACTGGTTTGTGACAGGCAGAACGGAAGGTGTAATCTTCAAACTTTTATAGATAACAACTACGGGAATGCCTGTCACAAATAAGAATATGATGAAGAAGTTGAATATGATGAAGATAATAGTAAAATAAAAAGAATATGAACAATGTAACCCAAAAAATAATAGGTAGAAGATGAAGAAGAAGATGAATAAGGTGAAGAAGTTGATGTCAAAGAAGCTGATGATGAGGATAATTAAGAAGAAAGCGTGGGAGAAGTAAAAAAGAAGGTGAAGGGCGTGGAAGTAGTGAAACATCAATATCTGACATAAAAAAAAAAAAAAATAACATAGTCAAATTCTTTCTAACGCCGAACTTCATAAAAAAAAATTAAAAATCCTGCTATTCTATTACATTGGGCTAAACCTCTGTCCCTTTAATATCTCCGCCACGTCCCCCAATACATCCTACATTATTCTTAGTTGTTTTCCTTCATGTAGAATGAACCTACAAGTTTATAAAGGGTTTATTTTAATTCCGATATTTTCGTCCCATTGACTTGCATTGGGATCGGGTATCGGTATCGGATTGGATCCGATATTTTGACGGTATCGGCCGATACTTTCCGATACCGATACTTTCCGATATCGGAAAGTATCGCTCAACACTAGTGGTTATTAATGGAGCACACTCGGACTCGGTCACGGTTAGCAGTGGGCTACCACATGGGTCAGTATTAGGCCCGCTTCTTTTTAAAGTATTTATTAATGACCTTGTAGGGGGCATACAGAGTAGAATTTCAATATTTGCAGATGACACTAAACTCTGCAGGGTAATCAATACAGAGGAGGATAATTTTATTTTACAGGAGGGTTTATGAAAACTGGAAGCTTGGGCTGAAAAATGGCAAATGAGCTTTAATGGGGATAAATGTAAGGTCATGCTCTTGGGTAGAGAAAATAACATGTATAATTATGTGCTTAATTGTAAAACTCTGGGCAAAACCGTCAATGAAAAAGACCTCAGTGTATGATTGGACGACAAACTCACATTTAGTGGCCAGTTTCAAGCAACTGCTGCAAAGGCAAATAAAATGGGATGCATTAAAAGAGGCTTAGATGCTCATGAGGAGACCATCATTTTACCTCTATACAAGTCACTAGTTCGACCACACTTAGAATACTGTGCACAGTTCTGGTCTCCGGTGTATAAGAGAGACATAGCTGAACTAGAGCAGGTGCAGAGAAGAGCGACCAAGGTTGTTAGAGGACTAGGGGGTCTGCAATACCAAGACAGGTTAATACACTTGGCGTTATTTAGTTTGGAGAAACGAAGGCTAAGGGGTGATCGTATTACAATGCATAAATATATGAGGGGACAGTACAGAGACCTTTCTAATAACCTTTTTACTTATAGACCTGAGACAGAGACAATGGGGCATACTCTATATCTGGAGGAAAGAAGGTTTAAGCATAATAACAGACGCGGATTCTTTACTGTAAAAGCAGTGAGACTATGGAACTCTCTGCCGTATGATGTGGTAGTGAGTAATTCCTTACTAAAATTTAAGAGGGGACTGATGCCTTTCCTGAAAAGTATAATGTTAGAGGTTATATATACTAGATTCCTTGATAGGGCATTGATCCAGAGAACTAGTCTGATTGCCGTATGTGGAGTCGGGAAGGAATTTTTTTCCCCAATGTGGAACTTACTCTTTGCCACATTTGTTTTTTTTGCTTTCCTATGGATCAACATGTTGATCCATGGGTTGAACTAGATGGACTTAACCCCTTCCCGACCTGTGACACAGCGTATGCATCATGAAAGTCGGTGCCAATCAGACCTGTGACACATATGCTGTGTCACAGAAGGATTGCATTCCTGCGGCTCGGGTGACCGGGGTTAATGAAAGGTCATCCGACCCACAGGTGCAGGGGGACCTATACTTGACCCCAGGGGGGTGGCTTTGCCCCCCCGGGGCTACGATCACTCCTGGTGACCTTTTTGTCACCCCCCTCAGATCTGATTGGAGCTAGCGTCCATGTGACGCTAGCATTCTAATCAGATGTGGAGGGGCGGAGAAAAACAATGTCTGCCTCGCTCCTCAGCTTCATCCTGTCCGTGGAAGCTGAGGAGTGAGGTGCCTGACTGCTCACCTGCCCCCCCCAGACACTGCGATCACCGCCACTGCACACCTCTTCACAGCTCCGCCGCCACTGCCACCGCCTCCCCCACTGCCACTGCCAGCACTGCCGCTGCTGCTGAGGACAGGTACCTCCCCTCTCCTGTCCTTCACTCCCCCCAACCTCCGCTCTCTCCCCCATGCCCCCCCTGCTCACCCCCTGCCCCGGTGATTACCCCCTGCCCCCTTTATTACCTGCAGCTGCCGCTGTAATTTCTCCTCTCCTACCGGCCCCTGCGCCTGTCAGCCCCTCCTCCCCTGGTGATCACCCTCTTCAGTGATCACCCCTAATCACCCCCTGCCCCCCTGATCACCCCCTGCCCCCCCTGTCCACCTGATTACCCCCTGCCCCCCTTTATCACCGGCTGCTGCCTCCTCCATTTTTTCCTCTCCTACCCCCTGCTTCTGCCAGCCCCTCCTCCCCTAGTGATCACCCTCTTCAGTGATCACCCCTAATCACCCCCTGCCCCCATGATCACCCCCTGACAACCCCCCTGCCCCCTGATCACCCCCGGCCCCCCCTGATCACCCCCTGCACTCCTTTATCACCTGCTGCTGGCTCAATTTTCTCCTCTTCTACTCCCCCTGCGCCTGTCAGACTCTCCTCCCCTAGTGATCACCCTCTTCAATGATCACCCCTAATCACCCCCTGCCCCCCTGATAACCCCCTGCCCCCCTGTCCACCTGATTACCCCCCTGCCCCCCTTTATCACCTGCTGCTGCCTGCTCCATTTTTTCCTCTCCTACCCCCTGCTCCTGCCAGCCCCTCCTCCCCTAGTGATCACCCTCTTAAGTGATCTCCCCTAATCACCCCCTGCCCCCCTGATCACCCCCTGCCCCCCTGCCCCCCTGATCACCCCTTGCACTCCTTTATCACCTGCTGCTGCCGGCTCCATTTTTTCCTCTCCTACCCCCTGCTCCTGCCAGCCCCTCCTCCCATGGTGATCACCCTCTCCAGTGAACACCCCTATTCACCCCCGGCCCCCCTGTCATCCCCTGCCTCCTGATCACCGCCTGCCCCCTGATCATTCCCTGATTACCTGCTGCCGGCTCCATCTACAGCTCATCCTCTGCTCCCCTCCTGCCCTCCGTGCCTGACAGCTCCATCCTCCACTGGTGATCACCCCCCTGCCCCCTTGAACACCCCCTGCCCCCCCTGATCACCCCCTGCACACCTTTATCTCCTGCTGCTGCCGGCTCCATTTGCTCATCTCCTGCCCCCCCTGCGCCTGATAGCTCCATCCTCCCCTGGTGATCACCCCTCCTGTGATCACCCCAATCACTAACTTTTCCCCTGATCACCCCCTGCCCCCCTGATCACCTGCTTCTGCCGGCTCCATCTGTAGCTGGTACTCTGCTCCCCTTCTGGCCCCCCCCATGCCTGACAGCCCCATCCACCCCTGGTGAACACCCCCTGCCCCCCCGATCACCCCCTGCCCCCCTGATCACCTGCTGCTGTCATCTCCATCTGACGCTGCATCTCCTCAGCCCCTCCTGCCCTCCCGCACCTGACAGCCCCCCGCGCCTGACAGCCCCCCTGTGCCTGACAGCCCCCCACACCTGACAGCCCCCCGCACCTGACTGCCCCCCCACCTGACAGCCTCCTCCTGCAGATGAGTTTCACCAAACACTCGCACATACACATGCACACGCAACACTATGAATAAAGTTTAGATTTTTTTTTACACACGCACACACACCACACACACAATGTCCCGCTCATCCCAGTCATCCCAGTCACAAAGGCTGTACTCAGCTGAGGAGGCATATTCCTTTCTTGCCTCCGAAGCTGATAGTGAGTGAGAGGACCCCACTTTTCTGTATTCCTCACACTCTTCCTCCTCCAGTAACACGGACTCGCCACCCCCAAGATGTCGCAGGACGAGAAATTGTCCGGAGCCCAGGGGAGGAGAGCCGGAGCCCAGGGGAGATGACCCACAGCCAAGTGTAAGTAACCCCCAACCTAGTGCTAGTCACGCCCAAGCTAGCACTAGTGCCCCTGTCTGGACTCCCGTCCCTCAAAATTTTGCTCCATGGATTCCTGATTTCGTTCCCCAATCAGGAATCCAATTCGAGACTGCCAACCTCAGGGAAATAGACTTTTTCAAAGTCTTTTTCTCGGAGTCAATCGTCAGTCTCATGGTGGAGCAAACAAATTTGTATGCAATGCAATTTTTTGCCCAAAACCCAATTTCATCATTTTCTGCTTGGAGTCCCGTTGACTCTGTAGAAATGTTGAAATATTGGGGACTGGTCCTTCACATGGGGATTGTGAAGAAACCAGAAATTCGCCAATACTGGAGTACTGATATTTTATATCAAACTTCAATATATGGCATGGTTATGATTCGCAAACTTTTTGAGGCGATTCATAAATTTCTCCACTTTAGGGACAATACGGACATCCTTCCCCGCGATGACCCGAATTTTGATAGACTGTTCAAAATTCGGCCGGTCATCAAACACTTCAGCAACAAGTTTGCTGAAGTGTACATTCCCCAAAGGGAAATTTGTGTGGATGAATCCCTCATCCACTTCAAAGGAAGGCTTCAGTTCCATCAGTACCTGCCCAGCAAGAGGGCGAGGTATGGGATAAAGCGCTATAAGATCTGTGAGAGTACCTCAGGGTACACTCTCAGCTTTAGAGTTTATCAAGGAAAGGACACCAGGATCCAGCCCCCAGAATGTCCACCTGCTCCGGGGGTGAGTGGGAAAATAGTGTGGGATTTGGTCCATCCACTGCTTGATAAAGGTTTCCATCTGTATGTTGATAACTTTTATACAAGCATCCCACTCTTTCAATCCCTCTCTGCCAGAGCTACCGTTGCTTGCGGTACCGTGTGCAGAAACCAGAGGGGTCTCCCTTTGTCACTAATTGAGCAGGCTCTCCCAAAGGGTGAGAGCCGGGCCCAATGTAGCGGCAACATGCTTGTGGTCAAGTTCAAAGACAAAAGGGATGTCTTTCTTGACAACAATCCATGGTCCCGGCACCACGGCCACCACCGTTCGAGGTACCCCAGTACAGGTCCAAAAAACGGACTGTGCCCTGGGGTACAACAAACACAATGGGGGAGTTGATCTTTCTGATCAAGTCCTCCAGCCCTATAGTGCCATGCGGAAGACGAAGGTGTGGTATAAAAAACTGGCTGTGCACATCGTACAAATGGCACTGTATAACGCATACGTGCTATCACGATGTGCAGGTCAGACCAACACCTTCCTTCAGTTCCAGGAGGCGGTGATAAAGGCCCTAATGTTTGGAGGCGAGGAAGGAGCAGGCCTCAGCACCTCTGGAACTCAAGTTTCCAGTATGGTACCAGGGCAACATTTTCCCAGAGAGGGGATAAGAAAAAGGTGCCAAGTGTGCTATAAAAGGGGGACAAGAAAAACAACTTGTTTCCAATGTGAAAGGTGTCCTGACAAACCTGGACTGTGTTTGAATGAATGCTTCAGAATTCATCACACGTCTACTGACTAAACATATCCTGACATGGACTCACCCACACCAGGCTGACATACACAAAACCACACCCACCAACCTGACGTACACTATACCACACCACACACCAACGTGATGTACACTGAGCCACACACACCAACCTGACACACTACGTCAGGTTGGTGTGTGTGTGGTGTAGTGTATGTCAGGTTGATGTTTGGTGTAGTGTACATCAGGTTGGTGTGTGTGGTGTATTATATACACCACACACACACCAACCTGAAGTACACTACACAACACCACACACCAACCTGACGTACACTACACCACACACCAACCTGATGTACACTACACCACACACACCAACCTGATGTACACTACACCACACACACCAACCTGACATAGCGTGTCAGGTTGGTCTGTGTGGCGTTGTGCACGTCAGGTTGGTGTGTGGTATAGTGTAAGTCAGGTTGGTGTGTGTGGTGTATACTACATCACACACACCAACCTGATGTACACTACACCACACACCAACCTGACGTACACTACACCATACACCAACCTGACGTACACTGCACCACACACACCAACCTGACAACCTGACATAGGGTGTCAGGTTGGTGTGTGTTGCGTTGTGCACGTCAGGTTGGTGCGTGGTATAGTGTACGTCAGGTTGGTGTGTGTGTGGTGTATACTATATCACACACCAACCTGACGTACACTACACCACACACCAACCTGACGTACACTACACCACACACACCAACCTGACATAGTGTCAGGTTGGTGTGTGGCGTGGTATAGTGTATGTCAGGTTGGTGTGTGTGGTGTATACTACACAACACACACCAACCTGATGTACACTACACCACATACCAACCTGACATACACTACATACTTTCAATACGCGACGTGTCCGCTAACGATTGGAGCTAATTTTCCATTCAAAATGTCAAATGGCGCTCCTTCCCTTCCGAGCCTTGCCGTGTGCCCAAACAGTGGTTTACCCCCACATGTGAGGTATCAGTGTACTCAGGAGAAATTGCCCAACAAATTTTAGGATCCATTTTATCCTGTTGCCCATGTAAAAGTTAAAAAAATTGAAGCTAAAATAAAATTTTTGTGGAAAAATGTACTTTTTCATATTTACGGATGAATTCGTGAAGCACCTGGGGGTTCAAAGTGCTCACTATGCATCTAGACAAGTTGCTTGGCAGGTCTAGTTTCCAAAATGGGGTTACTTGTGGGGGAGCTCCAATGTTTAGGCACACAGGGGCTCTCTAAACGTGGCATGGTGTCCGCTAAAGATTGGAGCCAATTTTTCATTCAAAAAGTCAAATGGCGCTCCTTCCTTTCCAAGCCCTGTCATGCGCCCAAACAGTGGTTCCCCCCCAAATATGGGGTATTGGCGTACTTAGGACAAATTGAACAACAACTTTCAGGATCCAGTTTCTCCTTTTACCCTTGGGAAAATACAAAAATTGTTTCTAAAAGATCATTTTTGTGACTAAAAAGTGAAATGTTCATTTTTTCCTTCCATGTTGCTTCTGCTGCTGTGAAACACCTGAAGGGTTAATAAACTTCTTGATTGTGGTTTTGAGCACCTTGAGAGGTGCAGTTTTTAGAATGGTGTCACTTTTGGGTATTTTCAGCCATACAGACCCCTCAAACTGACTTCAAATGTGAGGTAGCCCCTAAAAAAAATGGTTTTGTAAATTTTGTTGTAAAAATGAGAAATTGCTGGTCAAATTTTAACCCTTATAACTTCCTATCAAAAAAAAATGTTGCTTCCAAAATTGTGCTGATGTAAAGTAGACATGTGAGAAATGTTATTTATTAACTACTTTGTGTTGCATAATTCTCTGGTTTAACAGAATAAAAATTCAAAATTTGAAAATTGCAAAAATTTCAAAATTTTTGCCAAATTTCCAATTTTTTCACAAATAAATGCATAAATTATCGACCTTAATTTACCACTAACATGAAGCCCAATATGTCACAAAAAACAGTCTCAGAATCGCTAGGATCCGTTGAAGCGTTCCTGTGTTATTACCTCATAAAGGGACACTGGTCAGAATTGCAAAAAATGGCCAGGTCATTAAGGTCAAAATAGGCTGGGTCATGAAGGGGTTAAAGTCTTCCTTCAACCTTAATAACTATGGTACTATGTTAATATGTTACTATGTTGTCTAAATAGATGAGTGTGGCGTCAAAGTTTAAGTCACCAAAACACCTCTCCATTAACAGTTGAAACGTTCCAGGAGAGTTGGCCAAGCCGAAGGGCATCCAGTTGAGTTCATACAGTCCCATAGGAAGCATAAGGGCCATCTTCCATTGGTCCTGCTCCGACATTGGTACCTGTTAGTAGCCACTAGCTAAATCCAAAGGTGGAAAAAAAATGGAATTTCCTAGCGCAGACAAGAACTATTTAATCCTGGGTAGCGGAAAGGAATCTTGCATGGTGCAGGCATTGAGTTTTCGGTAGTGCACACAGAAACACAGAGTCCCATCCTTCTTCCGCACTATCACAATAGAGGTGGCCCACAGACCTTGACTCTTCCTTATGATGCCCTTCTGCAGCATCTGAGTTAGCATACCTTTCACCTCTTGATAGAGTTGTGGCAGAATTTGTCGAAACCACTCTCTTATGGGCGCCGCATTCTCAGTCCAGATGTCGTGGGTGATTGCCGTAGTACAGCCGAAATCATCCTTGTGGCATGCGAATACATCTTGATATCGCCCCAGCAGAGTTTCCACCTGCTGGATCTGTATTGGAGATTGGAGTAAGGTCTGTCAGCTCAACATTCATCTGTTCCATTATACGACGCCCTCCTCGGATATGCTGGGATTCCGGTATTGTGGACATATCTATGGCTACGATCCAAGGATCTCCTTGCTTCATCGTCAGCTGCACGGCCTGAGGTGGTATTACTTCGTCTGACATGGCCATAATTCAAACCAGTTCACTTCTGGGAGTCAGTGTGATGTTACCCTCTCCCAAATTGACACACCGTATTGGAACCGTCCCATCCCTTACAATGGCTAGCGTTTGCACCACAAGGAGTCCTGGGGGTAGCTGTCGCATAGTAGCTGGTTCGATCTGGATCTCAACCCCTTCTAGAGGGGTACAAGCCCGGACAGGCAAGGTAAGCATGGTCTGTCCTGGTGGCAGCACAAGTTAGAGCAGAGGCTGGGACAATCACTTTTCCCAATGCTCCTCCACTACTGGAGGATTCCTGCACTTGAGCCATGCAGAATAACTGTTGGAACACTCTTCGTTGGGGAGTGTGCTGGCTCCACTGCTTCAAAGTTCCATCTAAGGGCTCATTGATTAGAAGACTCCCAAACTCCTTCAGCACATTCATTTCCAGGTTGACGGGGTGTCCGTTTCCTGCTTCTCCAGTGGTCAACACTATTTCCTTATGGCCTAGATCTTTGCCACAGATGGTTATTTGCATCCAGATCACCCCTGCGACTGGGACGGGCAGGTGATTGGCAGCTGTCAGTTTTATCACTGGGCCCAACTCAGGCCGCATGGCTTCAGGAAAATGTTGCCTAAAGTACGTTTCAGGCATCATAGTCACGTGCAAGCCAGTATCCACCAGGCAACGTACGGCTAGACCGTCCAATTCGGCCCAGATGAGAGGGCACATGGAAACTAGATTTGCGGGACTTCTGTTGCTCCTTCATGACTGTTCAGGCTCTGGGCGGTGTCTCCCAGGCTCGGAGCCCTCTAGTTTAACGGATGACGTTGAGGGGGCCTACCCAGTTGTGGGCACTCCCAAGCCAAATGTCCAATTTCTCCACAGTTATAACAGATGAGGGGTCTCTCTCGACATCCTAATTTCATGGCGGGTTTCAGGCCATCCCTATACCCTGGCGGATTCGGAGTTCCTACTGCTTTCTGCTTTACTTCGGCCAAATCTCCTCAAATTTCCTGAATTTCCTTCCACAATCCTGACACCCATTGTGGTTCATTGATCAGGTTTACTGATACCTCTCCACTCCGGACCTTCCCTACTGGGACTGTCACCCCTTGTTCCTGCTCATGTGTGCGTGCTTCGCTTCCTATCTCAGAAAAGGTCATGTGAGGGTTTAACCGCAAGCGCTCTCTCAAAGCCTGTTTCGTCAGTATGTCTCACAAGCTTGTCACCAACTGATCCCACAACAATACCTCAGAAGGTCCCATGCCTCTGCTGTCTTTCCTATTGATAGCAGTATGGATCTCCTGGAGAGTGCTCATGTACTGAGTCAGCATCTCCCCTTCCGTTGTGTACGGCTAAATAACCACATCCTTAACTCTCTTACATCCATGGGGTCACCATGAGTCTACTCCAGAATTTGTAGCACCTTATCAAAGGTGTCTAGTTCCCTGGGGGGACATAACATGACTGAATCTCTGGCTGCTCCAGCTAGAGCCATCATGGCCACCTCAGCTTCTAACGCAGGGTTCATGGGGTACATCATCATCCCCCACAGTCGGTCAGTCCAGCTCCATAACATGTATTATTCCCCATAAACTTAGGAAGATTGTTCAACATTGCCCCCAGAGAAATACTGGACCAAGGGCCCACCCCAACTGCTTGGTCTGCCACCTCTGTGCTGTCAGACTGCATCTTGCCGACTACACCAAATGAAAGAATAGCAGGGATGCAGTATGCAGTGACGAGCAGGAGGCAGAGCAAGAGTTAAAGGGTTTATTACAGGCATTACTCCATGCCGGGAGAGCAAGGGTTAAGAGGAGAGTTAAACAAAATATTACATCAGGGTAAGAACAAATGGTTATGCAACAGGTAAACTTATCAGTATGATGGATTCCAGCCTGTCGAAGCTTGAACTCTCATGGTGGCACCTTAAGCGACGTGTGAAGTCTCTGGCCTGATGCTGAAGGAAGTTGATGCACTGCCTCCTGATGGTCATGAAGAATCCTGGTTGTGAAGAAGTCGTCTGTGGTACCGCAGGACAGAGGCGGGGATGACGCTACTCGGCTCTGGATAACTCTGCGGGTCTGACTCAGACCGCGAACCCGCTGCAGAAGGTGGAACATTGCAGAATGAATTCCCCGAGAATGGGTTAAGAGGGCACGCAGATATATGCTCCTCACAGTCGGTCTGCTCAAGGGCAGGAGTGCTGCAGCGCAGGTCTGGTCTATTGCATAGCTCCACAGAGAGTGAGTGAAGCTTCTCCTGCTGCATGCTCTATCTTCCCGCCAACTGACTTGCTAACCTGCACACCATCTCTTTTATCCGTTACACGCCCCCTACAGTCGGGTGCAAAGGTCCATCCGGGTCAGAAAGCTTTCCCCCCGGCAACAATGGTGACAGCCCCGATAGTACCGGAACTAACACGAGAGAGGTTTTACTGGTGTAGTCCATCTTTCTACACTTTCTCTCTCTTTCACCTATAAAGTGTAAGGCTGGTTTCACATTTGTGGTTGTGGCCGCAGCGTTTGTACTGCAAATAAACGCATGCGTCGTGTATTCCTATATTTAACAATAGCAACGCATGCGTTTTTTTTGTTCGCGTTTTGCCGCGTTTGACGACGCATGCGTCGTCTCGTCGTTTGCGGCTTGGCGCGGAAATGCAACATGTACTAATTTTTAGAGGCGTCTATTTGCCACCTGGAAACGCATGCGGTCGATTGCGCAAGGATTGCGACAAAAAAACGCATTGCTATCTATGTAAACGCATGCGTTTAAAAGCACATGCGTTTGGTTGCGTTTTTGAACGCATGCGTATCAATAGAGAAAAACATGTCTAGACACTGATAAGCCACCCCCCACCATCAAGGTGATAAAGGGAGGGTGTGGACAGTTGCAGGTCACTTCTCACCAGAATGTGAAGCAGACGAGACACAGGCTACATCTTGGAGGAAAACAAGACCCTGAACAATGTGAGTATATCCTAGCCAATGCCTTTATTTTCTATTTTCTGTCTCTACATGTCCTAATTTCTGCCATTTCTTTCTTTCTATATGCATCAGAATGTCTTCTTCGGATTCTTCATCTGGTGAGGAGTTTCGTCCAGGACAGTCGGAAGTGGAGCATGTCAGTGAGGTGAGTATTTGCCTCGTCAGATTGGTAAGTATTCTCTGTCACATCGACACATGTGACAATTTGATTTTTTCTTTTTTTTAGAGCTCTTCTACTGCGGCAGAGACAGGGCTGGAGCAGCGGAGTCAAGGTCTGGTGGAAAGACGGCAGCGGGTACGTATACAAGGCTGACTGTCCTCAGTGTAATATTCTTGAGTCTTCCTTTCTTTCCACTGGTAATTCTTTACTTTTTTCTTCTGGAATCCTTTTGTATGTTGACTTTCCTATTCATGCCATTTGTCAGCATCTTTTTTCTTTCTTTTCCTTATTTAATTGAGCAAACTGTAATGACTTTCTTTAATTTTTAGGTTTCACAACGGGAGGATGATCTTATTGAGAATGAACTCTTTATCACCCTGGTCCAGGAGCGAGTCCCGTTGTGGGACACCCGGGATCCATTGCACTCGAACAACATCACGATCCGGCGGTTATGGAATGAGGTGGCCCAAGCGATATGGGATGGCTGGGACAACGCATTTGGTAAGTATTGCACTGCAGTGTGAAGCAGCAGAGACCTTGGCCATGCTCACTCGACTGTGTGTGATGAAACTCTCAGGAGTTTCTCTCATCACACACAGTTGTGTGAGCATGGCCAAAAGTCCTTTTTCTGACCACAATTTTTTTTCTAACAGTATCCAAAGTCAAAACACGTTGGCGTTCGATGAAGGACCGCTTCAACAAGGACCTGCATCAAGAAAGCCGTGTTCCCAGTGGTTCAGGAGCAAGGATCAGACGCTACAAATACCATCGAGTTCTGTCATTTTTAAGACCGGTCTTTGCCCAGAGAACGTAAGTATTTATCACGTGCATTAGGTTGTATTGTATTGCCATAATCTGTATTTTTATATTCCACAGGATTTTGTGTCTGGTAAATTTTTGATATTAATTTTCTTTTTCCTTTTTTCACAGCACATACAGCACTACTGTTGGCCCAGATTCTGGAGCGGTCCTTCATCCGACAGCCACGGACCTGTCCCAGCCATCCAGCAGCGCAGCAGCAAGTGGGCCTTCCACACTAACTGGAGACCAGGGAGCTGGTCCATCAGGTCTTCCCCTTTCGCAGTCCTCTTCCACTGCCCCCTTTTTTTTGGGCTCCTCCCGGCAGCGGCAAAGGGCTTTGGACAGGTCACTCATGCCTGAGTTTTTGCACTTGAGCTCGGTTTTACATGACGCAATCAAGGCTTTGGGTGACCGAATGGATGTTTCACATAACCTCTTGAATGCACGTATCCAGGAGGTCAGCAAAAGCCTTGATCAAGTGAAAGCCGACCTCCAAAGGCCAGCACATCATTTTTTTAATGAAATTGAGCAGGGCATGTCGGAACACCTTACTCCTGATCTCCAGCTGAGTGTCATGCAGGCCTGCAATGCTGCTTACGTGCAGGCTATGCAGCAGAGTCGGTATTTCAAGCAGACAGTGGTGGCATATCCACCTGTGCCTTCACTGTCACGATTATCCTCAATGCTGACCTCTGCTGCATACCACTGCACGGCCACCTCAATTCCTTCCACAGCCGGACACCACTACAGCACCACCACCATGCCAAGTGCAGTTGGACATCCCACCGCCACCACCATGACATCCACTGCTCCTGCTTGGACCTCCTCCACTGACACCACGAAGCAGCAGGACCCTGGCATGGCCTTCCGTACCGCCACCTCCACCATCCAGCAGGACCCTGGCATGGCCTTCCGTACCGCCACCTCCACCATGCAGCAGGACCCTGGCATGGCCTTCCACTCTAAAAGTGCTATGGACTCTGGCATGGCTGCATGCTCTACGAGCACTATGGACTCTGGCATGGCTGCACGCTCTACGAGCGATATGGACTCTGCATGGCTGCATGCTCTACGAGCACTATGGACTCTGGCATGGCTGCACGCTCTACGAGCACTATGGACTCTGGCATGGCTGCACAATCTACGAGCACTATGGACTCTGACACAGTGCAGCTGGACCCTGACAGGTCACCCGCCACCACGCCACGCCATATGAGCCCACCAAGACCTCCCACAACCAGGCAAACCAAAAAAAAACACAAAAAAAAACAGAGGACTCTTAGCATTCCTCCCCCTTCACCTTCCAATGTGTCTGTAATGTCAGGTTTGTCTCACCCTTCCAGTGCGTCTCAAGCCTCTCATGTGTCAAGCCCCATCCCCGAACTTCCAGACCCTTCTAGTTTCATTGCCCCTTCTCCTGCCACCTCTGCGTCGTCCACGGTTAGCCAGGCCTCAGTTCTTCACACCCCCCGTTTACTTCACTCTACCCCAAGCCGGCGCAGTAAATACATTTTTGAGTTGTTTACAAAATAAAAAAAGTTTGATTTGCCACAATTATGTTTGGTTTATTGTGTCTTCCGCCGCCGGCAACATACACCGTGCGCCAAGAAACTTTGCCACACACTTACTTTTTGGGCCACATCATATCTCCATTAGTTAAAAATAAAAAGACTGCAGCTTTGTGTGTCTTTAGTATACAGATATGAGGTGGGCCAAAAAATATTACATGTATCTCCATAATCTCTTTTTGTCTGTGCCTAGTGTGGCAGTCTGAAGAGAAAATGGTGGAAATACAGTGCAGACCTCTACTGAACAGGTCAGGTGTCAATAAACTCATTAGTTATGACACCTGACCTGTTAAGTAGAGAACTGCCTTGTATAACCACCATTTTCTCTTCTTTATACATAATCTATTACACACAAATTGAGGGACAATGGTGGTCACACACTACATATCTATGCTCACCTGCACAGGTGTCAGAAATAGTGAATTCATGAGCCTGTATAAGTTTATCATGAATTCATTATTTCTGACACCTGACTTGATGAGTATAGATAGTGTGACAGTGATTGTCTCTTCAGTTTGTGTCCAATGGATACAGGAGAAGAGAATCATGATGCAATGACGTCAACAAGCTTACTAATAAAGCAACATGGCTGCCATTACTAGCAGTATGTGGCCAGTGTTTTATATCAGTATTTGTAAGCCAAAACAAGGAGTGGAACAATTAGAGGTAAATTATGATATTAACATAATAACTAGTATCTCTGCTTTTATCACTCACTCTTGTTTTTTGGATTACAAAAACTGATATTAAATACAGATCAAATACTGCCAGTTTTAGGACAGCCTTGGTTTGGAGAGGAAAAAGATAGGAGACACTGTCAACACAACCAAAAGTAAAGTTTATTATTGAGAAATATTATTATCATTGTAGAAAATTACTGGTACAGATCTAATTATAACAGGACATTTACACTACATTGTCCTGCCATGACACACGTCCAATATCTGAATAAAAAAAGGCAGCAAATTGGTCCCGCATGTGACCAACGGCTGCAGTTGACCGCAGCGGGTGATGCTGAAAATCGTGCAGTGGGTGTGCAACTGGTTCATCCAGTTCAATGTTGGGTTGCTCCTTAACCATTATATAATTGTGCAGAGCCACACAGGCTTTGACCACCTCGTTGACTGTTTCCACTTTTAGATTTATGGCTGATGCAAGAATGCGCCATTTATCGACCAGAATACCAAAGGTACACTCTACTGTTCTTCGGGCCCTGGTCAGTCTGTAGTTAAATATCCTTCTAGTGTGTCCCGACTGGAATAGGGCTTCAGTAGGTTTTCACACATCTGAAAGGCCTCATCCCCAACCATAACAAATGGCATCGGTGGACCTTGAGTGTTGGGGAGAGGTTGTGGCGGGGGAAAATTGAAATTGTTGCCGCCATACACACGGCGGCCCATATCCGAGTTCTTGAAAGTCTGGGAATCTTTGCCACGGCCAAAAGCTCCAATGTCCACGGCGATGAAGCGACAGTTCGCATCATCTATTGCCATGAGCACAACAGAAAAATATTTTTTGTAATTGAATTACTCCGATCCTGTTCTGGCAGGTTTGATAATGCTGATGTGCTTTCCATCCACCGCTCCTAAACAGTTGGGGAAATCACACACATTCCAGAATTTTTCCGCAATTTCAAGCCACATGTCCAAGGTGGGTAGGGGTATAAACTCATCCCGGAGTACATTCCACAAAGCCCGGCAGGTGTCCACAACTATTCCGGACAGGGTGGACATTCCAAGCCGGTATTGGAAGTGGAGGGATGATAATCTCTCTCCGGTTACAAGAAATCTGGAAGAAAAACAAACACAAAAAACATTAAAATCTATTCTTTTTATGGTGTGGTTACGCTAAAGAAAGAAAGGAAAATACCCAAAAAATACATGTCAGGAAACACTAAATTTGGACTGTCATTGGTTTAGATTTTGAACATACCTAAATGTAACCAGCAGACGTTCCTCCGGTGGAATCGCTCTACGGAGCTGGGTGTCCTGTCGCCGTATGGCTCCTTGGACACGAGAAAGCAAATCCCGGAAAGAGTCTTGCGACATCCTTGTGTATTCCTGGAATTTCTCCGGGTTGGCATTAAGCTTGCCATACAACATGTGATAGGCTCCATGGCTCTCACGTAGTTCGATAATGGGGTGCCTCCAAAAACGCCTACATTGTCTCCTTCTCCATCTTTCGCAATTTCTGTCTTGC
Organism: Ranitomeya variabilis; assembly: GCF_051348905.1. Lineage (NCBI taxonomy): Eukaryota > Metazoa > Chordata > Amphibia > Anura > Dendrobatidae > Ranitomeya > Ranitomeya variabilis. The sequence continues at coordinate 756,055,740 of NC_135233.1, forward strand.
TCCCAAGCAAAAGCACAGGCAAGAAACAGCTTGAAGCTTAAATCCAGGTTGAAATAAAAGCTCTCCATGCGAAGATCCATCATGACACAGGATACAGTAGCAAACTGTTAAAATTTCAGTAGCCCTAGGGTCTATATATAGAGAGCCCATAATACACACCCTCTGTAGTCCCATTGGCGGTGTCTGGTTATCTTGATTTTTCTCTTGTGAAATTTCTCATCATGCGCACCAAAAACGCAAACGCAGGAAAAAACACATATAAACGTGTACAAATGCGGCGTTTTTTTAACCGCATGCGACAACCCATGCATCCAAAAAACGCCGCGTTTTTACGCTTTTATATGTGTTTTTTCCACCACTTGCGGATGCATTTTAAACGCTGCGGATTTAAACGCTAATGTGAAACTAGCCTAAGCTCTTATGGTCATCAGGGTACTCGCTCTCTCTCCTGGAAAGTATAAGGTCTTATATAGAGATTATTAAATTTGTGGATGTTTGGATTCGCCGGGTTCGACAAACATGCAGTAAGCAGTTTAGTTCTGGTACAAACTTGACCTCGAACTTGACTCCCGACAAGAACCCAATAGAAGTTAATGGGGACCTGAACTTTGATGCTTTAAAATGGCTGTTAAATTGTCATAGTGAGGACTAGTGGGCTGCAAAAGGAAGCTAAATGGGGTAAGAGCAGGACAACTGCTCTGCATAAAAAATGTGAATAGGGAAATAACTTAAAGGGGTTATGTCACCATAGCAATTATTGGAAAAACAGGAAGTAAATGAATAACATCAAAATTTTAACAGTGCACTCACAGAAACTGAGGCTAGCTACTTCCAGTCCAGTTAAAATTTCACCCGCAGAGCATGGGGCACAGCACCCCTAACTCAACATCAACTTTCAAATGTCACCCATAGACCATAGGGCAGAGTACCCCTAAGAAGCACCTTACAAATTTCACCCACAGACCATGGGGCAGAGTACCCCCCTAAGAAGCACCTTACAAATTTCACCCACAGACCATGGGGCAGAGTACCCCCTAAGAAGCAGCTTACAAAATTCACACACAGACCATGGGGCACAGTACCTGTACATTAGCAGCTTACAAATTTAACCAACAGACCATGGGGCAGAGTACACGACAGCTCCAAAATGTCTGCTCCAGAAGCATATGTTCCAAATGCCACAGAGGAAAAGTTTATAGTATGAGCTTGGATTGAGCTTGCGTTCCATAGCAAGGCTTGCTACCAGCAATACAGTTAAAAATTGCACTAACAGAGCATTCTTTCAAATTTCCCACACAGAAGCTGATAACAAATTTCACACCCAGACAATGGCCCACAGTACAACCACAAGCATGGTTGCAGAGTACACATAGCGGATTTTGGCAAACTACTCCCACAGATAAGGGTTCAAGAGTACACACAGCGCCTTTTGCCACAGTACTATCACAGACATGATTGCCTAACAGTAGAAAAAAATGTTTGCAGACACCTCAATCCCACCAACTCAATGGGAGTGAGGTGTCTGAGTATACAAGGTTTTATCACAGAGACAGGTGCAGAGTACACAGAGTGCTTTTGTAAAACTGTGCACATGCAGCGCCCCAGAGTCCTGGTCGTTGCAGTACTGATGCTCCGCCGCTAAGGGGGGCTATGGTACGTCTGATGGCACTGAAGGAGTTCACCTGACCAGGTATCACAGACACCAATACACTTCACAGTCTGGCCTCCAGGGGGAGCTAAGGGTGCTATGTATTAGGCCACTCCTCACAATCTGGTAAAACTGGGGGTTAGATAGGAAGTTAGTCAGAAGCTGACTGGGTTGGAACCAGGCAACATCCTGTGGCAGAGGGTGTTGCAGGGGAAGATTCAGGGGGGTCCCTGTCAGGGGTGGGATCTTGACAGAGGCCTAGCGAACAGAAAGAACATTACGGGACCGCGCCTGCACTTCATCGCGGCGGTACCCCAAGAAAGGACAAGAAGCGAGGTTTATTGTGCTGAGTGAGAAACGAGATCAACACAACAAGGAGAAACACCAGTAGGAGTCATGCTGTAAGACGAGGCAACATCCTACTGAGGCGCGTAGCCGGTGGCCGGAACGCCGAGGAAGTATTGAGCTCCAGGCCTTACTTCAAACCTACGGCAGGACAGTCAGTTATAGGCGGGCTGTCCCACCCAACATCACCTAAGCAGACACAGGAGGCAACATCTGGAGAGGGGCGACTCTAGGGTCCCGGAAGACCTCCGAGCCTACCCGTCATATGGGTGCGTCCTAGCCATATCATCTGGGGGATGAAACAGAACATCATAATCGAGTTGTGAGGGAACTTCAGAAACAGACACAACAGTTGTGAGGACTATCCCGTAAGCACAGCAGGGAAGGACTACAACACACAAGCGCTAGAAGGTAGGCACAGATTTCCACCTGCAAAGGGAACTCTGGAGGTGCCATCGGACCGGCTGGACTCACGCAGCCCGGTTAACCGTATTTCGGACTGAGGATCCGGAAGCCTTCAGTAAAGAAGTAAAGAGACACCAACCTGGTGTCCTTGTTATTTACTGCGACCGGCACCACACTACTACAGCATCATTCTCAACTTTCACTGGACGCCCCTCAGCAGGGTCACGGACCGGGCCTAGCCACTGTGACAACCCCAGAACTGAGACGCAGAGGCCCGGTACCGGGTGCCCCTCGGCCCTGCGGCAGTGGGGGCGCTCCACACATACAAAACCTAATAATGTCTCTCACTACAGCTGTGTCCTGTCTTCCTGTCCCTATGCTAAGCAGAGAAATAAAAAATAAGAATCTTGAACCAGGAAGAACTGGTCAAAGTGGAGTAGTAGGTGGATGTGGTGGTATAGGTGGAAGATGCAGAGGAGAAGGTAGCCAACACAGTTTTTTGTGTTTTTTATTTGTGGAGGAGGTCCCAAAAATGAAATGAATGTCAAATAAGAGTTGAATACTTCCTGCTTGCAGCAGTTATAGATGGCTCATCATCCAAAGGTATGGACAAGTCATATGTGATCCATGCCTGGTTCACACACGTTACTACAGTACTCTTGCTGCAGGGCAGGCCAGCACCTCCAAAGCATGAACGGAAAGCTTAGGCCATGTGTACAATTTGGAGACCCAGAAGTTAAATGAGGCAGACCTATCTGTTAGTACTTGGAGACATGTGAAGAGGTAGTTTTCCACCCTATTGTTATAATGCTGCCTCCTGCTAATATTTACTATATCAGACGGTGATACAAGATGTTGTGGCATGCTCATAAAGTTTTTTTACATTTCAGCAATATTAACCCTGCCTTCTGAGGTGCTGGTGGTGCCCCAGCTATGTTGGCGACTTTCTCCTCCATCTTTGCCTTGTTGTTTCACCGAGCCCCCGCTGTCAGGTAGGAAAGTCATTAATAGTTTTTCTACCAGCGTCTGCTTGTATCCATGCATTTTAGATCCCTCTCTAGTGATGGAGGTAATGATGTTATGTTGTCCTTGTAGTAGGGATCCATCAGGGTGGTCACCCAGCAATCTGAACTGATAACAATAAGGGCAGCCCAGTGGTCATTCCCCAGGCACTGTAACCTGCATTGTCTCATGTATTCCATGCTGCCAAGAGGCAGCGACAAGCGTTCCTCGGTGGGAGATATATTGTCTGGGTACTCTGTATCCCTCCAACCACACTACAGTGATGCTTGTGAGCAGGACAGCCACTAAAATCATATTTTTAAAACTGTCTAAATCCACCAGCCGGAATGGCAGTATTTCAAAGGCCAGTAATTTTAAAATGCTGTCATTCAAGACCATGACTCGTCGGTGGCTAGGTTGGTATCTTCTCTTTCTCTCAGGGATCTGGGGAATGGAAAGTTGAACACTTCTATGGAGCCATGCAAAGATTCTTGGTGACCCTGGTGGTGATGTTGCCACATCCTTTAAATTTGTGGAGTCAGGTGGCCCTGTTGATCTTGAGCAGGAGCAAGAACAAGAAGCTAATACAGCAGCAGAAGAGGAAGCAGGAGGAAGCTCATATCTGTCATGGTTTTAAGGTGTGTAATCCACTGAACTTTGTGCTTTGAATTCCGATGCCTAGCCACACAGGTGATGCTCAGGTTTAGTACATTCATGGCTCGCTTCAGGGTCTGATGGCACAGTGTGCAAACCACCTATCACTTGTCGGCAGCACATTCCCTGAAGAAATGCTATGCCAAGGAAGCTCTTTTAAGATTTCTTTAGTGTGCTTGTAGCAATAGTGTGGTGGGCAGTAGCAGCCGATGTACTGACTTGCGTCTGCCCGCTGTGTCTTTGCCCCCTAATCCCTTTTTTGCTGCGCTGTCATGGCAGCGTGGCCACCTCCTCTTCCACCAAGCTGTTCACGTCATGTATGATGGCTTCTTCTCCTCTTGTGGGGTCTTGGACCTCATCATCCCCCGCATCATCTTACACCGACTCCTTAACCTTGCCCTCCTTGCCAGTCTGCACAGTGCATTAAAAATGCTGTAGTCATCATCTGACCATGTGCACTGGCCCTCCCACTTACTCATCATTTAACCTAACAAGTGGTTGGGCATCAGTATGCTCATTCTCTTCCACTCCTTGAGCAGGGTCAGGTGGATGAGCTACGGAACCTCAACCAGCAGACACATCAAAAAGCAGAAGAGACTGCTTCATAACTTGGGGCTCAGACTGCTTGGCTGATTTGCAAGGGGGTGAGGTGGAAGCCGGTTGACCATGGTCCTTAAGTGCCAAATGTATACTTTTTGCACTGGACCGGGTGGAAGATAATGTGTAGGAACTTGACCCACTTTCGGCCATCCAATCTAACACCTCTTTACCGTCTTGTGGCCTCACCATTTGTGCAGTGGTATTCGGACCTAAGTAAGAATGGAAAATGTCCTATCGCCTGTGTGCACCAGAGGAAGGTGTTGTGTAAGTAGAAGGTACAGAAAAGCCACATCCTCTCACTGCATAAACTACACCACCACCATCAGCAGCTACACCAGCACCACTACGGACATATCCACGTCCCTTATTTGATGCTCTCCTCATATTTAGAGGTTGATTTTGTAAACACTACTCACAAAGAGATGGTGGAAGAGTAGATTTATTTATTTGCAACAGTACTAAAAAAATATGGCAGTCCTCAAAACTTACATCTTTGGCCTAAAAATAGCAAGTAGACAGGTGATGCCAATTATTCATTTCCCAGACTAATAAAAACTACACACCAGGCCTGAAAAATTAGTTTTGGGGCTTAGAAAATGCTGAGGCAATATATTGATTTGCAAAAGTACTAGAAAGCAGGCAACAGGCCTGAAAAAGTATTTTTGCGGCCTAGAAATGTCAACAAGAAGGCTGATGGGATATATTGATTTGCACAACTACTGCAAAACAGACACAAGGCCTGAAAAATTATTTTTTGGGCCTAGAAATGGCAACAAAATGGCTGATGCAATATATTAATTTGCCAAAGTAGTACAAAAACTCACGTAAGGCCTAAAGAAAGTATCTTTGGGGTCTAGAAATGGCAATTAAACGGCTGATGTGATATATTGATTTGCCAAAGTGCTTCAAAGCATACACAAGGCCTGAAAAAGTGTTCTTGGGACATAAAAGAATCATAGGAAAGGTGCTGCATGCAAAATATAATGTTCATACTTGATCTGAAAGAATCATTATAAATAAGAACCTGATGTATAAACAGAATCAATTTGTAATGGAAGACTGATCAGACAATGTCTCAGTACATTGCACATAACCACAATGCACGATGCCAAAGTCCAAATATACAAGATTTAATCATAATTTAATCACATCATATGTAGGTTGTAAATAAAGGTGAATAAACACCATCTCATAAAAAACAGTGGATATTGTTAAACCCATACATAAAGCCTGGGGGTGAATGCATACATACCAACACCTGATAGGGCACACCATGTCCCCCTCTACAAACTCCAGAGGACGTGCTGTTGGTATGTATACATTCACCCTCAGGCTTTATGTATGTATGATGTGATTACATTATGATTAAATCTTGTATATTTGGACTTGGGCATCCTGAAATGTGGTTATGTGCAATATACTGAGACATTGTCTGATCAGTCTTCCATTACAAATTGATTCTGTTTATACATCAAGTTCTTATTTATAATAATTATTTCTGATCAGATCATGTATGAACATTATATTTTTTATGCAGCACCTTTCCTATGATTCTTTTATGTCCTCAGTTTTGCAGTGGTCCTGCCCTCACCTTAATGATACTTGTGGTCTTATATTGTATCATGTGGACAATTATTATGAATTGACAGTATAATCATTTGTGCACACCTGTCTCCCCTCCTATTTTGTATTTATCTATCATGGTTTTATGTTTTTCTTTCTTTTTCTAATTTTATGGTGTTATGGTTTATTATGTGTTAGTAAAATTCAATAAGGTAATGCAACTGCAAGGCAGTTGCACGCAACCTCCACCAGGGGGCACAAGTAAGGGGAGACAGGTAGCACTCATCGTGTAGGACCACAGTGCAAAGTGTGGAGCGCCACTAGGAGGCACCAGAGTAGTCAGACAGGCCGGTCAGCAACAAACAAGAAAATGAAGTACTAGAGGTCATAACAATGCGCGTGGTAGGAGACAAGCAAGAGATCGGAACCAGACGGGAGACAGAAGACGTAGTCGGAGTATGAGCAAAAGAGTCAAAGCCAGATGGGAAATGTAGTAACAGAGACGGAAAGCAGGAGGCAGGGTTCAGAATTCAAGCCGAGTCATACACTTTAGGGAACCAACAAACTCACACTAAATCAGGGATAGGGAACGGGTCAGGCACAAATACGGGTAGTCAGAGGCAGAAGGATCACTAGGGTATACGGGTCAGCTGCTCAAGCCAGAGACTGGAACTATCACTGACAAATTTATTGGTGCCAGAAATGGCACCAATAAATAGCCACCCAAACCAAAGAGGGGCAGGAAAGGTTAATCGCACCATAACCAGGCCGAGGAAAGAAAAGCTAGAAGCAAACCCTGACCTGGATCATGAAAAATATATTTGTTAGAATTTTTTGATTGTCTTTGCCTAATTTTTGGAACAATTTTCTGTGGGTTTTCAGTTTAGTTTGTTTGTAGGCATCTATGGGCTATTCATTTTAGGTATTTCCTTCTGTTTAGGTTTATATACACATAGTGTGCACAGTCAGAATCTGTCCCCCACTCCAGATATGCTCTATCCTTTCACTACCGAGAGCATATTGGTGGCGGCACTCATGATCCGGACTTTATATGGGCCGGGTCACGTGCTGCACCAGCCAATCACAGCCATGCCAATGCTTGGCATAGCTGTGATTGCTCCAGAAGTGCCCACAGTCTAAAAGCTTGTTGATTGGCTGTGCCAACAAGGTTTATTACACTGGCGAACCCAAACAGGAAACCGGACATACAGTAAAATGTTCATGCTTGGTGTTTTGTACCAGACACTAGGTGTCCGGTATGGACCTCGGTCTTTCTGGTTCGGATTCCCTCATCCCTACTCTTATGGTCTTAAGTTCACTCACTCTCTCCTCTATGTATTTTCTGAACAATTACAACATTTCTAGTTTTGAGATTTGCGCAAATCTATTTGCTATTAATCAAATTTTTGGGGAAAATTCTGAGAAGTTGTTGCACATGTACACCTGTTCAATAAAGGGAATATGTCTGCAAGTTTTTGTTATGTTATCTGACCAGCATGATGTAGGATCTGAGATTGATTTCAGCAATCGTTCACTTGCAGGTCTGCATGTTGTCATTTTGATACAATCCCTGTTTTCTCTACTACAGATTTCACAGTACGCTGATTAGCAGCTTTTTGTGCACACTGTAAATTGACAGAAAGCTGCTACTCAGTAGTGGAGGTGGGATTACACAAAAAAGCTTGACTAGGACGCACAAGACACCTACTCCTCTAATGATAATCACCTGCTGATAAATCCCTGATTTTATTGAAACAGCTAGACACATCACTGGGCTCTCAGACCCTACATCATGCGGCTCTTACATTACATAGCAAAAAAACATAGCGAACAGTTTCCTTTTAATGTATGTGTGGGGCCTTGTTTGCTTCATTTTTTCTATAGAAATATAACTTGTACATTGTTGGCAACGTATGTTCATGTTCACATAGAGCTGTTTTTTTCAAGTGTATTTTCAATATACAGCTGGATTACCATATTTCGTTGTCAACTTCAAAGCTACGGTAAATAGCCATAACCATAAGCAGATTAGCCCTAATCAATGGGATTTGCCGCAGTACAGACTGCAAATTCACACTAAAAACATTAAGGATCACCCTCAGATTGCTGCAGCTGATACTAATGCCAATTCTATAGGAAAAATCTGATTTGTTAATCTACACTTAGATGTTCTATGGAGCTAATTTTACACTGGCCACTTCAATGCTCTGCAAGTCAAATAACAGGTTATGATAAGATTTTATGATCATTAAATTAGTACGGTTTCAATTCATGAATACATTTTACATCCTTATTGGCCAACAGAAGATATCGGTCTTGATTCATCAAGGCCTGTAATTTTCACGCCAATCTTGATGAGGGCTGTGGTTGAGTCAGATACTCCTGATTCCTCAAGTGGCGCACACCTCATAATAACTCAGGCTTGTCAGATAAGTGGCGTGCACCACCTCTTATTACAGCACAAATGTTACTCCAGTCAGTGACTAGAGAAATATTTCTGGTGTAGTGAACACCACCGCTCATTATGAAATAGAAGAGTTGTAGTGTCATCCTCCTGCTATACCCACATAGCGCCTCATCTCTGTCCATTTTGGCAGAGCTGGGGGAATCTGAATGAAAATGCTAAAACTTGCAAATTTTTTTGTGTAATTCTAGGTGTGACTTTTCAAAGCTTTAAAAATGACTTAAAAATGAACTTTGATGAATCCGGGCCATAAACTCTTTATATATTAAGCTTTGACTCTGTAATAAATTCATTTTAAAATTTTGTAGAAAATGCCATACTTGATCCATGTACTGTTCTGTTTCTTGCATGCAGTGGAATTCTAAAACAATAGGTTTTTAGATTCATATATAAAGGTCTTTATTGTGACCTTGTGGAACTATTCAAATGCATAAATCATCAGCTTTGAGATAATGTGTGAATGCAAATTTGAAGAACTTATTTTGCTGGCAATCAAGTATATTATGACTTTGGAAGCAATAGTAATGATATCTCATTACTGAGATAATACTAGACAATAGAAGACATTATTAAGGAGCATGTAGAACAAAATCCAACTACCAAGTTCAAGGAATACATTTAGTATGCCTCCTGGTTTTCCTGCATCTTAAATATCTTCTTATGGTGAATACATTTACCACATATACCTGTGATATATCTTTTTTAATTCATGGCCGTAGAGCACGTTTTTCACAATAGTGAGAATGAAATACACTGCTGCAAAACACTTATGGTGGTGACTTAACTTCTACACAAACAAATTGTTGAAATGTAACATACCCTACCCTTAATTCCCAAGACAACATTTATCAGGTGAGACTCATACAACTAAATTAGTCAGTCAGCCAAATAAAGTGCAAAAAATGATGGGTTCAGTCAAGTTTGCCCTCATGTGCATGGGCACATTTATCTCGGCAGATTATTCATATAGTTGGAAGTTCAGCACTCCAAGCCAAGTAAAGCAGAACATTTTTAAATTAAGGCTTAAGGGCTTGTGCACATTACATATTTGGTGTTTTTTTGGTGTATTCTTGCCATGCAGATTTGCTAGCAAAACCTGAAGCAATCCTGATGCCAGCAAAGTGAAAGAGAAACCTGAAGTGTCATGCAAATATTGCTTATTTGTGACGTGCAGATTTGGCGCAGAAAATAAGCTCCAGCATGTCAATTCTCTGTACATTTTTGCCCTCCATTTTTCACCATTCACTTCACTCAAATCAGTTAAAATAACGCAGGCAAAAACTGTGCAAAGACTCATCAAAAATGTTTTTACTGCCAAGAGATACAGACATAGCCTTAATGTCAAACTAGCCAACCACAAAGGACCTTCTGATAGGTCCAGGTTCTGCCAAAATAATTGACCATGATTTGGGGCTCACTTTGAAGGCAATCTTGCCGTTTTTGGGATCAAGCCTATGCCTCATTCGTTGATTCACAATACCTATTAATCAATACAGTAATTGTCTGGGACTAAACATCAATATGAAATCTTTGGTGGTGCAACACCTGACACCCCACCAATTACACGAAATCTGCTCCAGCAGGACAGGAGGTTCTGTTCCCTACATTGCTTACAACCAGCTGCTTTCAACAGATTTAATAAGATTTGACAACAATTGATACATTCTGGACAAACCCTTTAATAATAATATGGGGGCCACCATTGTGTTATAAATAAATGCTTTATTACATAAAAAAACACATCATGCTTGTTCTGTTTAGGAAGGTACTCTCAATAGTACAATTTATTGACAACCATCTTGCTGATACAAATCTATCCTAGAATGTGAGCACGTGCAGTATGAAACTCAATCTATTCTTTCATACAAAGGATATAGTGCTCCAAGTGGATATTCTGATCAAATATAAAATTCAGGAGGTCATGAGAATAGATGATTTGACAACAACTCTGAAGAGTACACATGATAGATTTCTATTTTCCTGACATTATTGGATCATCATTCTAGCGTCAGCTGATTTTAGACTATTGATGCGAATGTAACTCGCCAATGGTCAGCTGTGTCCTCTATCCTTTGTGTTCCTCCTGCATCTCTCTCTTTTCCCCTTCATATACTGTATTTTCCAGAAACAATTATATTGTAGGTTCTTTTCTTTCATCATTTAATGTATAATACACAATGTCATTTTTTTTCTATTTTCATTATTTTTGTGGTTTATTTCGGATCAAGCATTTCAGGCATACAGTGGGGAAAGAAAGTATTGAGTCATAATTTGCAAAATAAATCTTGCCAAATCAGACATGGTGATTTTTTGGATTTGTTTTCTCATTTTGACTCTCATAGTTGTGGTCTACCTATGGTGTCAATTACAGGCCTCTCTCATGCCACTCTCGCATCTGCCATTGACAATTGACACGGTTGCCCCTCTCGTTCATGGCAGAGTGCGACGTACCAATAGACAACCCTGGCACAATAACACCACTGAAAAGCTCCAGCATGTGTCCAGAGTAGCAGATCAGCATTGGAAGAAAACACATTTGCAAGACGACTTCACTGCATTTAAACAGGCCTACTTCACAACCCTCATATCTTCCCTATCCTACAACCTCAAACAGTTATTCAAAACCTTTAACTCTCTCCTCTGCCCCCACTGCCCCCTCCAACCTCCCTCATCTCTGCTGAGAACTTTGCCACACACTTTAAAAATAAGATCGACCAAACAAGGCAAGTCTTCATTGTTCAAACACCACAACCCTTTTGTATACCAGACCAATGCCCAAACCCCATAGCCTCCCTATTCAACATAACCGAAGGGGGGCTTAACTGTCTCCTCTCCAAATCGCACCTCACCACCTGTGCACTCTACCCCATCCCATCCAACCTCCTACCCAACCTCACCACCACTCTTATCCTATCCCTAACCCACCTCTACAACCTATCACTAACTTCTGGCACCTTCCCTATTGCTTTTAAACATGCCACAATCATGCCTATCCTTAAAAAGCCAACCCTCAATCCAACTGCTATGTCCAGCTATCGCCCAATATCGCTGCTCCCATTCGCTTCCAAACTCCTGGAGCAGCACATCCACGCTGAACTTTCCTCCCACCTCTCATCTAACTTGCTCTTTGACAATCTACAATCTGATTTCCATCCCCATCACTCAACTGAGACAACCCTGACCAAAATTACTAACTACCTACTTTCAGACAACGCTAATGGACAATACTCTGTACTCCTCCTACTAGACCTGTCCTCTGCCTTCGACAAAGTTGACCACTGCCTCCTACTACAAATCCTCTCCTCCTTTTGCAGCAACACACATTCTGTGTCTCCCACTCCCACACTACCTCCTCATCCCACCCTTTCTCTGTTGGAGTACACCAAGGCTCTGTTCTAGGATCCTTACTCTTCTCAATCTAAACACTTGGCCTGAGACAACTCATAAAGTCTCATGGATTCCAGTACCACCTTTATGCTGATGACACTCAGATCTACCTTTCTGGCCCAGACGTCACCTCTCTGCTGTCCAGAATCCCAGAGTGTCTATCAGCCATATCCTCCTTCTTCTCCTGTCGCTTCCTCAAACTCAATGTGGACAAATCTGAACTCATCATCTTTCCTCCATCTCATAGATCTTCTTACCTGACCTATCTATCGCAATTAATGACATCATGCCTTTCCCCATACCCTAAGTCCCCTGCCTCGGAGTAACCCTTGACTCTGCCCTGTCCTTCAAACCGCACATCCAAGCTCTTTCCAGCTCCTGTCACCTCCAGCTTAAAAATATCTCCAGAATCCGTCCTTTCCTCAACCGTCAATCTACTAAAATGCTTGTGCATGCCCTCATCATCTCCCGCCTTGACTACTGCAACACACTTTTCTGTGGCCTCCCTGCTAGCACCCTTGCACCTCTCCAGTCCATCCTTAACTCTGCTGCCCGACAAATTCATCTCTCTCCTCGCTACTCCTCTGCTTCCACCCTCCGCAAATCTCTTCACTGGCTCCCATTCCCTCAGTGTATCCAGTTCAAATTACTAATACTAACCTACAAAGCCATCTATAACCTGTCTCCTCCATATATCTCTGAACTAATCTCCCGATATCTTCCCTCAAGTAATCTTCAGTCCTCCCTAGATCTCCTTCTCTCCTCCACACTTTTTCGCTCCTCACCCAACCGCCTCAAAGACTTCTCCCGAATATCCCCCATCCTCTGGAATTCTTTGCCTCAACACGTCCGACTATCAACCACATCCGGATCCTTCAGGCGGAACCTGAAAACCCACCTCTTTAGGAAAGCCTACTGCCTGCACTGACCCCACTGCCTCCTCACCACTACCAAAGCTACCGCCTCACCAACATAGGAGCTCCTGCAACCCTCAACCTATTGTCTCCTTCCCTACCATCCTGTAGAATGTAAGCCTGCAAGTGCAGGGTCCTCTCTCCTCTGTATAAGTCTGTAATTGCTAGTTTCCTTACTGTAAGTGATATCTGTAAATTGAATGTAACCCCTTCTCATGTACAGCACCATGGAATCAATGGTGCTATACAAATATATAATAATAATCTTTTTAAGTGAGAGAACTTGCACAATTGGTGGCTGACTAAATACTTTTTTCCACACTGTATATATTTTGTGTTTTATTGTCATTGACCATTTTAAGCATTTATATCCAAGTTAATCACATTGTTCAAATTCGTTAGCTTGATCAATTTCCTAAAAATTCCATACAAATCAAATTTGAGTTGATTTGAATTGATTTCCTCATCTCCAGTGTATAAAATGGACATAGCTGAACTAGAGCAGGTTCAGGGAAGTGTGATCAATATTATGGGAATGGTTGAACTAGGCCTTGAACCTAATTCCACGATGATGACAAGGGGGCATCCCCTATATCTGAAGCAAAGAAGGTTTAATCTTCATCACAGGTGATAATTCCTTACAACGTAGTGAGGCTATAAAACTTTCTGTCACATGATGCTGTAATGGTTGATTCATCAAAATGGTTAAATGAGGACCTGATAAGTTTTGTGAAAATACAAAATAACAGGTTATGAGTATTTGATTCTGTAATGGAATAAATATCCAAATAGCTAGTCTGATTGCCATATGTGTAGTCAGGAAGAAATATTCCCTTTAATGTGGGGCAATGAGCATCTGCTTCATGAGGTTTTGTCATCCTCTGGATCATCATGTTACGCTATAGTTTTAACATGATGGACTTGTGTCTTCCATCAACATTAAAACTATGAAACTATTGCAGTAACTACAGTTTTATAAATTAGATTTATATAGTTTTCTAGTCATTATCTTCTTTTATAACTACGACAGCAGAAGGCACAAAACATTCTTTTCATGTTAGCACATGATATTGTGCAGGCAAGTGTTTGCATGTGCAAAGTCAAACCAATACCTTTAGCACTAAATGTAACAAAAACAGGTAATACAGACAACAGGGAACTGCTTAATGATAGATTATTGGTCTGTGATAACATATTCGGAAAATAACAAATTACAGTCTAAATGATACTTCAAACAGTAATAATTAATGAAACATTCACGACTATAAGGGTAAACCATGGTGTTTTATTACAGTATGTGCCCATTCTATAATAAATATGTTATTCAACTATGGGCATATAGAGGTTGGCTGTGAAGATTATACATTGCAGTATTTGACTGCCAGGAGGAGAAGGTACCATTGTCTGTAATGAAATGGACTTAAATACTATGTCAAGGTCAAAATTTGCCAGTTTTTGTTCATATTTTATTCCCACGGCTACTCTGATTATATTGCTACGTTTGATGGTCTTTAAAAGCGGGTGTTGCTAACAGTGTTATCAGGGGGCATGTCTTTAGGAAATTCTGTATTGTTACCTCGTGAACCATGCCCTCTTAGTGACAGCTAAAAAATCTGCACCAAATAAAAAGGCTCTTATCACTGGGAGTGTAAGGTTGATTGAAAAAAACAAATAAAGAAAAACAGATAGATTTCCTTTGAAAAATACCTAGTGATGAGCGAATATACTCGTTACTCGAGATTTCTCGAGCATGCTCGGGGGTCCTCCGAGTATTTTTTTAAGTGCTCGGAGTTTTTGTTTTTCTTGCTGCAGCTGAATGATTTACATCTCTTAGGCTGGTTTCACACTTGCGTTTTGATCTGCAGCTTTTTTTAAAAAACCGCATGTGGTGAAAAAACGCATGTAAACGTGTGCAAACACTGCGTTTTTTAGACGCATGTGTTTTTGCATGCAGAAAAAAAAACGTGGCGTTTTGCCACGTTTACATGCGTTTTTTCCTGCTTTTGCGTTTTTTAAACGCATGCTGAGAAGTGTGTGACAGCTGCCAATCATCAAAATCAACTAGAAAACCCACTATAAACAGAAATAGCTAGGGTTAGGGTTAGGGTTAGGGTTAGGGTTAGGATCCCTAGTAACCCTAGGGATCCTAACCCTAACCCTAACCCTAACCCTAGGGATCCTAACCCTAACCCTAAGGGTTAGGATCCTAACCCTAACCCTAAGGGTTAGGGTTAGGATCCCTAGGGTTAGGGTTAGGGTTAGGGTTAGGATCCCTAGGGTTACTAGGGATCCTAACCTTAGGGTTAGGGTTAGGGTTAGGTTTAGGATCCCTAGTAACCCTAGGGTTAGGGTTAGGGTTTTCTTGTTTTTTCTTGTGTTTAGGGTTAGGGTTATGGTTAGGGTTTTCTTGTTTTTTCTTGTGTTTAGGGTTATGGTTAGGGTTAGGGTTAGGGTTTTCTTGTTTTTTCTTGTGTTTTCTTGTGTTTTTCTATAAAAACGCATGCGTTTTTAACGCAAGCAAACGCATGTGCTTAAAAACGCATGCGTTTACATAGCAATACATTTTTTTGCCGCGAATAAACGCATGCGGTTTTTTGCGGCAAAAAAATGCCGCTAGAAATTACTACAGGTTGCATTTCTGCAACTAAACGTGCACGTCAAAAAATGCATGCGTTGCCAAAAACGCGTCAAAACGCATGCTAAAAAAACGCATGAGTTTTTAATGTTAAGTATAGAAAAAAAAACGCATGCTTTTTTTAGCGCTAAAATGCTGCAGATCAAAATGCAAGTGTGAAACCAGCCTAAGCCAGCTTTATTACATGTGGGGATTCCTTAGCAACCAGGCAACCCCACATGTACTTATGCTGGCTAACAGATGTAAATCATTCAGCTGCGGCAAGAAAAAACTAAAACTCCGAGCATTAAAAAATACTCGGAGGAACCCCGAGCGTGCCCGAGAAATCTCGAGTAACCAGTATATTCGCTCATCACTAAAAATACTTAATAACCTTAGTGAACAGTATTTAAATGTTTCTCAATTTAACTATCTCATGTGGTGTGTGGTTGCTGGTGGTGGTGTTCCCAGCAATCTTACATTTATGAGAAAACCTGCAGAAGAAATATGAGGAGAAAGAAATATACATTACTTTTAAATAGTGCTGCTGTAATATTTTGCTTAGCTTAGCGCTAAATGGAACCAAAATTCAGGCTTAATATTCACTTTAAAATACAAGTTTAAAGGGGTATTTTCAAGTGGTCTCTTGAGTGGCTGACAGGTATCCGGTCTCCTTGCATCCTGGTTGCTTGGGGGACCTGTGCTCCTTCTTGGGTAGCAGCTCTTGTGAATATCTTCCTTCTGTTACTACACTTTAATGGTCTGTCAATTTTGTTCTGAGTCTACACCATTATCACTATATTTACATACAGAGATAATAAGAACTTTGAACAAGCACAAAACTCTGGAAAGTGAGAGCCATAATGAGGAGAATTGCTTTGGAAACTGCGTCACTGGGGCCTGGTGATTATGATTCTACAGGACGAGCCCTACCAGGAGCTGAGAGAAATGGGTGATCTACATAAAATCAATGTGATGCAGAGAGCGGACAAGGATGTGAGGCATTAACTCCTCTCCTAGAATGTAATTACTGCACACACTTGACAAGACACTAGTGTCCAAGCACTATGGAAACTAACTGTTCACTATGAAAGAGTAAAGCTATCATTGCAGGAAAATGACAAAAGAAGTTCAATTGCAAGCTAGCCTATTTTCCTGCTGTCTAACTAACTAAAGTAATTTAATAACAAGATAATAACCTGTTAACATGCCCTTATTAGTTATGCAGACACCTTTTGGAAAGATGTTTTACCACTGTTACTGTATCTGTTCTTGTCCAATGGATTTACTGCCAGCACTGTTACCGACTAGAACATCCCACATATTTAAAATTGTATTTTTCTGAATATTTTCTCATTTGCTGTTTCTCTTTTTCTATTCTTTCCTATCTGTACAGAAAAATTTTCCTCAAAGGACTTTTCTCAAGATAGTCTGGCCGGTAGGATTACTCAAATCATTCTGTGATATTCTCGTAAAACCGAAAAATTGCTTTGAAAACAACACTTATTTAATGATGAAAGAAAAATGATTTCAATTTTAGAGTACAGCAAAGAGTTTAATACCCTTATAAACTTGTACATATCATTAGTTATTCCTTATTGTCAAATGATGAACTCTCATGAAAGAGGCAATTAAATTAATTTGTTGTCTACTAAAGTAAACTTTAGTTTTTATATAACTTGTAATGAAGGTCATTTGAACAAGAAATATGATTTTTAAATATTTGTGGTACTTAGTTTGTATAAAATTTAGCAGTGTTGTTAAGCCTAAATTGATTTTTAGGGATTGGCCAAATAAGTCTATTAATGTTATCCCTTTTAATGTGTTTCAAGAGCCATTACTTGATAACCCTTCCAGTTTGGTTTTGTTATTTACCTCTCTGCAATGGTTATATGCCTTCTACTCTTATATATATGGTACAAGATTGCTAAGACCAGTGATTGTCTGTGCAGTGGCCAAAAAATGGGTGCTCGTGAAAAGGTTCCACCCTGTTAATAAAGTATTTGGTGCTCCAAGTAATGATCCATATTAGAATTAATTAAAATTTTTATTAGGCAATCATAAAAGAAAATTTCTTCAGCAACAGCATTTATTTACTGAAAAACCCATTACATCCACGATAATTGGGCTATGGCTCCATGTAGTATAAGTGTAGTAACAAACTCACAAAGTTTTGTCTTTCCTAATTTCTAGTGCCACACCGTTCCTCTTCTGTGTCCCATGGCTGCCATTCAGACTTGATGGATTACATTGTGGTTTATGTGTGATCCAGAAGTCGCTTTTACAATGTAAGCTTATGGAGCCTTGTTCTGTTGTTTATATTGTAAAAGCAAGTTCCCGCTCACATATAAAACCCACTGTGAGCTGGAATTATATTCTTTGATTGTTATATTGTTTATTTTTATTCCACCCATTGACAAGGCACTTAGAAAAGAGTGCGGGAAATATAGAATTTTTTTCATATGTTTATATTGTGTATATTTATAAATTATTAAATAATGTGATAATAATTATCATTTAATTAACAATAATAAAAATGGAAAACAGACACAAACTGATGTATAATATAAATCACAAGAGCAAAATAACATAAATTTGGGGAAACATATGAAGTGTGCAACTTTATGACCATTTTGCTTATTCAAATTAACCTTTACCTTCCTGCGACTGAGACATATGTTATCACTGCAAAATATTTATGTTGTCCTATATAAATATTGACTAGATTTAAATAACCGCTGCTTCAGCCTTCATAGTATGGGTGGCATATTATTAAGCTTGTCAGGTAGAATTGGTTAATTTGCTCATTTGTATATCTGCATTGAACAGACACTAATGCCTAGTGGTATATGGCATTTTCTGAAGAAAAGCACTGATTTCACTCCTCCTGTCTATGTATCAAAGGAGAATAATTTCTGGTAGCTTCTGCCTTAGCCCCCACTGTTCTTTACACAGGCCATCTGGCACCAGTCCTCAATCATTTATCCTCCCACCTAAGGAACATGAAGCAGGAGTGACTCCCCACTGCCATGTAGCAAATGCTCATTGCTCATGAAAGTGTCAACATGAGCAAAAAAAAGAATTTTGATTAATCTCATGTACACCTGTTAACTGTTCCCCATCCTCAAAAAGATTTTACACTTTATGGACAAGTTGCATCTGCTCTTCTGGAGATGTAAATTAATCCTTGTTACAGTGTCAAACCAGAAGGAAACAAAAGGCTAACAGTCAGACATCCATCGCCTCTTCGCTAGTAATATAGGGCCACCATTTACCACACAGTTGCAAATTTTATCCAGTGTGTTAAGATGTTAATCATTGTTTACATTCACATAACCCTAATGCTATTTATTACTCTACATTTTGAAATGAGTTTACACAATATTTATTCATTTATTTATTTATTTTTTTAGGAATTTTTTCAAGCTTCTATAATCGATTGCTGACCTACATTGATATTGTTATTTTCTAGCTGATATAACATGAAGGCTCTAGTCCAATCACATCACAGTATAAATGTGAAAAATGTGATATTTGAAAAAACTTTTTGACAGTGAGGGTGATCAATGAGAGGAACATGCTGCTACGAGACGTGGTGAGTTCTCCTTCAATGGAAGTCTTCAAACATAGGCTGGACAGACATCTGTCTGAGATGGTTTAATGAATCCTGCAATTGAGGAGGGAGTTGGACACGAAGACCCCGGAGGTCCCTTCCAACTCTAAAATTCTAGGATTCTATGAATGTTACTAATGATGTTCTCCTTGGGTCTGCAATAATTTTTCCCTGGTCATCTGTTTTTTTCTAAAACACACTGTAACGTAAGCTCAGACAATGGACAGAATTTATCAAGGGGTTTTGTGTCCGATTTTTTTTTTTTTAAAGTTGCAGATCTTGCCACATGACAGTTTTTGAACTAAAATATGTGTCTTTTTACTAATCTACAATCTAATCTACACACTATGTTTAAAAGTGTATTTAATTTGGGTATAGTTAGCTCTATGCAAGTAAGGTTTAATCAGATTACTGAATTTAGACTTTAAAAAAGTCCCAAACTGAAACTCTAGTTGGTAGTGTAATTAGTGGAAAATCAGTTAGAGACAGAAGTGTTATATCTAAAGATGCACCAAATTTATCAAATATTGTGCATCACATTGATAAATGCGGCAATACTGGCAATGAAGCCACGGACTTTAAATACTCCCCTAGTGATAAATTCACCCATTGCATTTTACTACTGTTCTCAATCTGTATATCTTGGGACTAAGGTATTCATATGATATATAAATGTGGATGAGATTTGATATCTGCAAATAATTTAGTCATCCTTGCATTTGTTTTTATTTTGCCCCTCACAGAATAAAAAAAAACAACATGTGAAAACTAAATCGTATTTTTCTAAAAACTAAATTATAGGAACATGTCTTAAGTAAAAATTGTTTCTGTGATCATGGCAAAACAGTATTTACTGGTGGGCTTTTTTGTCTCTTTTTAGACACTATTTTCACTCTGACGTTCATAGGACACCAAAAAAGTTTGAACTTGTCTTAGGTCTCATGTTACACTGCACAGCCTTGTGAAGATAAGAGTCTCAGTACCTCCATCCCACAGAGATGCAAAAACTGTCTATGCTGCTATATGATGCTCTATTGGTTGCCATACATCGGCACATACCTCTAATGGCATACAAGAAAAGCATGATACAATTTTGCTTCCTAAAAACTCTGACTTCACTGTGATGGTTTAGTGCGAAATGGTCCAGTTGACCTCTACGGGTGTCCTTTTACAGCTCCTCATAAAACACAGCCAAAATACAGCCATAGGCATGGGCTTTGTTTGGAATTTGCACAACTTTTTTCAGTCGGTTCAGAATAAAATGATTCCATAATCTTTATTTAAGCAGATTAAAAAAAAAAAAAAAATTATGTCTCCTCTATTTCCTTATAGATTGCAGCTTGCCAGCAGGGCCCTCACTCCTCTTGGTATCTGTTGAATTGTGTGTTGCTCTAATGTTTTTATCGTCTGTACAAGTCCCCTTTGTAATTTAAAGTACTGCGGAATATGTTGGTGCTTTGGAAATAAAAAATATTATTATTAAAATTATCATTATTTACTCTGTATACTGCAATATGAGGATTTGATTCCCAAGGGTAAAACGGAAAAATAAGGCGAAAAGTAGAAAAAAAAAGTTTTTAAAAATATTAAAAAACATAAACATGAACATAAAAATACAGAAATTAAAAAAATAAACATAGTTTGCATCACTGCATCTGCAGGAGTATGATTTATAAAAATATTGAACTTATACTGTATAGTACACACCGTGAAGTAAAAAGAAAACCTCGAAATGTCAAAATTTCTGTTTTTAGGTCACCACACCTTCTTCAAAAATTGCAATAAAAAGTGATCAAAATATTGTATGTACCTCAAAATGGTACCAATAAAAACTGCAGCTTGCAATGTAAGAAAATAAGCCATCATATAACGCCATCAACAGATTGATAAAACAGTTAAGGGTCTCAGAAAATGGACAAACCAAATAAAAAAAAAAAATCACAAAGTTTTTATATCTCCACTTTAAAAAGCAAACCTATACTAGATTTAAACAGCTGAAATTATACTGACATGGAAAAATCATGTTGCAACGCAAAATCATTTTTACAGAATAATAAGCGTCATAAAACAAAACAAAATAGGTTAGGCTATAGGTTGAATATTTTGGACTTATCTCTACTTTCAACCTTAAAAAGTACGAAACTATGAAAAAATAATAGAATTGTGTTTTTTTTTTCACCATTTCACTGTACTTAAAAAAAAAAAAGTTATGAAAAAGAGAACGAAAAAAGAAAACTCAAAAATGAAAAGTGGCCATGGTAGAAAGGGTTTACCAGGGCCTTCCTCTCCTCTTTTAATATGTGGCAAGAGAAAAATGTCACTTACCTTTCTGAAACCTTGCTGTTGAGGCACTACCATCTCAATAAAATGTCTTTCTTGATTTTATATCCCATTGGATGCTTTTGAAAAAGGGGTAGAAACCCCTTCAATCCAACATGAGTTTCACTACTGCTATCATTATATTATTTTTGCTGTTCAAAAAGTATACTTCAATTTAAGTTAGACAATGTTATGTAAAAAACACAGCTTTAATGCACAGCAATCATTAATAGATATGAGAAACAAGTAATAAAATACTCGAAGGAATTCATATTTTCAGAGAGTTTGCAATGATGAAATCCCAATCTTTTCTCATTATTATTTGTACTAGTACTAGATTGTGTCTTTACTGGGAAAGAGATAGTAGACATTCTTGTAAATGTGTGAATTGATGCAGTGGAAACCTTTCTAGAGTACTTCATAGGTATTCAAATCACAGAATATGAGCTCCACTAACAGTTTTACTCATAATAGTACTCTGCGTTATGAATTATTACCATCAAAAAGTAATAAGGTGGAAATAGTTTTTTGCAATTCTATGTAATTGGCTAATTTTTAACATTGAAAGTCAAATTCTGCTTTCAAAAGCATTTTAGAGTTTAAATCTACATAGCAAGTTGGTTTACTTTGTGAATATGTTGCTTAATTATTTTTGCACTTATCACTGATTTTATGTTTTTTTTAACCATTTATAACTATGCTGATTGCCTTTGGAAACAGACATTGGATTAGTTCCATTATGATGATAGATACAGGTGCTTCTGACAAAATTAGAATATCATCAAAAAGTTACTTTATTTCAGTTCTTCAATACAAAAAATGAAGTTCATATTATATAGAGTCATTACAAACAGAGTGTTCTATTTCAAGTGTTTATTTTTGTTATTGTTGATGATTATGGCTTACAGCCAAGGAAAACCCAAAAGTCATTATTTCAGTAAATTAGAATAATTAACAAAAAAACACATGCAAAGTGTTCCTAAGTGTTAAGGTTTATTAATCTGTTTCAGTAGTTTCCACAATCATGGGGAAGACTGCTGACTTGACAGATGTCCAGAAGGCAATCATTGACACACTCCACAAGGAGGGTAAGGTCATTACTAAAGAAGCTGGCTGTTCACAGAGTGGTGTATCCAAGCATAATAATGGAAAGTTGAGTGGAAGGAAAAAGTGTGGTAGAAAAAGGTGCTCATGCAACAGGGATAACTTCAGCCTTGAAAGGATTGTTCAGAAAAGGCCATTCAAACATTTGGGGGAGATTCACAAGGAGTTGACAGCTGCTGGAGTCTTTGCTTCAAGAGCCACGACACACACATGTATCCAGGACATGGGCCACAAGTGTCGCATTACTTGTGTCACATCACTCATGACCAGTAAACAACACCAGAAGCGTCTTACCTGGGCAAAGGAGAAAAAGAACTGGACTGTTACTCAGTGGTCCAAGGTGTTATTTTTAAATGAATATAAATGTTGCATTTCATTTGGAAATCAAGGTCCCAGAGTCTGGAGGAAGAGTGGAGATGCACACAATCCAAGCTGCTTGAGGTCTAGTGCGAAATTCCCACAATCAGTGATGATTTGGGGAGCTGTTGTGAACTGTGTTTCTGGGCTCCCTCTGGTGGTCACTAACGGTATTGTGTTAGGTATGTCTTGTTGCAGGCCTGAGCTCCAGCTGTGTCGTTAAGCAGCGGGTGTTTCCTATTTGAGTCTCCTCTGGACTTAGTCTCTTGCCTGGCATCGTTGTATCCAGACCTATTTGGTCTCCTCCGGATTCCTTTCAGTCTGCCTCATGCAAGAAAAGCTAAGTCTGTTTTGTACAATTTGGATCGTTTGCATTATTCAGTGTTTTTGTCCAGCTTGCTTTACATTTGTTTTTTGACTCGCTGGAAGCTCTAGGGGGCTGATATTCTCCCTCCACACCGTCAGTCGGTGTGGGGGTTCTTGAATGTTCAGCGTGGATGTTTTGTAGGGTTTTCTGCTAACCGCATAGTCCACTATCTATTTTCTGCTATCTAGATCTATTGGGCCTCACTTTGCTGAATCTAGTTCATCTCTACGTTTGTGTTTTCCTCTTGCCTCACTGTTATTATTTGTTGGGGGCTTTCTATATCTTTGGGGTTCAATTTCTCTGGAGGCAAGCGAGGTCTTATTTTTTCCCTCTAGGGGTAGTCAGTTCTCCGGCTGGCTCGAGACGTCTAGAACCAACGTAGGCACGTTCACCGGCTACTTTTAGTTGTTTGTGTCAGGATCAGGTATGCGGTTAGCCCAGTTTCCACCTCCCTAGAGCAGTATTTATATTTTTGCTATCTTGCCGGAATATCAGAGATCCTCTGCCTTTGGGATCATAACAGAATGCCAGGCCAAAAGAAAATGTTTAATGCATCGCAGAAGCGGGATTAAAAAGAAGTTCTGAGGTTTTTTTTGTTTTTTGTTTGTTTGTTTTTTCTGCTGCAGTTTGCCTAGCTTCATCCATCCCCTTTTTCTCTGAGTGGCTGAAACTCTGCTGCAGATATGAATGTCCAGACTTTGACTTCTAGTGTGGATCAGCTTGCTGCTAGGGTGCAAAGCATTCAGGATTTTGTTATCCATAGCCCTATGTCTGAACCAAAAATACCTATTCCTGAGCCGTTTTTTGGAGATAGATCTAAATTCCTGAATTTTAGGAATAATTGTAAATTGTTTCTGTCTCTGAAACCTCGTTCCTCTGGTGATTCCGCTCAGCAAGTTAAGATTGTTATTTCCTTCTTGCGCGGCGACCCTCAGGATTGGGCCTTCTCTCTGGCGCCAGGAGATCCTGCATTGGTGAATGTTGATGCGTTTTTTCTTGCACTTGGTTTGCTTTATGAGGAGCCTAATCTTGAAAATCAGGCTGAAAAAATGTTGCTGGTTATCTCTCAGGGTCAGGACGAAGCTGAGGTATATTGCCAAAAATTTTGGAAATGGTCCGTGCTTACTCAATGGAATGAGTGTGCACTGGCCGCAAATTTCAGAAATGGTCTTTCTGAAGCCATTAAAGATGTGATGGTGGGGTTTCCTATCCCTACAGGTCTAAATGATTCAATGGCTCTAGCCATTCAAATTGATCGACGTTTGCGGGAGCGCAAATCTGATAATCCTTTGGCGGTGCTGTCTGAACGGTCACCTGATTCTATGCAATGTGACAGAATTCTGACCAGAGCCGAGCGACAAAATCATAGACGTCAAAATGGGTTGTGTTTCTACTGTGGTGATTCAACACATGTTATCTCAGCATGCTCTAAACGTTTAAAGAAAAAAGTTAATCTTGTCGCCATTGGTACTTTTCAGCCTAAGTTTATTTTGTCTGTGACTTTAATTTGTTCATTATCTTCTTACTCAGTTATGGCTTTTGTGGATTCTGGTGCTGCTTTAAGTCTGATGGATTTGTCGTTTGCCAAGCGCTGCGGTTTTGTCCTGGAGCCTTTGGAAAATCCTATTCCTCTTAGAGGAATTGATTCTACGCCATTGGCAGAGAATAAACCTCAGTATTGGACACAG
Source organism: Ranitomeya variabilis (assembly GCF_051348905.1). Taxonomy (NCBI): domain Eukaryota; kingdom Metazoa; phylum Chordata; class Amphibia; order Anura; family Dendrobatidae; genus Ranitomeya; species Ranitomeya variabilis. Next base: position 756,080,784 of record NC_135233.1, read on the forward strand.
GTGACCATGTGCATGACTCCTGTACATCAGGAGGTGATTCGTTTTTTGGTACTGCATAAAATGCATGATGTTGTCGTTTTGGGTCTGCCATGGTTACAGGCCCATAATCCAGTTTTAGATTGGAAAGCTATGACTGTGTCTAGTTGGGGGTGTCAGGGGATTCATGGCGATTCTCCATTGGTGTCTATTGCTTCTTCTACTCCTTCTGAGATCCCTGAGTTTTTGTCAGACTTTCAGGATGTATTTAATGAGGCCAGGTCCAGTGCCCTTCCTCCTCATAGGGACTGTGATTGTGCTATAGATTTGATTCCTGGTAGTAAGTTTCCTAAGGGACGACTCTTTAATTTATCTGTGCCAGAGCATGCCGCGATGCAGAGTTATATAAAGGAGTCTTTGGAGAAGGGACATATTCGCCCATCCTCGTCCCCTCTTGGTGCAGGATTCTTTTTTGTGGGCAAGAAAGACGGGTCTCTGAGACCTTGTATTGATTATCGTCTTCTGAATAAGATCACTGTTAAAGTTCAGTATCCTTTGCCATTGTTGTCTGATTTGTTTGCTCCGATTAAGGGATCCAGTTGGTTCACCAAGATAGATCTTCGTGGTGCGTATAACCTTGTGCGCATAAAGCAGGGAGATGAATGGAAAACGGCATTTAATACGCCTGAGGGTCATTTTGAGTACCTGGTGATGCCTTTCGGATTATCTAATGCTCCTTCTGTGTTTCAGTCCTTCATGCATGACATCTTCCGGAAATATCTGGATAAATTTATGATTATTTATCTGGATGATATTTTGGTTTTTTCTGATGATTGGGAGTCCCATGTGAACCAGGTCAGGATGGTGTTTCAGGTTTTGCGGGAGAATGCTCTATTTGTGAAGGGCTCAAAATGTATCTTTGGGGTACAGAAGGTTTCTTTTTTGGGTTTTATTTTTTCCCCTTCTACTGTTGAGATGGACCCAGTTAAGGTCCGTGCCATTCATGACTGGACTCAGCCCACGTCTGTTAAGAGCCTGCAGAAGTTCTTGGGCTTTGCTAATTTTTACCGTCGTTTTATCGCTAATTTCTCCAGCATGGTTAAACCTTTGACAGATATGACCAAGAAGGGTTCTGATGTTGCGAATTGGTCTCCTGCGGCCGTGGAGGCCTTTCGGGAGCTGAAGCGTCGGTTTACTTCAGCGCCAGTCTTGCGCCAGCCGGATGTCTCTCTTCCCTTCCAGGTTGAAGTTGATGCTTCTGAAATTGGTGCAGGGGCTGTTTTGTCGCAAAAAAGTTCTGATGGCTCCGTGATGAAGCCATGCGCCTTCTTTTCAAGGAAATTTTCGCCTGCTGAGCGGAACTACGATGTTGGTAATCGGGAGTTGTTGGCCATGAAGTGGGCATTTGAGGAGTGGCGACATTGGCTCGAGGGAGCTAGACATCGTGTGGTGGTCTTGACTGATCATAAAAATCTGATTTACCTCGAGTCTGCCAAGCGCCTGAATCCTAGACAGGCCCGTTGGTCGTTGTTTTTCTCCCGTTTTGACTTTGTGGTCTCGTACCTGCCTGGTTCGAAGAACGTGAAGGCTGATGCACTTTCTAGGAGTTTTGTGCCTGATTCTCCGGGAGTCTCTGAGCCGGCTGGTATTCTCAGAGAGGGAGTAATTTTGTCTGCCATTTCCCCAGATTTGCGACGAGGGCTGCAAAAATTTCAGGCTGATAGGCCTGATCGTTGTCCACCAGAGAGATTGTTTGTCCCTGATGGATGGATCAACAGAGTTATTTCTGAGGTTCATTCTTCGGTGTTGGTGGGACATCCTGGGATTTTCGGTACCAGAGATTTGGTGGCCAGGTCCTTTTGGTGGCCTTCCTTGTCGCGGGATGTGCGTTCTTTTGTGCAGTCCTGTGGGATTTGTGCTCGGGCTAAGCCTTGCTGTTCTCGTGCCAGCGGGTTGCTTTTGCCCTTGCCTATCCCAAAGAGGCCTTGGACGCACATTTCCATGGATTTCATTTCGGATCTTCCGGTGTCTCGGAAGATGTCTGTCATCTGGGTGGTGTGCGATCGTTTTTCTAAAATGGTCCATTTGGTGCCCTTGCCTAAGTTGCCTTCCTCCTCTGATTTGGTTCCTTTGTTTTTTCAGAATGTGGTTCGTTTGCATGGCATCCCTGAGAATATTGTATCTGACAGAGGATCCCAGTTTGTGTTCAGATTCTGGCGATTCTTTTGTGCTAAGATGGGTATTGATTTGTCTTTTTCGTCGGCTTTTCATCCTCAGACTAATGGCCAGACCGAGCGAACTAATCAGACGTTAGAGACTTATTTGAGATGTTTTGTTTCTGCTGATCAGGACGACTGGGTTACCTTTTTGCCACTGGACGAGTTTGCCCTTAATAATCGGGCTAGTTCTGCCACCTTGGTTTCACCCTTTTCTGCAACTCTGGTTTTCATCCTCGTTTCTCCTCGGCTCAGGTTGAACCTTCTGACTGTCCTGGGGTTGATTCTGTGGTGGATATGTTGCAGCGGATTTGGAACCATGTGGTGGACAATTTGAAATTGTCACAAGACAAGGCCCAGCGGTTTGCCAACCGCCGCCGCGGTGTGGGTCCCCGACTTCGTGTTGGGGATTTGGTTTGGTTGTCTTCTCGGCATGTTCCTTTGAAAGTCTCCTCTCCTAAGTTCAAGCCTCGCTTTATCGGTCCTTATAAGATTTTGGAAATCCTTAACCCGGTGTCTTTTCGCTTGGACCTTCCAGCGTCTTTTGCTATTCATAATGTGTTCCATAGGTCCTTGTTGCGGCGGTACGTGGTGCCTATGGTTCCTGCTGTTGAGCCTCCTGCCCCGGTTTTGGTTGAGGGCGAGTTGGAGTACGTGGTGGAGAAGATTCTGGATTCTCGTATCTCTAGACGGAAACTCCAGTATTTAGTTAAGTGGAAAGGCTATGGTCAGGAGGATAATTCCTGGGTTGTCGCTTCTGATGTTCATGCGGCTGATTTGGTTCATGCCTTTCACGCTGCTCATCCTGATCGCCCTGGGGGTCTTGGTGAGGGTTCGGTGACCCCTCCTCAAGGGGGGGGTACTGTTGTGAACTGTGTTTCTGGGCTCCCTCTGGTGGTCACTAACGGTATTGTGTTAGGTATGTCTTGTTGCAGGCCTGAGCTCCAGCTGTGTCGTTAAGCAGCGGGTGTTTCCTATTTGAGTCTCCTCTGGACTCAGTCTCTTGCCTGGCATCGTTGTATCCAGACCTATTTGGTCTCCTCCGGATTCCTTTCAGTCTGCCTCATGCAAGAAAAGCTAAGTCTGTTTTGTACAATTTGGATCGTTTGCATTATTCAGTGTTTTTGTCCAGCTTGCTTTACATTTGTTTTTTGACTCGCTGGAAGCTCTAGGGGGCTGATATTCTCCCTCCACACCGTCAGTCGGTGTGGGGGTTCTTGAATGTTCAGCGTGGATGTTTTGTAGGGTTTTCTGCTAACCGCATAGTCCACTATCTATTTTCTGCTATCTAGACTATTGGGCCTCACTTTGCTGAATCTAGTTCATCTCTACGTTTGTGTTTTCCTCTTGCCTCACCGTTATTATTTGTTGGGGGCTTTCTATATCTTTGGGGTTCAATTTCTCTGGAGGCAAGCGAGGTCTTATTTTTTCCCTCTAGGGGTAGTCAGTTCTCCGGCTGGCTCGAGACGTCTAGAACCAACGTAGGCACGTTCACCGGCTACTTTTAGTTGTTTGTGTCAGGATCAGGTATGCGGTTAGCCCAGTTTCCACCTCCCTAGAGCAGTATTTATATTTTTGCTATCTTGCCAGAATATCAGAGATCCTCTGCCATTGGGGTCATAACAGGGAGCCATGTCATCTGCTGGTGTAGGTCTACTGTGTTTTATTAAGACCAAAGTCAGCACAGCCATGTACCAGGAAATTTTATTGCACTTCATGCTTCCCTCTGCCGATAAGCTTTTTGGAGATGAAAATGTAATTCTTCTGCAGGACTTGGCACCTGTCCACACTGCCAAAAGTACCAATACTTAGTTTAAAAACAACAGTATCACTGTGCTTGATTGACCAGCAAACTCACCTGACCTTAACCCCATAGAGAGTCCTTGGGGTATTGTTGTAAGAAGAAGGACCAGAGTGGGGGTTCCTCTCTTGTGCAGGGTCCGGAACTGTCGAGGCTGTCTCCTCTGTTGTCCGGGGGAAAGCTTAGAAACTCGGATTGACCTTTGTACTTGAGAGCAAGGGGTGTGGCCAAGCTAAAAAGTCCAGAGAGCGCGAGGAAGCAGTCAGTCCTGGCGCGAACAAGCAGCGCACAGCAGGCAACAGTTGGTGCTCCATCCTTTGAGCATCGTGACAGCGCAGGCTGGCGTTATAGAGCCCCTGCGACCAGATACACAGACTGTGATGAGAGATATGCCATGTGCCCGTTGGCGCCTTGAGCTAAAAGTGCCTAATGCCCTGGGCCAGAAAGTTCTGTGAGCATGCCACCTAGGAAGGACAGGGTGACTCACCGGGAGCTGACCCCATCTCAACCGCTTATATTTGTCGAGCCACATTAAGCTCCGATGGAGTTGGAGATTGCACTTCATACCCCATAACAAACCCTGGATTCAAGACCCCATTCAAGACCCCATCCAAGATGACAAGGACCCACAGTCAACACCGGGAACTGGATTATCAACACCCTCAGGATGACACCGGACTCACCCCACGCTAACTGCTTTGGAGCCACCATTTGTACCAAGGACTCTACAGTCAGGAAGCCGCTGGACTGATAAGTTGACCCTTAAAGAACTGCTTCATTACTTATTGTTGTTTAACTTACCCTGCACACCAGTTGTGTTTAAAACTCCCGCTATACTCCTGTTTACCACTACAAGTAAACCATCATTTACCCTTGCTCTGCCTGCTGTCCGTTACTGCATCCTGCTACCTGCTCACATTGTCAAAAGGAAGATGAGAGACACCAGACCCAACAATGCAGACAAGCTGAAGGCTGCTATCAAAGCAACCTGGGCTTCCATAACACCTCAGCAGTGCAACAGGCTGATCACCTCCATGCCATGCCACATTGACACAGTAATTGATGCAAAAGGAGCCCCGACCAAGTATTGAGTGCATTTACTGAACATATATTTCAGTAGGCTAACATTTCGAATTTTAAAATTATTTTTCAAGCTGGTGTTACAAAGTATTCTAATTAACTGAGATAATGACTTTTGGGTTTTCATTGGCTGTAAGTCATAATCATCAACATTAGCAGAAATAAACACTTGAAATAGATCACTCTGTTTGTAATACTCTCAGTGTGAAGAACAAGATAATCTTGTAGTTATGAATTTATCTTTGAATGGCTAGCAAAAAGAAAGTAAATGATGTTACAAAGCAAGTTTTCAGGACTTCTTAGGTCACTTCGTCAGGCATGGTATAACAAAGTTTCTGAAGAAACAAAAATATATGCACAAACAAACAGAAGAAAAGAGGGGCATGGTATAATAAATAAACCTTCGAATAAGCAAACAAACTGAACTCAGAGACTAAGGGTACTGTCACACAGTGCCATTTTGATCGCTACGACGGTACGATTCGTGACGTTCTAGCGATATCGTTACGATATTGCAGTGTCTGACATGCAGCAGCGATCAGGGACCCTGCTGAGAATCGTATGTCGTAGCAGATCGTTTGGAACTTTCTTTCGTCGCTTGATCACCCGCTGACATCGCTGGATCGTTGTGTGTGACAGCGATCCAGCGATGTGTTCGCTTGTAACCAGGGTAAACATCGGGTAACTAAGCGCAGGGCCGCGCTTAGTAACCCGATGTTTACCCTGGTTACCAGCGTAAACGTAAAAAAAACAAACAGTACATACTCACATTCCGGTGTCTGTCCTCCGGCGTCTCAGCTTCTCTGCACTGTGAGCGCCGGCAATCCAGAAAGCGAGCACAGCGGTGACGTCTGACGTCACCGCTGTGCTTTCCGGCTATGGTGCTTACACAGTGGAGAGAAGCAGAACGCCAGGGGACAGACACCGGAATGTAAGTATGTACTGTTTGTTTTTTTTACGTTTACACTGGTAACCAGGGTAAACATCGGGTTACTAAGCGCGGCCCTGCGCTTAGTAACCCGATGTTTACCCTGGTTACCCGGGGACTTCGGCATCGCTCCAGCGCCGTGATTGCACCGTGTGACCGCAGTCTACGACGCTGGAGCGATAATCATACGACGCTGCGACGTCACGGATCGTGCCGTCGTAGCGATCAAAATTGGACTGTGTGACAGTACCCTAAATCCTTAATTTGATTAGATTAGTGGTGTGAAAGTCCAAATATCCAAGTACAATCAGAGGCCTGGTGCCCTCAACTTCTTTGGAGCAGATTCATATCTGGCATCATAACTATAAGATTATCCTGTTTTTCACACTGAAAGCATGATTTTTTCAACTGGCTAACAAGGTACCAAACCCCTTTTTTCTGTTTGTAATGACTCATATGTAAGTTTTATTTTTTGTATTGAAGAACTTAAATATATTAACCTTTGACGATATTCTAATGTTGTGAGAAGCTCCTGTATATGACGTAACAAACTATTTTAAGTATGTCATTTTTTTCTATGTTCCAAAAAACTAGTGTCAAATGATAATTAGAGATTAGCGAAACCAATCTGTAAAGTTTGGGGTTCATAAAGAGTGTTGAACTCCAAACACAGACTTTTTACCAGAAATTTGTTGTACTGTTTGGATTAGGATGCCGAGACACAACATTTCAGGCATCTAGACTCAGCTGACGGCCACCCTTTTCCACCAAATGGACTCTCAGGAAAAAGACAGACAAGATTCTCCAGGATCACCAGATATCTCTGCAGGAACGAAAACGCCAAAAATTCCAGTGATACACAGAAGACTACCTGAATAAACTGGGTCTACAAATGGACCCACTAATCTTCCTCAAGAACATGGCGCCGACATCAAGGACCATGATACCATGGCTCATCCAGCTCAGGGAGTGACAAGTCAACTGGACAATGCAGATCATGTTTTTCAGCCAAAGGCTGCAGGCAAGGGTTCCAACACGGAGGTTCTCCCTGTGATCAAAGAGACCGAATGATCACGCGAGGCCAGGTAAGATATCCAACCTGCCTGTGAACATCTCCAGCAGCGCCCTCTCCCCTGCAGAATTGACTGTCTTGCAGAAGTGAGTTTCCTTCTGTCCTACACCCAACTGGACTTGTTCCAGCTTGAAAATGAGTTGCAGTGATTCTATTGCAGGTTCTGACTAATGACCCACTTCGGTTTGTCTGAAGAGACCTTTGCCAACAGGGTACCTCCAACTGCAGGTTCCTCTGTTCTGGAGATGTCCACATCTACTCCAGGATTACATAATCCTAGTCAAGTCAATACCCCTCACACTAATCATGCTGCCAAAACTGTCATCAATCTCATAGATAAGGACATTAAGGAACATCTACACCTACAAAGACTAGGTTTGCTCCCAACTAGTGTTGAGCGATACCTTCCGATACTTGAAAGTATCGGTATTGGATAGTATCGGCCGATACCCGAAAAATATTGGATATTGCCGATACCGATACCTGATACCAATACAAGTCAATGGGGCACAAGTATCGGAAGCTATCCTGGATGGTTCCCAGGGTCTGAAGGAGAGGAAACTCTCCTTCAGGCCCTGGGATCCATATTCATGTAAAAAATAAAGAATTAAAATAAAAAATATGGATATACTCACCCGTCCGGCGGCCCCTGGACCTTACCGATTGTAACCGGCAGCCTCCGTTCCTAAGAAAGAGGAGTTTAGGACCCTCGATGACGTCGCGGCTTGTGATTGGTCGCGTGCCGCTCATGTGACCGCTCACGCGACCAATCACAAGCCGCGACGTCATCCGCGGCTCAAACATATGCAAATGAATACATTAGTCTCTTTGAAGACAAATATGTATGCAACAACAAGCTTTTTATATGTCTTTCCATATGCTAGCACAGATATATTGAAAATATATTTTACATCTGGCATTGCCCCCTCGACACACTTGAGTCAATTTTTTTCTTCTTGAACTTAATCAGACCAGAACTTCAGTTCACTCTTAATCACAATACAAGTGCCATTTAATTCTTGGACATAATGATATCCAAACATAGCACAGGGACCCTATCATCTGACCTGTATTCAAAACCTACCAACTGCAACAGCCTGCTCCACTATTTTAGCTGCCACCCCAAATACAAACTAAACAGCCTGCCTCATTCCCTATTCCAAAGGATTTCCCAAATAGTGATGGACTGGGATACACTACCCGCTAGACTTGATGAAAATGTCCCTCAGATTCAGAGACAGATGCTTCCCAACTATACTGCATGAGAGAGAAAAACAGAGAGCCCTCTTTCCAAACTCTCCCTCTCCACCTACAGTTCAACTAGAAACAATACCCTTTGTACACATCTGCAACCCTATGATGCTGAGTATCTATACCATCATCAGGAAAAACTGGCCACTCTTAATGAAGGTTTACCCAAACATTGGGGCCCTCATATGCACTAGGAGACCCAGCAATATTAGAGACAAACTTGTAAAAGTTGACATGGGGAGTACCCTCAAATTACCCATCCAGCACTCCTAAACACCCGCAGACTTTCTGAATTTTGTGGAAGAGATGTAATGTTTTTAATCTGTGTATTTTTAATTGTGGTGTATTTCATGGTAGGTGGGAGGGGTTTTGGTGGGGGGAGTGTGCTATGGCCGGCATATAACTTCTGTCATTTTGCCCTCACACATACTGACCCATAGAAGCGCAAGCACAGCGCGAAACGGCCATCGTCCTCCCCTGCTCACACGTATTCCTACTCCCCCGGCCATGAATCATGTTTTGAAGATGGAATAAAGTGGTTGCACATGAGATCGGTGAGTGCCTTCTTTTCTCTTTCTTGCATATGGATTGAAAACATGGATGTATTTTCAGAAGAGCACCAGCGATGAGATTTAGTGGCTGTCTCATAAGTGTTATTTACATGACACTCTGATTGTGATCTCAAAAGAACTTGTCGAGTTACCGGACATTGCCATCCTGGCTTTTTTTCTTTTTTCAATTATTACCATGAAAAGGATGTTCCTTAGCATTTTTCCCAGGAAACTCCATTTTGGTTTCGTTTTTATATGTTTTATTGTGAGTCTGTAAAAGTGGCGTAAGACTCTGACAACATTGTTCACAGCAGTGACCTGGGAGTCAGAAATTTTTCCAGGGGTCTTCCTCATGCTGTTGCCATGTCATTTGAGCACTGTTCCCATCGATTTCCGCAATTTCTAGTCCCTCTGCAGACCGCTAGGGGGGCTGCCATAAAAATGCTCAAGTTTCCCACAGACTGACATTGGGCTCGTTGCTCGAGCACCCGAGCATTTCAATTTGCTCGATCCGAGCAACGAGCACCCAACGAGCACCCAATCATTTTAGTGCTTGCCCTACACTAGGAATGACAAATAGAATGAACAAACCGCAGGGGAGAATAACAATGGCTGGGTGTGGCTGGTATACTTCTCTATATAGCCAAAGCTACAGACAAGTCCTGTGGGATCTATGCCTCATTCATTTTAATGAATTTGAGCTTGTCCAAGTTTGCTGTGGACACGCTGAGGTGCCTGTCTGTGATCACACCCCCTGCCATGCTAAACACATGTTCTGACAGTACGCTTTCCGCAGGGCAGGCCAGCACTTCCAAGGCATAAAGGGCAAGCTCAGGCCATGTGTCCAATTTGTATTTTTTGCGCTTGTATTCCTTAATTTTCCAATCATGTTCCAGTGATTCCAGTAAGAATGGCACGTTGTCTTTGTAGCGGATGGCCATGCAGTAATGAGCACTGGTAACAATCCAGGCAACTCAGCAGTTATTTCACAGGTACAGCAATAAGGCTTCCCATAGGCAACAAAAAGCTGTCCTCAATGGGTGGTGTATCGTCTGTGTCCTCTGTATCCCATCAGCCATGCTCTAGTGATACCCATAAGCTGCTTTGAGTGCCATCCTGCTGTGAATACCGTTATTCCTCATCCTCCAAAACGGTCTACTGGCTGGACAGCTGTGTGCCTTGCAGCTGTTGTGTGGATGACTGGCCTGATAATGGTGTAAATAGTACTTGTTCCTCCTGCTACTCTTCCTCCTGTGCCACATCCTCCCCCATCATTGTCTGGAGTGTTTTTTCAAGGAAGTATAGAAGTGGGATAGTAATGCTGATGATGGCATCTTCAGCGCTGGCCATGTGCAGTACTCGAAGCTGCGCAACGTGGAGTTCCACCTTGTCGGTACGTCACATATGAGGCGATGGGCCGGAAGGCAGAAGTAATGCTGCAGCGCCGACAAGTAAGCAGCAGCAGTGAGAGACGCCAAATGCAAGCACAGATGGCATGCACTTTCTGCAGCAGCTTTGACATCTTGGGGTAATATTACAGGAAACTCTGCACTATAAAATTCAGGACATGTGGCAGGTAAGGGATGTCCATCAAACCGGCTAGGCACAGTGCTGCTATGAGATTTCTCCCTTTATTGCACACCACCAGGCTGGACTTGAGGTTCATCAGCACCAACCACTCATCCATCTGTTGCTTTATTCCCATCCAAAGCACCGGTGTGGTGTTTTTCGCCCCAAACAGATGAATTTCAGAACAGCTTTCTGTCCTTTTTCTGTGGCTGTGCTGAAGTTGGTCATTCAGTTGTTATGCTGACTGGATGAGGAGGTGGTGAAGGAATCAGAGAAGGAAGAGGAGGGAGCATGGAAACATCCAGCATTACTCGGTGATGGTAGGACATGCATCAAAATGCTTACTGACTCAGGCCCATCCGCCACTACATTTATCCACCACTACATTTACTCAGTGGGCAGTTAGGGAGATATAACATCCCTGCCCATGCTTACTGGTTCACGTACCAGTGGTTATGTGGACCATGCCACTGATAACGTTGTGCAGTGCACATCTGCTTTTGTCCACAACATATTTGTCGAGGGTAGGGATGTCCCGCCTGGAAAAGTAGTGGTGGCTGGAAACCATGTACAGTGGGACAGCCACTGCCATAAGATTTTGAAAAGTGTCCATCTCAACCAGCCAGAATTGCAGCATTTCAAAGGCCAGGAATTTTGAAATGTTGGCATACAGAACCAGGGTTTGTGGATGGGTAGGGGGGTACTTCCTCTTTCTCTCCAGTGTTTGAGGGATGGACAGCTGAATGCTTCCATGGGACAATGTAGAGATGCTCAATGACACTTCTGTTGGTGGTGCTGTTACATCCTCTCTTTATGAGGAGCCAGGTGGCCCTGTTGCTCAGTAGTGAGAAGTAGAGACTGTGACCACAGCAGAAGAGCGAGCAGGAGGAGTCTCAGATCCTTCTTGGTTTTCCAGGTGTATACTCCACTGTAGCTCATGTTTTGCATTCAGATGCCTCAAAATGCAGTTGGTGCTCAGGCTAAGAACATTTATGTCTCGCTTCAGTCTCTGACAGCACAGCGTATATACCAATCGTGTCATGTTATCAGCACATTGACTGAAGAAGTTCCACTCTAGGGAGCTCCTTTGAGATGGCTTTGATGTGCTCAGTTCATCAGCTCAATAGGCAATATCAGCTGATGTACTGACTAGGGGCCAGTTGCTGTGCTTTTGCACTCTGCTCCCTATGTTGCTGTGTAGCTGGGACATCGTGACCACCTCCTCTTCCTGCCCATGTCACTCGGATGGCCTTGAATCCATGTGAGGTCTATGACCTCATCATCCCCCATTGCATCATCGTACCTCTCCAGTCTGTCCTTAACTCCAGTGCCCGACTAATCTGTGTTTCTCCTTGCAACTCCTTTGCTTCTTCCCTCTGCAAATCCCTTCATACGTTTCCATTTCCCCAAATTATCCACTTCAATCTGCTAACAATGATCTAAAAAGCCGTCCATAATCTGTCTCCCCTGTATGTCTCTGAGCTAATCTCCAGATATCTCCCACCATATCATCTTTGGTCCTCCCAAGACCGCCTTCTCTCCTCCACAATCGTATGTTCCTCATCCAATCAACTGCAAGACTTTTCCTAAGTATCCCCATCAGAGTACCCACCAACGAAACTATTTTGCAGAGTACCCCCACAGAGGCTGTTTTGTAGACTACCCCAATGTTGTTTTGCAGAGTACCCCCCAAAAAAGTAAAAGAAAAACACAAAAACAGTGTTAGCTATCTCCTTCTCTGCCTCTTCCACCTACATCGCCACATACACTTCCTTCTCAACCTCCTCCTCCAGTTGGACCTCCGATCTCTGGTTCAAGAATACTATTTTTATTTTTTATACTATGTTGTTTTAATTCTTTTTCCTATCCACATTTGTTTGCAGGGAAATTGAACCTGCTTTTACCCCAATTTTGATTCCTTTTACTGCCCCATAGCCCTTGCTATCACCATTTTACAGCACCAAAGTTCAGGCCCCCATTGACATCTATTAGGTTTGGTTTCAGGGTGAGGATCCGTATCGATTGGCCAGATCAGAAAGCAGTAACAGAGAAAGTCTCTGGTACTTGAAAACACTGCCTGTGTTACAGTCAACCTATTAATTTACTGTAAATGAGTGCCATGTATGGTGTATATACAGTGGCGAAGGAGGAGAATTGACCCAGTGTTATAATTATCAAAGATACACTTAAACAATAAAGATAATTACATATTAATTAAAATATACAGAATTGAACTAAAATTAATTCATCAAAGTTTCACGCTGTATGACAACAACCCCTGTGGGATGATTGAGAAATAGCAGTGCTGCCCGCAATTTGGTCCTATTCTTTCTGCTGTTGGATCTTTAACCTGTAAACTTTAGCCTTCCTGTCATGATCTGGTCTCAGAGGTCACTGTGCATTGCACATTTGTGGTGTCAAGACTTTTGATGTGCATTGACTTTCAAAGCTTTGCCGTGGCTGAAATGTTTTGACCTAGAATGAATAGGGAGATGTGGTTTGCTACAGGGAAAAGGAGCAAAAGCCAGCTGTTTACGATTCAGAGATATGTTAGACCCACGCATAAATCCACATGAAGGAAATGTAACAAAAATTTGTATTCTCAAAAATCCTGATATTTTTGTATATTTCAATAGAATTCAATTCCATTTCAATAAATTTTTTGCCCATTGCTGCCTCCTCCTGCTTGACTGACGATTGATTTTCCTGAAGTCACAGGTACAGAGCATAACAGCTGTCAGTCAAGCAAGAGGAGGTGGCCTTGGGAGTGGAATAGAGCTGGAGTGACAGAGGATTCAGATCTATTATACATTTTCAGACTCATTCGCATATCAATTCAAATGCAGATTTCTCAGTAAGAAAAGAATGGACTGGCCATGTAAAGGTATTGCTGTACTTGTCCTTGAAAAAGCAACATGCACATACTAATAGTTTGGGGGCTAAAACCCTTCTGACAGCTTCTCTTTTAAGGGGTGATAACCTTCCCAAGATCTTGCTGTTTGGTTTTGTTGCTTAGCACAAATAGGGCATAACATCTATGATTCTAGCGTAGCTAGATTAGTTTTTGGCACACCTCATAAGCTGCTATTTTTCTTCCAATGCAGCTCTGTCTCCCTTGATTGACTGCTGGGTATAAGACAAGTAAAACACAGGATTACTAAGAAGGCAGTACATGGAGAGCTGATTTCTATTATGGACACTATAGACTTCTAAATTAACAGTATGAAAAGGGTTATCAGTAGTGATGAGCGATTACATTCGGCACTATTCGTTAATCATACTAATAGTCCAGTATTTAGGCTATTTGTTACTCGGAGAGTAATTAGGTATTCACCTCGGTATATTCGAGAGACCTGCCCAGCATGTCTGGAGCTTTATTTACAGTCAATGAACATGCTGGGCTGGCTTGCCAATAACAGTAATGCTGTGCCATCTTTGGTGTGGCATTACTGTGATTGGCTGGCCTTACAGCATCATAGGGATTATTTAAAGGCTGCTGGCTCCATCTTTCGCACATTGCAGCCAGAAACAGCATAGGGAGAGAGTAGTTTTAGCATAGAGAGAGTGAAAAGAGCGTACGGAGAGTGATAGGAGGTTATAGTGAGCGTTATTTATTCCAAAAAGCTCTTTTAAGAGATGAAGATTGTCAAGATTAATTGTTTGTTAAGTGGGGATTTTAGTAGGGAGAGATTTAATAGGAGGGAGGGGGAAAGGCAGGCACCTGGGTGTTCTCATCATTGCAAGTACATGCTGCAGATCTCAGCTATTTTTCACTGTTTTGTATAGTAAATAGTATTAGGAACACACTGTGGGATTAGACTGAAATAGGAAGGGTTTCACCCACTACTAAAATATAAAAATCAGCCATTTGTAGAGGGAAATAATATTAGGTAGTACCAGCATATACAAAACTATTTTTTAGAGAGCTACATAATATTCCTGTGTAGCAGCCTGTAATTTTTTAACACAAGATAGCATTCCTCAGTGGCAGCAAATAGTAACATTCATTTTAAAATCTAAATGCTAAATAATAATAAATAAAATACCTCATATTTGTCTAGCAGTTGTGCGACTGGCGCAATTTGGGTTTGGGTAGAGATAATCGTACGTGACAATTTAGCAGGGGCAATAGTCTTCACTACTCCACATTTGGAGTGTGTCAGCAAGTTAACTGAATAAAAAAATCATAATTTTCATTGTTTTAAAAATAGCGTATCTTTATCTAGCAGTTGTGCAACTGGCGCAATCCAGGTAGAGATAATCTTACGTGACAATTTAGCAATGGCAATAGTCTTCATTACGCCGCATTTGGAGTCTGTCGGCAAGACTTTATCTAGCAGTTGTGCGACTGGCTCAAAGCCTGCAGAGATATGCAAATGGGACTATTTACCTGTAGTTTACATCAGTCTGCTGTTGCCGTGTATAATCAAGTTGCGATCTCCAAAAAATAGCCACACTTTGCTAGATACAGTGAATTTGTACATAAGACCTTTGTAAGGGTACTTCTGAAAAATAAAGCCAGTATAAAATAACAGAATGATTAGTGTCTCTTGCGATGAAGCTCTAACCAGGTCTGGTTGTGTGCGATAATGGTGACGGCTTTAAAGCTTGGCAAGCTGGTGTACATTTCATGCATGGCCCATGTGCTGAACTTGGTTGTACAGTGGATTTTAAAAGCATACCCTGACTTGTCTGACCTACATGCCAAGGTACGCCGTGTCAGCGCACATTTCTGAAAGTCATCTCAGGCTGTGACTGGTCTAGCTTCGCTGCAGCAGCGCTTGAATTTGCTTCATCACCAACTGATTTGTGACCTTCCCACACACTGGAATTCGACCTTTTATATGTTGGCAAGGCTTAGTGAGCAGCAGAGGGAAGTCTCAGAATTCCAGCTTCTCAATGTCCGTCAGAGTAGCACTCAGCCCCCACACATAACTGCTGAGTGAGTGTGGATTGCTGACCTGTGTGAGATTCTTCAAAACTTTGAGTACTACACAAAGATGTTGAGTGCTGATGATGCTATTATGAGAATAACCATCCCAGTGCTCTGTCTATTAAAATGTTTGCTGCAGAATCTCAAAGAGGAAGTTTTGAATGCCAAGCAGGTGGCTATTGAGCAAGATTGTACAATGGCTGATACTACACAGCCCAGCCTCACACAGTATTCTCCGGCCACATTGGGTGATGATGAGGAGGATAAGGAGGAAGAGGAACAGGATTTTTTTTTGCTCTGTGCTACAGAAGGGACTCCCAAACCCAGCTTCATGCCTATCCAGCAGGGATGACCCGAAGAGGAGGAGGAGGAGGAGGAGGCTATGCATGGTGAGCAGGAGAGGATGGTTACTGTTCTTCCTGGTGAGGACATTGAACGTCTGACTATTTATAGTCTGCTACACATGGCAGAGTTCATGTCCAGATGCTTTTCCCAAGACCTTTGTGTGAAAGACATTTTGTCCACCATAAAATACTGGCTGAGCACCTAATGTTGGAGGCAGACATGCCATTTTCAGTGCATGCATGCCAGAGGGCCGTAGTGGAAGACTTACTCAAAAGATTATCCTCAGAAAGCACTGGTGGCAGAGGTACCAGCTCAAGGATTAGAGGGAAGGGACATGCACATCAGGTGGATGTCCACCAGCTGGGCCATTTTCGTGAGACGGTCCCATCAGCAAAGGTTATCTGTTGGTGTAACTATGAAGAGGAGGGAGAAGTTGACCAAGATGGTGAAGGAGTACTTAAGTGACCTTACCAGCATCCTTCCTGATTCTTCAGTGCCCCTTAACTACTGGTTTTCCAAGCTGCACACTTGGCCTGACCTCTCCTTGTATGCCTAGGAGGTGCTGCCATGCCCTGTTGGCAGTTTGTTGTTTGGGCAGGTTTTTAGTTCGGCCAACGCAATTATAATGGATAGGCGCACATGGCTGTCAATGGAAAATGCAGACAGGCAGACTCTTCTAAAATTGAACTCCGACTTTGTAAGCCCTATGCATGACAGCAATGTTATCTAATTGCAGGCCATTTTTTTTTTTTGGAAGTAGTCTTAACGTCCATCCTTTACCATCCAAAACCATTTTGTTCAGGAAATCAACTCCTCCTTTTGCTTCTGCAACTATTACTTAGTGTTCATCTATGTATATCCCACGTGGGTATTGTTTTGTACTTTTTGAAACCTTTGCACATTGTGCAATTGTGAAACTTGTACTCTCTTTCTCTACCTCTTGTAATAACCATTAAGTGTATTGTGATGTCCCCATCATGGCATCTTTCAGCTGGTCTGAGAGAGACCCCTTGGCTAATATTTTTAAACCTTGGCACATTGCGCAATGATGAAACTTGTATTCTCTATCTCTGAAATAGAAAAAAATCCAGCTCAACGAGGTGGTGAAAAAGCAAAGTCTTGGTACTTTATTCACTTCATATCAAAAAATAGAGGATAAAACAACAGCACAATATAATTAAAAACACTATCTACGCGTTTCTGGTGACATAGCACCCTTAGTCATGATAACTTTAGTGCAGCCTGTTCTATGCTTTTATGCTAGCATAAAAGCATAGAACAGGCTGCACTAAAGTTATCATGACTAAGGGTGCTATGTCACCAGAAACGCGTAGATAGTGTTTTTAATTATATTGTGCTGTTGTTTTATCCTCTATTTTTTGATATGAAGTGAATAAAGTACCAAGACTTTGCTTTTTCACCACCTCGTTGAGCTGGATTTTTTTCTATTTCCTGCATTCCTCACGCCTTGACACAGTGTTTCCGTGCTCCGAGCCTCCAGGGACTACAACTATGGTGAGCTGGATTTTTTCTTTTGTCTTCACATTCTCTATCTCTACCTCCTTTAATAACTGCTTTATATTCTATTATTGTACTTTTTTTATCATGCCGCCCTTCTCACAGTCTCTTTAAGCGTGTATCTGGTAGCCTGATGTTGTTTTTTGGGTCTGCACTTGGACATTTTGGAGCTTACATGCATTAATATGCTCCACACAATTCTTCAGGTTTCAGCCTAACACAAAATAATAGTTAAACTTATGATTGACAGGCTTACTCACAGGCGCTTCTCAAAACCATACAAAATCCAAGCAGAGAACAGAAGCCAGTGCCATAAAATAAAATAAATAAATTTTTATTAATACAAAATTTAAAAAGGTATAAAACCTTACAAAAATGGAGACACAATACAAATAAGACTGCCCAATCTCATAGCACACCCATAAATAATAGATATAGTCATATACAGTTTATCCCTCAGTTCCAATTATCAATACAAATCCATATATGGCGTCTTTGCATAATATTCACTGAATTTTACAAGGGCTGAGACTTTTATGAAGTTGGTGTATTAAGGTGAAGAACCCCCCTGTTGAAGATGCTGCACGCGAAATGCTCGGGGATTTGGATAGCCTAATCAGGTCGTACACCTCTTTTTCAAATTATATGCACATGCTATCCCATTGCTTACTTATGAACACCTATGGTGTCTAAGTGCATTGTTGCACTAGAGGCGTTAGCCCTAATACAAGACATATGTTAATGTGGAATTCAACCTATGTGATGGTATGTATGCACTACAAACTACAGCACTATGCACTTTGTTTATGTATATTTAGTTTGTATAAAGTGAGAATTAGTGAACACTAGTATAATTTTTTATGTGGTATTGACATATAGTCTGCTAAGGGTATTTAGATGGCTTAGCATTGTTGCAACCGTGAATGCATTTAACACTAACTCAGTGCAAGTTTATTACCTCCATGACATGAGTATATTTATATTTTTAGACATTATTTCGATGTCTATTTATGATGCTAAGGTTTTTCTATAGCCTTAATACACCAACTTCATACAAGTCTCAGCCCTAAAATAATTCAGTGAATATTATGCAAGAGGCATATATGGATTTGTATTGTTAATTGGAAAAGAGGGATAAACTGTATATGACTATATCTATTATTTATGGGTGTGCTGTGAGATTGGGCAGTCTTATTTGTATTGTGTCTCCATTTTTATAAGGTTTTGTACCTTTTTAAATTTTGTATTAATAAAAATTGATTTATTTTATTTTATGGCATTGGCTTCTGTTCTCTGCTTGGATTTCACAAAATAACAGTGTTTTTTTATTTGCATATTTACATTCTGTGCAAGCCGGGGTGTGGCCTCCCTCTCTCCTGATCTGGAAATAACATGTAAGGCTTCCCTAGACTGGTGTCCACAGGTTGATATCCAGTCCTTTTGTCTGTCCTTATTCACACATTGAGGTCAACTCTGACACATGGTAAAGTTTTAAATATTAGACAGCGTAGGACCTTTACGATCTGAGTCACCTTGTCGAGGGTGGGATGGCTTTTGTGCCATTTTTGATCAAACACAGTAATACTAAGAACCCTGTGTTATTTAAATGTATTTTTGCTTTGTACTTACTTAGTTACAGCGGGGTTTCTGTTTATTTTGCTTCATGTAGGTTTTCTATGCATTATGGCCAAACTGAACATGCATTTATGTGCTGCATGTATACTAACTTAAATCAAGCTAATTTTTTTTGTTTTTTATGCTCTATATATATGCTGCTAATTCTAAAAACTTACCCACACATCCCTTTATAGAGGCAAATTCAACATAATACCTCTGCATACGCCATATACTGCTCATATATGCAGCACCCCAGTAGGTGGGAGGAACGCCTTGGTACAAAATATGTGTGTGACGGAGAGACCACTGGCCCTTCCCCTGTGTGTCATCATTCCCACTCTGCTGTCCATGAAGGAGGCGCTGAGGCCTCCTGTACACAAACTGCAGTTGCACAGGCACAACAGTCGGCAACCACGTCCTGTTTGTTGTCCCAGCACAGCATTCAGTTGTCCCTTGTCAGCATATATGTCTGTTCACAAATTGTAAGTTAGATAGTGCATACATATTCATTAGCACTTTACATTGTCCTGTGCTGGACAAAGATCATTGCTGACTTTTCCAGGTTCCTAAATGAGACTTGTGTCTCTTTACTAAACTGTTGCTTGCCTTACATTTTCTAAATTTGGGTCCTTACAAAAAAATGGTGGTGAGGTATTGCCCAGTTTCTGTATATTATAAGCATGTCTAAGAAAATGAGTTAATATGCTCCACAGACCTATTCAGGCTGCAGCCTTACACATTTTGGAACATGGTCATTGCCAAGTCAAGGTCTTTACCTGAGGTCTGTATCACTGCCTGTCACCTGAGTAATACATTCCACAGACCTCGTCACTCTCTGGGACATATCCTGTAATTACTCCATTGCTGCTCAAAGCCATGCTACAGATACATTCTGCCTGGTTGGGAAGTTTCCAGAAGAAGTACATAGGCTTGTGCAGATTGGTCAGTGGCACTCTTGTCTCTTTCCCTTGAGGAGCCTGCTTCCATGTAAAATGAGGCTTGTACATATTCCTGACATGGTTTCAGGCCTGACAAACTGACCACAACACAGGCCCTTCCTTGCATACACTGTATTCAGAATTTAATTCTAATGGTTATGGTGTCTGGTAGAATCCAATTTACTGACATTGAGCATACAGCTCACCCAACTCCTATATTATATTCACCTTACAGCAGCTTCACCCGCTATGACAATGGTTCCATTGGGATACAGTTGCCAAAATGAACTGTGGACCTTACAAAAAGCAAGTTTAACAGCACCTACTGGCCCTCTGAATGAACGAGGGCCGCATAATGACATGGCGATGGACATGGTGGTGGTGACGATGATAGCCCAAAATTCAATTGGGTATGATTGAAATGGCATTGCAAAGGAATGGGGAATATGCATTCCACTATCTTGCTAACTATTTGGCATGAGGGAGGGACCTCCCTAATGTAGGAGTGAGAGCCCTCACAAATGTTAAAGGAAAAACTAAAGCCAAAACGCTCCATGTGAACATATGCTAAAGGCGAGGTATATATATATATATTTTTTTTTATTTTAATGTAGCATTATATATTATGAAAGAAAAAATGTTTCTTAGCATTTCTTCCTTGAAAAAAAAATTTTGGTTTGGTTTGGTAAGTATTTTTAAAAATCCGTAAAACCAGCCCAATACAATGACAACATTATTCCCAGATGCCATATGTGAGTCAGAAAGGCATGCAGGCATCTTCTCCATGCTGTTTCCATTTAGCTTTAGCTTTTTCCTATGAATTTCAGCTTTGTTCCCATGCCCCAGACCGGTTTGTTGGGTCCAACAGAAAAATAATCGGCTTTCCCATTGACTTGCATTGGATTACTTATTCAATACGAATACACGGATATTAGAAACTATTTCTGCAGATTTTCCCAAATCCGAATACTTCACTATTCGATCATCACTAGTTATCAGGTAACTTCCACAAATATACTGAGGCAAATACCAGTCTGTTACTTAAGTGGCTCTGAATGGAATTTTAGTAATGTTAAATCACAATTTTTTTTTTAGATGTTTGCAAACATACTATTCTACTATTGCATAGTACAGAATTTCACAAAGCACATAGTAACTGGGACATGAATTTTGCAATTTAAGGATTGCTCATGATTGCTTGTATCCTTAAATTATTTTCTAAACATCTGAGATCTGACAAGTCCTCAATGTAACATAACAGCTGGTTGGAATCATATATGATGAATGGGCTGTACAGTTTTTTCCCCAGAGATGAAGCTCATACATCTTGCAGACTTTGTTCATACATTTATTTACAGAATTGTAGTGATTATGAATTCTACCTTTAGCTTACATACAGTGTTAATTTAGAAGAGCTTATTATGTTCTTTGGAACATATGCATTTTATAAAATTATTTAAAGTGCATTGCTAACACTAATATTTTAAAGACTAGTATAAATTCTAGCTTTTAGTCTTAATGCACTAATTATATTGCCACCGATCTTGCGTCTACAAAATATTTACCCTTTGCACTTATTATATTTTGTAACAACATTAGAGGATATTTTATTAATCCTGTCATTATAAATACAGTGTGTATATATATATATATATATATATATATATATATATATACATATGAACTGCGTATTTGTATATATACAAATAGCAAATTTAGATTAGAGGTTGAAGATGCACAGATTTATAGTGCCTCATGCCGGATGATGATAAATTTGGTGCATTTTTACACATTTCTCTTGAATTTTTCACCACCTATTAGCTGGCTTGGTTTCTACCAATAATGTTTGTCAAAATTGCTCTATACATTTTGGTAACATTGAAGTGCATATTATTGCATCTTAAGCCACTCCCCCACTAAGTCATGACTTCTGGCTTATTGGAGCTCAAAAACTTTTTAAAGCATTTAAATGTTGTGCAAGACCTGTTTGTCATTTTTTTGGGCACAATCGAGATAGAATTAATTTTTGTTTGTAAACTTTTCTTAGTGAATCACTATAGATCAGGGGTGTGCAATTAATTTTCCTGCGGGGCCACATGAGAAACCGTGACTGCTTTGGAGGGCTGAACCAATGGGCTGAAATTAATTCTGCTCAATATTAATATTAGCATATTATGATAAGTATGCTCAATATAAATGATAAAATTAGTAGCAATACAAAATAATTATAAATAATCTGCCATTCCCTCTTATTAATTATAATTAGGGTTGAGCAAAACGGATCGGTCAATTTCATAAGTCGCCGACTTTCGGCAAAGTCGGGTTTCGTGAAACCCGAGCCGATCCTAGTGTGGGATCGGCCATGCGGTCGGCGATCTTCGCGCCAAAGTCGCATTTCGTATGACGCTTTAACTGCCATTTTTTCAGCCAATGAAGGAGTGTGGGCAGCGTGATGACATAGGTCTTGTCTTGCTTTCTGCGGCATCACAGGGGGTGGGGGTATAAACGTCATCTTACCGTTTTGGATGTAGCGATTTACACAGTCTGAGGAATGTACTGATTTACACTCTGTCCGAGGGGAGAGAGAGAGAGAGAAAAAAAAAATCCCCATTGACTTGCATTGGGTTTCGTGTTTCGGTCGGCCCCCGACTTTTCACATTAATTGGCCGATTTCACACGATCCGACTTTCGAGAAAGTCGGGTTTCACAAAACCCGACTCGATCCTAAAAAAGCAAAAGTCGCTCAACCCTAATTATAATTATTTAGAATTAATATTTATTGTATCATTTAATATTGAGCATAATTACTGCATTTTTTGGACTATAAGACTCACTTTTTTCCCAAAACATTTTGGAGGAAAATGAGTGTGAGTCTTACAATCAGAATGCACTTACCAGATGTGTAGTGGCAGCAGGAGTCGGGCAATTCTGCCGGCCCTGGACTGGGAAAAGGGGTTGTTCGGTGGTACGACACTGCAGGGCGATGATCTGACTCCCATACAGCAGTATTTGGTGGTGCTCGTTGGTTCTGCTGACATTTTCTGAAATTCTGGAGCCCTTGCACTTCCATTGCTGCAATGTGGAGGCCTCCAGGAAAATGGCCTCCGAAGGCGGCGCATGTGCAGATTGAGAACTCGGCAACTATAGATTTTTCCTATTCACTCCCTATTGAAAAAGCTACCACATAATGCATGTCAAGAATGAGCCAGGTCTTTTGGTACATCGACCTATACATTACGGGTAAGCTTCCAGGCTAATGATGTTTAATTCTGTTTAAAGCCTACTATATGACTATGGTAGTAGAGACTATGTCCTGTAGTAGTGTAACAGTTTCTATCTCACATACCAAAAATAGCAATACATTACATTCATGGTTTGCCACACTTGCTTGTTATCAATTGTTTCTTTATACTATTTTGCTGTCAATGATATATATGGCTATGTATTGCCAATTGTAAATGATATACAAGTGCTTCTCTCTAAATTAGAATATCATCAAAAAGTTAATTTATTTCTGTTCTTCAATGCAAAAAGTGAAACTCATATATAATATCGAGTCATTACAAACAGAGTGATCTATGTCATGCGTTTATTTCTGTTAATGTTGATGATTATGGCTTATAGCCAATGAAAACTCAAAAGTCATTATCTCAGTAAATTAGAATACTTTATAACACCAGCTTTTAAAATCTGAAATGTTGGCCTACTGAAATATATTTTCAGTAAATACATTCAATACTTGGCCGGGGCTTTTTTTGCATCAATTACTGCATCAATGCGGCATGGCATGGAGGCGAACAGCCTGTGACACTGCTGAGGTGTTATGGAAGCCCAGGTTGCTTTCATATCAGCCTTCAGCTTTTAAATGCTTAGGAAGCCTTTGCAGGTGTTTTTTTGTTAATTATTCAAATTTACTGAGATAATGACTTTTGGGTTTTCATTGGCTATAAGCCATAATCATCAACATTAACAGAAATAAACTCTTGAAATAGATCACTCTGTGTGTAATGACTCTATATAATATATGAGTTTCACTTTCTGTATTGAAGAACTGAAGTAAATTAACTTTTTGATGATAATTTAATGTTGTGAGGAGCACCTGTATATCTGTCTCTTCTGTAAAGCAAAGCACTGCCTTGTGCTATTTGAATTGTGAGCTCTATTGTGGAACCAGCAGTGGGCCCCTTCTGTGCCTGGATCCCTTGGCAGCTGCCTAGTCTGCCTGCCCATAACCCCGACCCTAAACATGGTAACAACAATGCTCTCTAATAGCAATGCTGTGAATCTGCAAAATTGTTCAGGAATAGTTTCAGGAACAAGGCAAAGTGAGATCCCTAGATTTCAATCACAGTGGAACATCTATATAATGTGCTTTGTGCAAAAAAACAGATCCATTGAAGCACTACCTTGCAACTCAGAAGAATTTAAGGATCTTCTTATAGCATCTTAGTGCCAGATACTACAGAGCACCTTCAAAGGTCTTGTCCTGTCCGTGCCTCGATTCATCAATGTAGTTTACATGGTACAATGGTTACCTGCACAATGTTTGTCAGTTATGCTTGAGAGGTGAATAAATTGTGTTTCTTTTAAAACTTATGTTTTTTAGTTTCTGAAAAAAATCCCTTACTAAAGCTGTTGTTCTAAACTGATTATAATATTGTGCATTTTCCCATTCTTAAATATAATGTTTATCAAGAAAGGCAAAAAGAGGTCTTTATTTTTTGAGAATCCTATATTTCTGCACATTTTTCTAAATCACCAAAAACATAATCTACTGTAAGGCTTTGAAGATTAGGGTCCTCCCTTGCAAGGAAGCGGAAAATTACAATTCTAAGAAAAAAGCTGTACTTTTCATTTCCCCTTCGTGCATCAAAGTTAAAAATCAAATCATTCTCCGCTATATCAGGCAGTGGTGACAGCATGTGGATATCAGTGCTGTAATTAAAAAGTCATTCAACTCACTTGGTAAAATGTAATTTAAGCTGTAGTCACAGGTTGCTTTCTAGCAATCTATTTACCTCCCAATATCCCCAGGCAAACAGAGGAAAGTGTGAACTGATCAGGTTTTAGTTATACTCATACATAACAAATTTCATTTCAAATTGTGACTTTAATAAATGGTGTTATTTATAACATAACAGCAAGATCTCACTGCTATGTGGCAAGTGCAATCCAAAGTGATAACTTCTATGGGGAAAAACTTTCCTCAGTTTGCTTTATCTGATAGTTGCACATTAATCTTTAAATTATCCTTTGAATGCTGGTGTCAAGCTTCTTTGCTCTGCTTACTTCAGTTAATGATTTATTTTATGTTTATTTTTGTAAATGAATGAAATGAACAAAATGCCTAAAAATGTATAAAAAATGAAAACATTTTATTTTTAGCCCTATAAAATATGCTCTTGCTTTCAAGCAGATAGCACAGGTTATTGTTCTAATTAGGAGCTCATTCAGACATCCATATTTTTTCAAGTATGAAAAAAATAATCCCAGCTTCATCAATTATTTTGTTCAGAGTTTCATCTGAGTGGAATTTGAGTTTCATCCAAGTTTGGTCTTTCCTCTATCTAGCAGTCTTTGAAAAAATGCATAGCACTCAGATGGCAACTAAATGTGGTTTGATGTTTTCATGGAGCCATAAACATGAGTTGTTGATTTTGATCCAATGTCTACATGATTTTGTGTGGCCCATTTAGTCTGCAAATAAAATCAAACATGTGAGCAACCCCATAGACTCTACTAGGTGCAAGTTTTAAATATACAAAGCCAAAAGTATGGTTAGAAGAAAGGGACATAGTCCTTAGTAGGGGATGCTCCCAAAACAATGCAATTAATGAATCAAAAACATGGGGAGCTAATATCCCAGTGTAGAAAATACATGCAAATAAATTCTTAGTCTTGTTTACCTTAGGAAACACACACATTTTATTAATTATTACAAAAGCAAGACAAGTAATAACATAATTGAATCACAATGGAAATACAATAATAAAAAAACAGGCGAGTGATCATGCAACCATGATGTGACTGCACGGGCAAGGATGTGTGTGAATGTCCCAAAAAGGGAAAATGTGGGTAAATACATGTCAGTAATACACTATAGGGAGGACAGCAGAAGGATGGAGAAAGGTGTAGAGATGGTACAAATCCCAGGGTCTGAAGTGTGTACCAAGTAATAAAGATACAAGACAGCTTCTGGATCAATGTGAAACACACTATAGTCAAACATTTGTAACTTGGATGATCAGTGTCATAGCTGCATGTATCACCTTGAATAACAGGGGAGACAGAGATAAATGACAGCAAAACCCCTGGGAGGGGTGACAGATCAATAACTCCTTTTACCCCTGTGTGATGAAATGCCTGTGTGTCAGGCCGGGGCCCCTATGTGTATTTCGCTTTTGCTTCCATGTTAGACCTACAATGCACGCATGAGGGTGGGACTTCCCCAGGTAGACCGTCACTTTCGATGTTCGGCTGTGGTGCATGTCGGAAATAATATATTCCAGTGACATCAGAGGACACTTTCCATCAAGGAGGTGGACAGGAAGAGCCGGCATCACATGCTGCTAGCGGATGTTTAGACAGGTATATGTCACGTGATGTAAGTACAAAACGGCCATATTGGAGCCTGTTTTTTATTATTGCATTTTTACTGTGATTCAATTATGTTATTACTTGTCTTGTTTTTGTAATAATGAATAACGCATGTGTGTTTTCTAAGGTAAACAAGACTAAGAATTCATTTACATGTATTTTCTACACTGGGATATAAGCTCCCCTGTTCTTCATTCATTAGGTACGAGTTTTATTCTTGAAAATCACGGTACACAAAAAATGGATGACTGAATGACCCATACTGAGGAAGTCCTTATTTGCATTTTAAGATATACACAGTACAGATTTGTTGCAGAAGATTCTGTGACTGTTTCATTCATCAGATTAAGGTCTGCAGAAATCCATGTGAGTACTGCAGAAACAAATTTCGTCAGATGTATTCAGCTGATCTCCATTAACAAAAATTCCTGTTGTAAATTTCAGTAACAAAAATTTTGGTAACAAAAATATCTTTATACTGTGTGTAATTAGTTTTATATGCCTCATAGTTACAACACATGCTGAAAGTGGCCCAAGTTCACATCTATGCACCTTTGGGCACGTTGGGGCATGTTGGCTGATACTGCTTGCAGCTCTTCAACAGTCAGGGTGTGGATAGTGTTTGTGAAGTTTTCCTTGAATTCATTCAGGTTATGTGGATTCTTGGAGTACATTTCTGTTTTAAGTGTCCACATAGATAAAATTGCATGTGGACAAGCCCAGGGACATGGCATATAACAATACTTGCATTGGTATAAGTAAACAAAGGCAAGTATTATCTATAATTAGTAGAGATGAGCAAATATATTCAAGTGGATTGAATTGAATTCACTGTTATTACAAAAATTCACATTCGCTAAAATTCAGATCGTATTTCATGTGATACGGGATTCAGCAAAGTGTGCTTATTTTTCTGAATCCTTAAAAAGTCATCAAGAGGTTAAAATATATATCTATAATCACCTTACTGCTCATCTCTCCGGCTACTCCACTCCTCACCATCACCCATTGGTTCCTTGTCGCATCTTCTTATCTCCATTGCTGAATGCTAAATACCTGAATCTTTCATTTTAGGCTAGAACCTATAGCTCTGATGAGGTCCATGATGGTTTGGCGCATTCGTGCACTAGGTCACAGCACACTTTGTAATGTTTTGTCTAGTGATGAGCGAGTATACTCGTTGCTCGGGTGGTCTACGAGTATTTGTTAGTGCTCAGAGATTTAGTTTTCATCGCCTCAGCTGCATGATTTACGGATGCTGGACAGCCTGAATACATGTGGAGATTCCCTAGAACCATGTAACTCCCACATGTACTCAGGCTGACTAGCAGCCGTAAATCATGCAGCTGAGGCGATGAAAACTAAATCTCCGAGCACTAACAAATACTCGGAGACCACCCGAGCATGCCCGGGGAAAACCCGAGCGACGCGTATACTCGCTCATCACTAATTATGACCTAATGCACACTTGCACAGAACCTTGTCGGGCATCATCAGAGCTGAAATACCAGTCAAGAACGAGGAGACCCAGGGATTCAGTTCTCACGGTGGCGATAAGAAGGTTCGACGAGGATCAGACTGGTAATGGTAAAGATGGAGCAGAGGGTCCCGGAGAGGTGAGTGATATGTTGAGATTACACTGAAGGGCAAAAAGGGTAACAATGTTTTGAAATTTTGAATTTCAGTCTACATATTTCATCATCCACTACGGCTTCAAACGTGAGACTAGCATCAGTTTATAGACAATCATCTTGGCAATCTCATACATAAATTTGACCTGCAACTTTTTGCATATGATTATTTATACAGATTCTTGTCATGTCATTATATTGGTAATATTTTGCTCCTAAGAATATAAATTTTAATTTTTATTATATTATTATTGTTTTGTAAATCTACCTCTGGCTGTAAACACTGCCTGAATCATTCTGGGAATGCTCTCGATCAAATTCAAGCATATCTAGACCAAAATATGATCCCAGGTCTCTTCTACACATTTCCAGTTGGTGCATACGGGTTGACTCCCTTGGATATATATACAACTTTTCTTTAATTTTACCCACAAGTGTTCAATTGGATTGAGGACTTTGGGTACCAATCCAGCATCTCTACTTCATTGACATTGAACCATTTCTTTCTCAATGACGACGTTTGCTTTGGGTCATTGTCCTGCTAAAACAATATGTCTAATCTTGTAGGATACCCAAATATAGCTCTGCATTGAGACAAGCATCGATTCTGGTCAAGTATCCAGTGCCTTTGGCTCTGACACAACCCCATATCATCAGGCTTCCTCCACCGGACTTGACAGTTCCTTAAATTTCTCGATCCATTACCCCTTTTTCCCTTGTTTCTTCCAGACTTATTTGCATCCATTGGAACCTAGTCTGTTGACTTTTGCTTTATTGCTCCAAATCTCTCACTTCCAATCTTCTACTGTTCACTTTTCATACCTTTTTTTTACAAACTCGAGCCGACACTTCTTATGATGGCATTACATTCAAATCTTCTTCACTTTTTTTGGGTCACCATTTCAGACTTCTGTGACGTGGATCGCATGGTGCTTGCATGGACATATGTTGCCTCAATTTTATGAAGAATACAAGCCATCTCCACTGAAATGTTTGTCGCGTCAAAAATGATAACCCTTGTGATGAGCAGACTGATTGACTCCGATATTTTGCCAGGACGTCCACCTCTTGGCTTTTGAATGGATGAACAAACTTCAATTCATATTCTTCCAACACATGCAATTTTCTTGATCTAGAAACCGCTATCGATGAGCTGAAAAATTCTGTTTCTCTTTTCTTGGGAAATCTTCTTTATGGATGCTCCTTGATTTGAAGCAGTGACCTTTCACTTGTGAATCAGCATAACTACATACTGGGCTATTAGGGAATGTGAGCACAGGATATAATTTGCAGCACACAGAAAGAAAGATTTTTCAACTACCAGGAGCAAAACAGTCACATGACAAGACTCTGCATAACTAATCATATGCTAAATAGCTGCAAGTCAAATTAATGTTTGAGATAGCCAAAATGATTGTTTATAAAATGTTGGTAGTCTCACGTTCTAAGCATAGTGGATGGTGAGATATGGAGCTCAAAGTCAAAAGTTCTAAACATTGTTACCCTTTTTCTCGTCAGTGTATGTATTTTTTCTATTTTAAACATCTCACATTTATTAAGTTCTTGGGTCTACAGAGCCCCCAAATCATAATAAGGGGCATTAAATTCAAGGAGAATAACTTCTCTACAAATCAAATTTCCTGGGAAAATACGCACAAACAGGTAAATTCAAATTTTTCCTGACCTGATAATTTCTTATAGTTATGGCACATGCAGCATTTATATTGCTCAGCCTGCTTATAAACAAATAACTGGAATTATTATTTGTCTGCCATACAATTAATAGTCATTATTGGTAAATTCTATACAAGTTTATAAAGTACTTGTTAAGCGTGCAAAGTAATCTAAAAGGGAGAATAGTGATGTTTGATTTTTCAATCACATTAATCTGCAGGCAAATAAAAAGTTATGTACTTCTGTTGTTTTTGGCTTTACCTTTGCAAAAAATCCTAATGAATGGAATTTATACATATGACTATCATTCAGCAGCAGCATTTCTTTTTTACCTTATATTGGCTTAGTTGCAAATAGGCCTTGAAATCATTGGCAACACCTTGGAAGCAGTTAAAATATAAGATGCACAAATGTTCATTCTGCTCACAGAGGCATTACGCAGATATAATAGTTAAATGTCTCTACTCAAATTACCCCAGTGATTTTAACTTCCTGCTATCTTTTCCGTTTTTCAAAAATCTCCCTTATTTTCCCAATTATGTCTTGCTGAGACATCCTGATTAAATGAAAAAGAAAGCCTTACAAGACCAAGAATTGTATGGAAAAAATCATTCAAGTGAATTCTGGCTATCAACTTACTAGTTTGTAACCTTTCACCTTTTCTTCTATACACCTAATCACCTCTTCAAATGGAAACCATGTACAGTACTAAAATACATATAAAGCTCCTATTTGAAAGCGTGTAGTTATTTATTAAAGATATGTCTTTTCAGTATGTGCTTTTTCCATTCTACTTTATAATGTACATGGTTAATACTTCCTTCTTTAAGAAAAAGTAAAAGAATGAAAAAGTAACTTTTTTTCTGATTAAAATAATATCATGTTCTAAATAAAAGCAGGGCCTTGGACAGTATCCATTGCTTTTTGTAGAATTTGTCAAATTTCATACAAATGTGAAAAGACCCATTAACCCCTTTAAGATCTGCTGATATTTCATTTTAGTGCTTATGTTTTTTTCTTCCCATTCTTTCAAAAGCCATAACTTTTACATTTAAAATTTTTCCATCTATACAACAATATAATGTCACACCAGGACAGATAAATCTCTGGTGTGTGATGCATAGGAGAGGTGGGGAAACAGGTGAAGGGGAGCCCTGATGATAGGGAAAGGGGAGAAGATGGCCTTTCATTTTGATGTAGAATTCACCCAGTAGATTTTTCATCTCCACCATGCACATATTCTCATTGTACTCTTTGAAACATTTATTTCAGACAAACTCATCTGTGCAGCCCTGCTTGAAGGTGATGTAGCAAATGCCTGCTTCATTTTACATGCTTTCTTATATAGGCATCTTTGGATTCAATACAATATGCTTCATACAATTCATCGACCTTACTCATGTCAAACTCCAGTTGTCTTATATAACTTTCTATAGTCTTAATTTGCTTATACAGATCATATAAGACTAGTGATGAGCGAGCACTAAAATGCTCGGGTGCTCGTTGCTTGGGTCAAGTAGATTGGAATACTCGAGTACTCGGCCAGAACAATGAGCCCAATGTAAGTCTATGGGAGACCCGAGTATTTTTACCGCGACCCCCCTGGGGGTCCTTTGAAGGTCTAAAAACGTTTGAAAATGATGGAAACACTGCTCAAATGAAACAAGAACATCATAGGGATCACCCCTGGAAGCATTCCTGACTCCTAGTTTACAGCTTTAAACTATTTTTTCCAAGATTCATGCCATTTTTCCCGGAGTCACCAAAAACACACTAAAACGAAACCAAAACGGATTTTGCTGGGAAATATGTTAAGTTACTTCCTTTGCAGGTTAATGACTTGCCTGTAAGGCCAAACTATTAACCCCAGAATGAAAATTTCCTCCCGCACTTAGGCTTAGTTCAGACTCAGCGTTTTTGAAGCGTTTTTCAGCTTTAACGTTGCTTTCAACCACTACAAATGCATTCACTGGGAAATGTCATTGTAACATTTAACAACCCTAGCTGGCCATGTGGTGTGTGCCCAATTCCCAGTTCATGCCCATTTCCCCAATTTTACAAAATAAAATAGTGCCATCAAAACTCCCCTGCCCAAAATGCACCGTACAGAGCACGTTCACCCTGAAGATCTAGTGGCATTTAAAGGACACATTGCAGGAGACAGAATTAAGAAGTAGGCACAATGTAATGTCATGCCCAATTCCCTAATGTGGGGTCCTTTTTTTACAAAATAAAATAGTGCCATCACAGCCCCCTTGCCCACAATGCACTATACAGAGCACATTCACCATGGTGATCTAGTGGCAGTTAAAGGACACATTGCAGGAGACAGAATGAAGAAGTATGCCCAATGTAATGTCATGCCCAATTCCCCAATGTGGGGTCCTGTTTTTACAAAATAAAATAGTGCCATCACAGCCCACCTGCCCAAAATGCACCGCACAGACCACGTTTACCCTGGTGATCTAGTGGTAGTTAAAGGACACATTGCAGGAGACAGAATGAAGAAGTAGGCCCAATGTAATGTCATGCCCAATTCCCCAATGTGGGGTCCTTTTTTGTACAAAATAAGAGTGCCATCACAGCCTCCTTGCCCAAAATGCACCGTACAGAGCACGTTCACCCTGGTGATCTAGTGGCAGTTAAAGGACACATTGCAGGAGACAGAATGAAGAAGTAGGCCCAATGTAATGTCATGCCCAATTCCCCAATGTGGGGTCCATTTTTTACAAATTAAAATAGTGCCATCACAGCCCTCTTGCCAAAAATGCACTGGCCTATAACAGTACAGAGCATGTTCACCCTGGTCATCTAGTCGTTCTGGATGATGAGGATGAGGATAAGGAGGAGGATAACAGCAAACAGACCAAATCTGGAAGCGTATACCCATGTGTGGTTGTGAAGAGGTGCATGAGAATACACCTCCCCAAAAGAGAGAATGTATTTGAGGTTATGTTTTGCTGTTTTCACTTGGTGGTGTACAGAAGTCTTTCCCAATCCAGCCCTTGTTCATTTTTATAAGAGTCAGCCTGTCAGCATTTTCAGTTGACAGGCGAATGCACTTATCTGTTATAATTCCACAGGCAACCCTGATTGACGTAGGGCCAACAATCCTCGGCATGGGGAGGATGTTTTCCATCCCAAGGTCCGACTGGGTCCCGGCTTCCACTATGTTAACCCAATGTGCCGTCGGTGAGATGTACCGTTCATGCCCACAAGCACTTGTTCGTGTGTCCATGGTTAGGTGGACTTTCCCTGTAACAGCATTGTTGAGGGCATGGGTAATGTTGTGGGACGCATGCTGGTGTAATGCCGGTATGGCACACTGGGAGAAAAAGTGGCGACTGGGGACCGAGTACCTTGGGACGGCCACCGACATCAGGTTGCGGAAAGCTTCCATCTCAATGAGCCTAAAAGGCAGCATTTCTAGTGCAAGCAGAAGAGAAATATTAGAATTGAGGACTGTGGCCTGTGGGGCATTGGCTGGGTATTTCTGCTTGCGTTCCAAAGACTGGATTATAGACAACTGAAGGCTGTGCTGGGACAAGGATGTGGACAAGCTTGATGATGGTGCTGCTTGATTGTGGGCCACAACAAGTGCAGGTCTAGAGGCATCTTCACATGCACGGTGTACTGGGGATTGGCTTCTATGCAAAACAGTGGAAGAAGCAGTGGTGTGACCTGCAGACAGTGGTCCTGGAGCCTGGGGTTCGGCCCACAAAGTCGGGTGCTTTGCTGCCATGTGCCTGATCATGCTTGTGGTGGTCAGGCTGGTTGTCAGGCATGGCAGGTGCTGCAAATGGCCTGTTTGGGGTTATCGGCAGAGTCTTCAAAAAATAACCAGACTGGGGAAGATCTAACAGTTGGAATGGCAACTTCCCTCATGTTGGTGTTACTGGGAATGGATGCACGCCTTCTGTCTGTGGCCACCACACTGCTTCTTCCTACCTGTTGGGGTGATATGCCTCCTTCCCCATGTGTGCTGCTGCCCTCGCTCTGCATGTCCTCCTGCCAAGTTGGGTCAGTCACATAGTCATCCACCACCTCATCTTCCACATCCGCACCCTGCTCCTCCTTTTGACTTTCTGGCAATTGTGTCTCATCATCGTCCACCTCTTCTGACACTTTCCCACCATCGCCTTTGTGTGATCGGGGCTGGTCAAAGCTTTGGGCATCTCTACATGTGATCTCATCTGTCCCCACTTCAAGTTGACCGGCCAAGAGTTCT
Source organism: Ranitomeya variabilis (assembly GCF_051348905.1). Classification (NCBI taxonomy): domain Eukaryota; kingdom Metazoa; phylum Chordata; class Amphibia; order Anura; family Dendrobatidae; genus Ranitomeya; species Ranitomeya variabilis. Next base: position 756,114,709 of record NC_135233.1, read on the forward strand.
GAATCTTGAAATGGAAAACTGAACAGCTCCTCAGAGTGTCCAAGTGTGGGATCAGTTGTCTCAGGGCACTCGGCATGGTGGGAGGAAGGAGGATCAGGGTGAGGAATATCCAGGCCACACTCATGGCTACTCAGACTTGACCATGTGGAAGACATGGTGGTTGTGGTGGCTAAGTGACTGGAAGCATTATCCGATATCCAACCAACAACCATTTCACACTGCTCTGGCTTCAATAGTGGTGTGCTGCAGTCCCCTGGAAACTGGGACAGGAAGGTCGAGCGAAAAGATGTGGGTCTTTGTTGTTGCCCACTTTCACCTAGTCCACAGCCTCGTCCTCTGCATGCACCTTCATCATCACGTCCACTTCCCGATCCCTTGTCCCTTGCCTTGCCCATTTTAAATGGACTGCTGCACTATTTCAAATGCTCAACACAAATATATTTATTAGTAGCGAAATAATATCTGATCAGTATGCCTGCAAATCTACGATTTTTCAAACCCAAACACCAGGCAGGCCTCAGCCTGACATAATAGACTGTATTCAATTTTTGGGGGCTTTTTTGTGAAGTTAATTTATGCAAAATAGTGCTGTATATAAGTAGAGTAACAGGCAGCAAAAAAAGTGGTCCACCGGCCTACAATGCCCAAACTTGGAGCATGCAGATATATGAGGGCTGTCACGGAAATACCACACTGGCAAATATGTGGCCTTTTTATATTTTTTAATGCTAAATAGTGCTGTATATAACTAGAGTAACAGACAGCAAAAAATGTGGTACATCAGCCTACAGTGACCAAACTTGAAGCATGCAGATATATGAGGACTGTCACAGAAATACCACAGTGGTGAATATGTGGCCTGTTTTTTTTTTAAATGCCAGATAGTGCTGTATATAATTAGAGTAACAGACAGCAAAAACAGTGGCAAAATGGCCTAAAATGCCAAAACTTGGAGCACGCAGATATATTACGCCTTGTTTAGTGAATTTATAACACCGAAAAAAAAAAGTGGCACAAGGCTAGCACACACAACTATGCTATGTATGCCTGACAAACTATGATTTTTAAACAGTCCTCAGTCTCACAGAACACACTGTATATTTTTTTTTGGGGGGGTGAATTTTTTGGAAAAAAAAATAAAATTAGGTATATAGTACAGAAGCTGCAGCAGCAGCAGACAGTTATGGAGCTTTGGGAAGGGATGCAGTGGGAGCTATGTATGCACATACAGTGCCTGGGGGCTTTGCACTGATGTGGATATGCTGTGCCCTGCCTACCTAGCGCTGCTATATCAAGACCCATGAATTAGCCCTAAAAAGGACTGTTGGTTTCTCAGGAGTTGTGGATTTAAGAGTTGCAGACCTACTCTAACTCTAAAAACCACGATTCTGACCCTATCTCGGCAGTAGCTCTCCCTACTCTCACTGAATCTGGAGCAGAATGCGGCCAGCAGGGCGGTGCCAGGTCTCTTATACTCGGGATGATGCTGTGCAGCCAAGCCAATCACTGCATGACCACAACAAAGATGACTGCGGCGTTTCATGGCCTGGCAGGCAATCCCTGCAGCGTGATTGGGTCTCTAAAGTCTGCCAAAAATGCTGGGTGGAGACACCAGTTATCGCCGAATAATCCCGGAAATGCTCGGTGCTCGCCGAGTACAATGAGCATATTGATACTCGGGCAAGTAACGAGCAGTGCCGAGCATGTTCGCTCATCACTGATAGTTAATCAGAAGGGATTCTGACCATTGTCCCCATAAATTACTGATCAAATATATCCCTGTGTATACTTGCACTGAATGGCTACTGTCCTATGGTTTACAAACATATAACCACATAGGATTAAATGCAGTATTAATAATTAAACCTTGCACCTGAACCATAGAAGACAAGCCAATCCTGAAATATACAGTATATGTGATTATTAGATTGAATGTTATCCCATGAGTGAAATCAGACTGACTGGATAGCATCATGCAATGCCAGGTAGAATGAAAGCTGCCTATAGCAGTCGGCAGTATATACCTCCTATGGCCGATGGCAATCAGATGCCGTTCACAATTGCAGGTGTGATCCTTCTCAATGTGTACCAACGTGTGCTGGAAGGCTGTTAGCCAAATAAAGCACATCTTACGGTAACCTCTGCCTGAAAGTGGCGACAATGATATGTGAAAAAGCTGGTATACTGGCACAACACTGAGGTGTTATTCAAGCCCAGGTTGCTTTGATAGCAGCCTTCAGCTTGTCTGCATTGTTGGGTTTGGTGTCTCTCATCTGACAATATCCCTTAGATTCTCTTTGGGGTTAATGTAACTGTCCATGAAAGCCACATTTGTGCAGTCATTTCTGTACAAGAAATTATGTACCAAAACTCCAGTGTCTAGTGGGGTTTTTGTTTTGGCTCTCTAGCAATCCTATAAGCAGCTCTCACTGAAATGTTGGTTTGTCTTCCAGAACTTATCTTGACCTCCACTGTACCGGTTAACTGCCATTTCTTAGGCTGGTTTCACACTTTCTGATATTTCCGGTACCGGAGATGTCAGTGTCCATGTGTGTAATATTTGCAGCATACGTATGGCAACCATGTGTCACCCGTGTGCCGCATCAGTACAACACGGATGGGCAACAGGAAAGAAATGGTACAGTAAGCGCTGTATGCTGAAGATGGCTATCATCATTCTCCCCTGCTCTGGGAAAAAGTCAGTAATGAGGTCACCACTAGTGTTGAGCATTCCGATACCGCAAGTATCGGGTATCAGCCGATACTTGCGGGTATCGGAATTCCGATACCAAGATCCGATACTTTTGTGGTATCGGGAATCGGTATCGGGATTAATATCAATGTGTAAAAGAAAGAATTAAAATAAAAAATAGGGATATACTCACCTCTCCGGCGGCCCCTGGACTTTACCGCCGTAACCGGGAGCCGTTGTACCTAAAAATGCGCGCTTGAAGGGCCTTAGATGACGTCACGGCGCTCTGATTGGTCCGTAGCGGTCGCGTGACCGCTACGCGACCAATCACAAAGCAGTGACGTCACCTAAGGTCCTTCAAGCGCGCATTCTTAGGTACAACGGCTCCCGGTTATGGCGGTAAAGTCCAGGCTGCGTCGGAGAGGTGAGTATATCCCTATTTTTTATTTTAATTCTTTCTTTTACACATTGATATGGATCCCAGGGCCTGAAGGAGAGTTTCCTCTCCTTCAGACCCTGGGAACCATACAGGATACCGTCCGATACTTGGTGTCCCATTGACTTGTATTGGTATCGGGTATCGGTATCGGATTAGATCCGATACTTTGCCGGAATCGGCCGATACTTTCCGATACCGATACTTTTAAGTATCGGACGGTATCGCTCAACACTAGTCACCACTAGGGTTGAGCGACTTTAACTTTTTTAGGATCGAGTCGGGTTTTGCGAAACCTGACTTTGTCAAAAGTCGAGTCGAGTGAAATCGGCCGATTATCGTGCAAAGTCGGGGATCGACCGAAACATGAAACAGAAAGGAAGTCAATGAGGAAGCAAAGTCGGCAGTGAGTGGAGGAAAGGAAAACACCTACAGTGCCCATTTTAATGTCAAAAACATCAATTTGTGTCACTTAAGCTTGTGAATCTTAATTTACCTTATAATAATAGTTAGGCATTGAAAATTGGGGGTCATTTGGCTAAAGTTGTGGGGGGGTAGGGCTGGCTCAAGTTTTTCATGGGCCCAGGAAACACGGACTACGTCACAGCGGTGGAGCAGGGAGAGGTCAGTATTTCAACTTTGAAAGTGCTGTGATCCTGAGCAAGCAGGGGGGGCCCACTCATTCGCATTGGCACTGGCACAGGGCCCCTCAAAGTACGGCGTTGTGTTTGATGGCAGGGGCGCCTCCCACCAGCAGAGACACTTTTGCATACTATGAAGGGCCCTGTGACAGTGACGCCACCAACGAGTATGCCCTCCCCACCTGATGAAGGAACCTGCACTTTCATCTCGCCTTCCTCTTTGTCCCTGTGTAAGGTGGTATAGTATGCGGGAAGGGGAACCTGACTTTCAGCAGGGTCAGATTCTGGCTGTGTAGAGTGCAAGGGGAATGTAGTGGTCTGGGTCAATGTACCAGCAGACTCATGTAGCACTGGCTGGGCAATGGGCAGGATGAGGAGGAAACACAGATATAGGCCCAAATAATAAAGTGGGCTAAATGCAGTTCAAAATTGGTAACAGGACTAACCAGGCGGCACTGCTTTGTTCAGTGGAGGAGAACACCAAAGAGCGGCAGACACCGTTAGTAAGGCCCAACCAAACTAGTAGGCCAAATGCAGTTTAAATTTGTAAATATAGGCCGAAAGCCTGAAGATTGAAGCTCAGCTTTGTTCAGTGGAGGAGAACACCAAGGAGCGGCAGACACCGTTAGTAGGGCCCAACCAAACTAGTAAGCCAAATGCAGTTTAAAATTTGTAAATATAGGCCGAAAGCCTGAAGATTGAAGCTCAGCTTTTTTCCTTGGAGGACAACACCAAGGAGCGGCAGACACCGTTAGTAGGGCCCAACCAAACTAGTAGCCTAAATGCAGTTTAATATTCTAAATACAGGCCGAAAGCCTGAAGATAGAAGCTCAGGATAAAAAAACAGGAGAACACCAAGGAGCGGCAGACACCGTTAGTAGGCCCAACCAAACTAGTAGACCCAATGCAGTTTTCAAATTCCTATAGGCTGAAAACCTGACAATTGAAGCTCAGCTTTTTTCAGAGGAGGACAGCTGTATTGAGTGGCGCAGACAGACGCAGGTAGTAGGCCTTAACCAAAAGAGTTGGCTCAATGCAGTTTAAAAAGGGTTACAGGGGTACACAGGCAGCATTGGTGTGGTCAGCGGAGGACAATTGGAAGGAGTGGTGCAGACTTACTAGGCCTAAAATAAAAAAGTAGGCTCTATGCAGTTTTAAATAGGTTACAGGGGTACACAGGCAGTGGCGTATCTAGGGGGGGCAGCCGGGGCATGTGCCCTGGGCGCAGCTGGCAGGGGGGCGCAGTCGGGACGCCTAATTCGGCGGTCCGCAGTGTCTCCCCCGGCGGCTGCATTCTGCCGCCCCCGGTCTGGGAGTCAGCTGTTCTCTGTGCCGACTGTCAAGCTGACAGCCGGCACAGAGAAGCTGCAGAGCGCCGGCTCCCAACGTGTGCAGAGGTGGAGGGGGGCCCCTGCAGAGTGGCTGCGGCGGGCAGGGAGAAATCCCTGCAGCTCCGCTGCCCAGCGATCTGTCTTCCTGCTTCCTCTCACACAGACGCGCCGCTGGATGATGTCATCATTCAGCAGCCAGCTGTGTCAGAGGAAAGCAATGGAGATGCTGCGGCAGAGCGCGAGGAGAGCTGAGAAGTGTGAGTGAATGTGTGTGTATGTGAGTGTGTGTGTGTGTGTATGTGTGTGTGCATGTGTGTATGTGTGTGTATGTGTGTGAGTGTGTGTATGTGTGTGTGTGTATGTGTGTGAGTGTGTGTATGTGTGTGTGAATGTGTTTATGTGAGTGTGTGTGTATGTGAGTGTGTGTGTATGTGTATGTGTATGTGTATGTGTGTATGTGTGTGTGAGTGTGTGTATGTGTGTGTGTATGTGTGTGAGTGTTTGTATGTGTGTGAGTGTGTGTGTGTGAGTGTGTGTATGTGTGTATGTGTGTGTGTGTGAGTGTGTGTATGTGTGTATGTGTGTGGGTGTATGTATGTGTGTGAGTGTGTGAGTGTGTGCGTATGTGTTTGTATGTGTGTGAGTGTGTGTGTAAGTGAGTGTGTGTGAATTTGTGTGTGTGAATGTGTGTGTGTGTGTGTATGTGAGTGTGTGTGTATGTGTGTGTGTGGCTCAGTATTGGGTGTGTGTGTGTATCGCGCTGCAGGGGAATGTGCAGAGAAGTGAATGGTGTGTGTGGGGGGAGGAGAGGGCAAAGATGGGGGCTGACGGGGAGAGAGCAATGATGGGGATGGTGGAGGAGGAGAGAGCAATGATGGGGCTGACGGGGGGGCATATGTCCTTGGGGGGGGGGCGCCAAAATTAATTCTTGCCCCGGGTGCCAGAAACGCTAGATACACCTCTGTACACAGGCAGCATTGGTTTGGTCAGCGGAGGACGATTGCAATGAGGGACCGCAGACAGACTTACTAGGCCTAAAATAAAAAAGTTGGCTCTATGCAGTTTAAAATAGGTTACAGGGGTACACAGGCAGCATTGGTGTGGTCAGCGGAGGACAATTGGAAGGAGTGGCGCAGACTTACTAGGCCTAAAATAAAAAAGTAGGCTCTATGCAGTTTAAAATAGGTTACAGGGGTACACAGGCAGCATTGGTTTGGTCAGCGGAGGACGATTGCAAGGAGGGTCCGCAGACAGACTTACTAGGCCTAAAATAAAAAAGTAGGCTCTATGCAGTTTAAAATAGGTTACAGGGGCACACAGGCAATATTGGTGTGGTCAGCGGAGGACAATTGGAAGGAGTGGTGCAGACTTACTAGGCCTAAAATAAAAAAGTAGGCTCTATGCAGTTCAAAATAGGTTACAGGGATACACAGGCAGCATTGGTGTGGTCAGGGGAGGACAATTGGAAGGAGTGCTACAGACTTACTAGGCCTACAATAAAAAAGTAGGCTCTATGCAGTTTAAAATAGGTTACAGGGGTACACAGGCAGCATTGGTTTGGTCAGCGGAGGACAATTGCAAGGAGGGACCGCAGACAGACTTACTAGGCCTAAAATAAAAAAGTAGGCTCTATGCAGTTTAAAATAGGTACAGGGGTACACAGGCAGCATTGGTGTGGTCAGCGGAGGACAATTGGAAGGAGTGGCGCAGACTTACTAAATCTAAAATAAAAAAGTAGGCTCTATGCAGTTTAAAATAGGTTACACGGGTACACAGGCAGCATTGGTTTGGTCAGCGGAGGACAATTGCAAGGAGGGACCGCAGACAGACTTACTAGGCCTAAAATAAAAAAGTAGGCTCTATGCAGTTTAAAATAGGTTACAGGGGTACACAGGCAGCATTGGTGTGGTCAGCGGAGGACAATTGGAAGGAGTGGCGCAGACTTACTAGGCCTAAAATAAAAAAGTAGGCTCTATGCAGTTTTAAATAGGTTACAGGGGAACACAGGCAGCATTGGTGTGGTCAGCGGAGGACAATTGGAAGGAGTGGCGCAGACTTACTAGGCCTAAAATAAAAAAGTAGGCTCTATGCAGTTTTAAATAGGTTACAGGGGTACACAGGCAGCATTGGTTTGGTCAGCGGAGGACGATTGCAAGGAGGGACCGCAGACAGACTTACTAGGCCTAAAATAAAAAAGTTGGCTCTATGCAGTTTAAAATAGGTTATAGGGGTACACAGGCAGCATTGGTGTGTTCAGCGGAGGACGATTGCAATGAGGGGCAGACACAGCTAATAGGGCCAAAAAAGTAATAGGCAAAATGCAGTTAAAAATAGGTTACAGGAGTACGCAGGCGGCCTAGCTTTGTTCAGTGGAGGACAACTGTAAGGAGTGTCTGACACAGTTAGTAGGCCAAAATAATAAAGTGAGGTTAATGTCTGGCAAAAAAAAAAATTCACAAATAAGCAGGTGGCATAACTAGGTACAGGGGTGGGCTCCTCTGCTGACTTGCAGACAGTGGTAGTTGGCGCAAAGTATTAACTGGTGTAAATGTAGGACAGGGTCCCTGAATATTTTTACTAGCATCAATCATGTCAACAAATTGGTATTGGCAGTGCCATTGAAGGATTTAACAGCACAGACTAAACAGTGGTGGAGCAGTGAGAGGTAATTTTGCAAGTGGTAGAGCACTGTTTGAGCTGGGGGGGAACACTCTCTCGTGGGTGGCGGTAATGGCCCAGGGCCCCTCATGTTACTGCGGTGTGTCTGACGTTGGGTGTGCACCACCACCGCGAGAGACACTTCATTGTATTAGGAGGGACCCTGTGCCAGTGCCGTTGCCCAAAAGTGGGCACACCTACCTGTTCAGCCAAACGGCACTCGCACGGGTGCTTGCGCCAAGTGGTGACCACGGCCCCATGGGGGGGAGTCAGCCCATTTAGGGAGGTGTAAAAATGGCCTATGGTGGACATACAGCAGCTGCAAATGGAGAAATTGGAGCAGTCAGTAAGACGAGTCCAAAAGCAAGACCTTTTTACAGGAAAGCTAGGTGTCAGCAGGGAAAGGTGGGGCAAAATAATTAGAAATCCATGATTGGTTCATTTTAATGAAGGTTAGATCATCAACATTTTGGGTAGCCAGATGAGTCCTTTTTTCGGTCAGTATTAAACCAGCAGCACTGAATACTCTTTCTGATAGCACACTAGCAGCTGGGCAAGCAAGCTCCTGTAATGAATATTCTGCCAATTCAGGCCAGGAGACTATTTTGGATGACCAGTAATCAAATGGGAATGACGTGTGAGGGAGAGCATCGATAAGGGAGGAAAAATAGTTAGTAACCATACTGGACAAATGTTGTCTCCTGTCACTTTGAATTGATGCTGCAGTACCTGTCGTTTCTGCGGTCATTGCAAAATCACACCACAACCTGGTCATAAAACCCCTCTGTCCGACACCACTTCTGATTTGTGCACCTCTAACACCTCTGCCATGTTGCCCCCTGCAGCTCTTGTGAGAACCATCACCGCCGCTGTGTGCTGGAAATGCCTGAACCAAACGGTCTACAAGAGTTGCTTGTTTGGTAGCCAATATTTGCTCAAGGTTCTCATGTGGCATGATATTTTGCAATTTCCCTTTATAGCGTGGATGCAGGAGGCAGGCCAACCAGTAATCGTCATCGGTCATCATTTTGATAATGCGGGGGTCCCTTTTTAGGATACGCAAGGCATAATCCGCCATGTGGGCCAATGTTCCAGGTGTCAATTCACTGCTTGTGCTGGGTTGAGGAGCACTTTCTGGCAAATCAACATCACTTGTCTCCCTCAAAAACCCTGTACCTGCCCTTGCAACGCCACCAGTTTCTATTGCCCCCTGAGAAGCTTCCTCCTCCCATAAATATTCATCCCCATCATCCTCCTTGTCCTCCTCCTCTTCGTCCGCCACCTCGTCCAGGAGACTTCCCTAAGCAGACAATGGCTGACTGTCATCAAGGCTTCCCTCGTCCCCGGCTGCAGACACCTGCTCCTTTATGTGCGTCAAACTTTGCATCAGCAGACACATTAGGGGGATGCTCATGCTTATGATGGCGTCGTCTGCACTAACCAGGTGTGTGCATTCCTCAAAACACTGAAGGACTTGACACAGGTCTTGGAGCTTTGACCACTGCACACCTGACAACTCCATGTCTGCCATCCAACTGCCTGCCCGTGTATGTGTATCCTCCCACAAATACATAACAGCATGCCACTGTTCGCACAGCCTCTGAAGCATGTGCAGTGTGGAGTTCCACCTTGTTGCAACGTCGATTATTAGGCAGTGCTGGGGAAGCTGCAAAGATCGCTGATGGTTCTGCATACGGCTGGAGTGTATGGGCGAACGGCGGATGTGCGAGCAAAGTCTTCGCACCTTCAGGAGCAGGGCAGGTAACCCCGGATAACTTTTCAGGAACCACTGCACCACCAGGTTCAAGGTGTGAGCCAGGCAAGGAATGTGTTTCAGTTGTGAAAGGGCTATGGCAGCCATAAAATTCCTTCCGTTATCACTGACTACCTTGCCTGCCTCAAGATGTACACTGCCCAGCCATGACTGAGTTTTTGCTGCAAGAACTCGGACAGAACTTCCGCGGTGTGTCTTTTGTCACCCAAACACTTCATTTCCAACACAGCCTGCTGACGCTTACCACTAGCTGTTCCATAATGGGACACCTCGTGTGCAACACTGGCAGCTGCGGATGGAGTAGTCGTGCGACTGTGGTCTGTGGATGAGCTGTCGCTTCTGCTGGAGGAGGAGGAGGGGTGGCAAATGCATACAGCCAACTGTTTCCTAGACCGTGGGCTAGGCAGAACTGTCCCAATATGGCTGTCCCCTCTGGACCCTGCATCCACCACATTAACCCAGTGTGCCGTGATGGACACGTAACATCCCTGGCCATGCCTACTGGTCCATGCATCTGTTGTGAGGTGCACCTTTCTACTGACAGATTGCCTGAGTGCATGGACAATGCGGTCTTTGACATGCTGGTGGAGGGCTGGGATGGCTTTTCTCGCAAAGAAGTGTCGACTGGGTAGGTCATAGCGTGGTATTGCGTAGGCCATCAGGGCTTTGAAAGCTTCGCTTTCAACCAACCGGTAGGGCATCACCTCTAACGAGATTAGTCTAGCAATGTGGGTGTTCAAACCCTGTGTACGCGGATGAGAGGACGAGTACTTCCTTTTCCAAATGAGAGTCTCTTGTAGGGTGAGCTGGACTGGAGAGCTGCATATAGTGGAACTAAAGGGGGTGGCGGTGGACATGGCAGACTGAGAGAGGGTTGGTGATGGTATTCTTGTTGTTGGCCTACATACAGTGTTTCCTACCAAGAACCTGGTGATTCCCTGACTGCTTTGGCCTTGCGAGGATACCTCCACATTTGCTGCAGGTGGTGTCATAAACGGTGGGCTTACAGTGAGGGAAGGAATGTAGCGTTGCTGACTATCTTCATTTTGAGCGGGTCCAACAACGTTATGGGACGTTTGGTAGTTAGTCCAGGCTTGCAAGTGCATGGTGGTTAAATGTCTACGCATGCAAGTTGTATTTAAATTTTTGACATTCTGACCTCTGCTAAAGGTCCTTGAGCATTTCTTACAGATCACTTTGCACTGATCATTCGGATCTTGGTTAAAAAATTGCCTGACTGCACTCTTCCTACTATCGAATACCTTTTCAGGCATTGCACACTGTGCTACTTTAACCAGATGGCCACGCTGTCCTACAACTGTTTTTGGTTTTGACACACATTTTTGGCCAGATACGGGCCTGCCAGATGAAAGCTGTTGCGATGTTGATGCCTGCTGCGGCTTCTCCTCCTCAGCTTCAGAGCTACTGCCAGCAGCACCCTGTTCCCCCATTGGCTGCCAATCGGGGTCAACAACTGGGTCATCTATCACCTCCTCTTCTATGTCCTGTGCACCTTCCTCTGTGTCACTGTGTAAGCCGGTGCTATAGCGTTCGGGACGGGGCACCATAGTCTCATCAGGGTCAGATTCTGGCTCAGTACCCTGCGAGGGCAATGTTGTGATCTGAGTCAATGGAACGGCATAATAATCTAGCTGTGGCTGTGCATCTGTGCACTCCATGTCCGATTAATCTTGTAATGGCAATGGCCTGTTAACAATTTCCTTTTCTAACCCAGGCACGGTATGTGTAAAGAGCTCCATGGAGTAACCTGTTGTGTTGCCTGACGCATCCTTCACTGTTGTTCTGGGTGAAGGACACAAGGAAGCGACTTGTTCCTGACCGGGAGCATCCACTGATGACGCGCTGCTTTTAAATTTTGCACTTTCCGAAGAGGAGGCGAAAGAGCTGGAGGCAGAGTCAGCAAGGAAAGCCAAAACTTTTTCCTGCTGCTCCGGCTTTAAAAGCGGTTTTCCTACTCCCAGAAAAGGGAGCGTTCGAGGCCTTGTGTAGCCAGACGATGACGCTGGCTCAACAACTCGAGACTTAGGTGCTATTTTGCTTTTCCCACGACCACCTGATGCTCCACCACCCCTACCATCATTACCAGCTGGCAATGACCGCCCACGGCCACGACCTCTTCCACCAGACTTCCTCATTCTTGGAAAAATGTAACCAAACTAACAACCATTATATGGTACTGTAAAACCAGGTAGAAGGTGTACGTAAACTTGTTGTGAATTTAAATCTCCCTTAATAGGTGTGGGAGACTGCTGGGAAAATCAGGCCCACTGTATTATACTACACAGTTTCAGTGTCAGAAAGTGGCTGACAGATATGCCACAAACAGGACTGACGCAGATGCACTTAGTGGCAATAGAAATTTCCCTTTATAGGTGTGGGAGACTGCTGGGAAAATCAGGCCCACTGTATTACACTACACAGTTTCAGTGTCAGAAAGTGGCTGACAGATATGCCACAAACAGGACTGATGCAGATGTACTTAGTGGCAATAGAAATTTCCCTTTATAGGTGTGGGAGACTGCTGGGAAAATCAGGCCCACTGTATTACACTACACAGTTTCAGTGTCAGAAAGTGGCTGACAGATATGCCACAAACAGGACTGACACAGATGCACTTAGTGGCAATAGAAATTTCCCTTTATAGGTGTGGGAGACTGCTGGGAAAATCAGGCCCACTGTATTACACTACAAAGTTTGAGTGGCAGAAAGTGGCTGGCAGATATGCCACAAACAGGACTGACGCAGATGCACTCAGTGGCATTAGAAATTTCCCTTTATAGGTGTGGGAGACTGCTGGGAAAATCAGGCCCACTGTATTACACTACACAGTTTCAGTGTCAGAAAGTGGCTGACAGATATGCCACAAACAGGACTGACGCAGATGCCCTTAGTGGCAATAGAAATTTCCCTTTATAGGTGTGGGTGGGAGACTGCTAGGAAAATCAGGCCCAATGTATTACACTACACAGTTTCAGTGTCAGAAAGTGGCTGACAGATATGCCACAAACATGACTGACGCAGATGCACTTAGTGGCAATAGAAATTTCCCTTTATAGGTGTGGGTGGGAGACTGCTAGGAAAATCAGGCCCAATGTATTACACTACACAGTTTCAGTGTCAGAAAGTGGCTGACAGATATGCCACAAACAGGACTGACGCAGATGCACTTAGTGGCAATAGAAATTTCCCTTTATAGGTGTGGGAGACTGCTGGGAAAATCAGGCCCACTGTATTACACTACACAGTTTCAGTGTCAGAAAGTGGCTGACAGATATGCCACAAACAGGGCTGACGCAGATGCCCTTAGTGGCAATATAAATCTCCCTTTTTATGTGTGGGAAAATGCAGAAAGAAATCAGGCCCACTGTATTACACTACACAGTTTGAGTGGCAGAAAGTGGCTGGCAGATATGCCACAAACAGGACTGACACAGATGCACTCAGTGGCAATGTAAATCTCCCTTTTTATGTGTGGGAGACAGCAGAAAAATTATGCCCACTGTATTACACTACACAGTTTGAGTGGCAGAAAGTGGCTGGCAGATATGCCACAAACAGGACTGACACAGATGCACTCAGTGGCAATGTAAATCTCCCTTTTTATGTGTGGGAGACAGCAGAAAAATTATGCCCACTGTATTACACTACACAGTTTCAGTGTCAGAAAGTGGCTGACAGATATGCCAAAAACAGGACTGACGCAGATGCCCTTATTGGCAATAGAAATTTCCCTTTATAGGTGTGGGAGACTGCTAGGAAAATCAGGCCCACTGTATTACACTACACAGTTTCAGTGTCAGAAAGTGGCTGACAGATATGCCACAAACAGGGCTGACGCAGATGCCCTTAGTGGCAATATAAATCTCCCTTTTTATGTGTGGGAGAATGCAGGAAAAAATCAGGCCCACTGTATTACACTACACAGTTTGAGTGGCAGAAAGTGGCTGGCAGATATGCCACAAACAGGACTGATGCAGATGCACTCAGTGGCAATATAAATCTCCCTTTTTATGTGTGGGAGAATGCAGGAAAAAATCAGGCCCACTGTATTACACTACACAATTTGATTGTCAGAAAGTGGCTGGCAGATATATAAAAAAATACAAGGGCTGTAGTAGAATTTCAATCTCCCTACAATGATCAAAGGACAAGTATGGCAGCAATAAAAAGGACTGGTGCACACAAGAGTGTGGACAAAGGAACAAGAGAACTGTGCAGAAAGAAGCAACTGGATTTTTGGTTTGAAAAAAGCAGTTGGTTGCACAGCGGCGTACAAACAGCAATGCAGCTATCAGGGAGCCTTATAAGCTACAGAGCTGATGCACAGAAATCTAGCCTCCACTGTCCCTGCAAAGAAAAGGTGGTGTTGGACAGTGGAAATCGCTACAGCACAATCGGTTTGGAGGTTAATCTTTCCTCCCTAACAATATCCCTGTTTCTGACGAAGCTGCAGCAACCTCTTCCTATGCTACGATCGGCAGAAGTAAGATGGCGGTCGGCGTGCACACCCCTTTAGAGCCCCTGTGACGCCGCTGAAAGCAAGCCAATCACTATAATGCCCTTCTCTAAGATGGTGGGGACCGAGACCTATGTCATCACGCTGCCCACACCCTGTGTCCACCTTCATTGGCTGAGAAATGGCGCTGAACGAGTCATATGAAACGCGACTTTGGTGCGAAGATCGCCGACCGCATGGCCGATCCCACACTGGGATCGGCTCGGGTTTCACGAAACCCGACTTTGCCGAAAGTCGGCGATTTATGAAATTGACCGATCCGTTTTTCTCAACCCTAGTCACCACAGCTCAGCTCAGTGAGTTCACAATAGATCACTGTGAGAATTTCTCACCGTGATGTGCGGTGAAGTCACTGAGCTTGAACTGAGGTGATCTTATCACTGACTTTTTCCCACAGTGCTGAGGTCACTGTAGTTCAGCCTTGCTGGGAGTGCAGCCTCACTGACTGGCAGTAACCACGATGATGTCACCACTGGTCAATGATGCTGCACTCGCCTCAATTCACTACACCAGTGGTTCTCAGCCTGGATGGTCGCATCTTGGCAGCATCCAGGTTGAAAACTATTCATCCCCCAGACATGAATTATGGTGTGGGACAGAAGGATGGACAGGTGAGGGATATTGTTACTTTTTATTTTAGTTTTATTACAGGTGATGAGAGATTCAGTGGAATTATGCGTTAGGTGAGTAAAACTGTGGTTGTTATTTTTAAATAAAAATGGAAAGATGTGTTTTGTTTTATTTCTAATAAAAGACTTGATTCTGGCTGTGTCTTTATTTACCATATAACTATAGGATTAGTAATGGATGAGTGTCTTATAGATGCGGCTCCATTACTAAGCCATGGGCTTGATGTCACCTGGCAATGCAAAGGTGACATCAACCTCACAAATATGAACTCCTTATGCCACCACTACAGGGCCAGTGGGAAGAACCGGGCAAAGCGCCAGAATTGGCGCATCTAATAGTTGTGAATTTTCTGGGCAGCTGCGGGCTGCTATTTTTAAGCTCGTCCCCAGCTGTCTGCTTTCACAAGGCTGGTTGTCAAAAATTGGTGAGACCCCACGCCATTTTTTTAAATTATTTAATTAGCATGGGGACCCCTCTATTCTCGGTAACCAGACTTGCTAATGCTGACAGCTGTGGGTTGCAGCCCCCCAGTTGTGAGTTTTTCCTGGCTGCTTAACAAAATGCAGGGGAACCCACACCTGTTTTTCATTTATTTAAAGCGCAGGCGCCAGTTGAGGAATACTCCCATCAGCCATTCCTGCTGTCACTGTTATTAGTGGCATCAAGTGTAGGCTGATGGGAATAATAGTCCCATCAGCTGCTGTCTGCTGTCATTGTTATCACTTGAATATACAATAACTTTCATCATTCTCCCCTGCTCGTGCTGATCAACAGCAGAGCAGGGAAGAATGATGAGAACCGTCTTCAGCACCGGCGCTGGGGAACAGCGCTTATTGTACCGCTGCTTCTCATTCACCAAAACATGTTACACGGATAACATCCCAGTGTGTTATCCATGTGCATGTGTGCGGGATGTTTTGTGGCCCATGTTGATGGTAAAAAACCGACATATCTACATGTGGGTCATATGGACACATGGTTTATGGAAACACACTGACCTGTGCACAGACTCATTCACTTCGTGTGTGTCTCCGGTATGTGTGAAATCAGTCACCACAGGTACCGGAGACACTGACATTTGAAAGAGCCCTTAATAACATTTTGAACTAAAGAAAGGGCAACTTGAAAATGCTGTACAATTTTCCTATAGTTTTCTCCTGCTCTGTGAGACTTTAAAATTTTCATTTTCAGAGTGCTATGCAGCTACCTAATAGAAGCCATTTCTGATGTTTTTGGCACAAGGTTATTGAAGATTGGGTTTTTATAAAGCTGGGAAATTTGCATTACCTGACCTTTCTTGACAATGATAGTGAACAATGTTGTGAAATTGGATTCTGGGCTCCCCCGGTGGCCACTTGTGGAATTTAACTTGTGTGCATCATCCCCTCTGTTCACCTGCTCCTATCAGGATGTGGGAGTCGCTATATAACCTTGCTCGTCTGTCAGTTTCATGCCGGTCAACAATGTAATCATTAGCCTTTCTGTGCATGTTCCTGCTACTAGACAACTCCCAGCTAAGTTGGACTTTTGTCCTTGTGTGTTTTTGCATTTTGTTCCTGTTCACAGCTGCTGTTTCGTTACTGTGTCTGGAAAGCTCTTGTGAGCGGAAATTGCCACTCTGGTGTTATGAGTTAATGCTAGAGTCTTAAAGTAATTTCTGGATGGTGTTTTGATAGGGTTTTCTGCTGACCATGAAAGTGCCCTTTCTGTCTTCATGCTATCTAGTAAGCGGACCTCGATTTTGCTAAACCTATTTTCATACTACGTTTGTCATTTCATCTAAAATCACCGCCAATATATGTGGGGGCCTCTGTCTGCCTTTTGGGAAAATTTCTCTAGAGGTGAGCCAGGACTGTCTTTTCCTCTGCTAGGATTAGGTAGTTCTCCGGCTGGCGCTGGGCATCTAGGGATAAAAAAAACGTAGGCATGCTACCCGGCCACTTCTAGTTGTGCGGCAGGTTTAGTTCATGGTCAGTATAGTTTCCATCTTCCAAGAGCTAGTTCTCATATATGCTGGGCTATGTTCTCTCGCCATTGAGAATCATGACAGTTTGACCGGCCCAAAAAAGGGTTAAATTACTGGCTGAGAAAGGAGAGAAAAAAGAAGTCTGCTACAATTTTTTTTTTTTTTTTCCCTCTAGTTCTGAGTGTGCTCTTAATTGAATCACTTGCTAGTCTGCCTATACTGCAGCCTTCCTCTCTTCCTCTCCTTCTAATCCTTGAATGGCTCTGTGTTCACCTGTTTCAAATGGATCTTCAGAGTGTAGCTACAGGTTTGAATAATCTCGCCACAAAGGTACAAAATTTGCAAGATTTTGTTGTTCATGCACCTATGTCTGAGCCTAGAATTCCTTTGCCTGAATTCTTCTCGGGGAATAGATCTCACTTTCAAAATTTTAAAAATAATTGCAAATTGTTTTTGTCCCTGAAGTCTCGCTCTGCCGGAGACCCTGCACAGCAGGTCAGGATTGTAATTTCCTTGCTCCGGGGCGACCCTCAAGACTGGGCTTTTGCATTGGCACCAGGGGATCCTGCGTTGCTCAATGTGGATGCGTTTTTTCTGGCCTTGGGGTTGCTTTATGAGGAACCTCATTTAGAGCTTCAGGCGGAAAAGGCCTTGATGTCCTTGTCTCAGGGGCAAGATGAAGCTGAAATATACTGCCAAAAATTCCGCAAATGGTCTGTGCTTACTCAGTGGAATGAGTGCGCCCTGGCGGCGATTTTCAGAGAAGGTCTCTCTGATGCCATTAAGGATGTTATGGTGGGGTTCCCTGTGCCTGCGAGTCTGAATGAGTCCATGACGATGGCTATTCAGATCGATAGGCGTCTGCGGGAGCGCAAACCTGTGCACCATTTGGCGGTGTCTACTGAGAAAACGCCAGAAAATATGCAATGTGATAGAATTCTGTCCAGAAGCGAGCGGCAGAATTTTAGACGAAAAAATGGGTTGTGCTTCTATTGTGGTGATTCAACTCATGTTATATCAGCATGCTTTAAGCGTACTAAGAAGCCTGACAAGTCTGTTTCAATTAGCACTTTACAGTCTAAGTTTTTTCTATCTGTGACCCTGATTTGTTCTTTGTCATCTATTACCGCGGACACCTATGTCGACTCTGGCGCTGCTTTGAGTCTTATGGATTGGTCCTTTGCCAAACGCTGTGGGTATGATTTGGAGCCATTGGAGGCTCCGATACCTCTGAAAGGGATTGACTCCACCCCATTGGCTAGTAATAAACCACAATACTGGACACAAGTGACTATGCGTGTTAATCCGGATCACCAGGAGGTTATTCGCTTTCTGGTGCTGTATAATCTACATGATGTTTTGGTGCTGGGATTGCCATGGCTGCAATCTCATAACCCAGTCCTCGACTGGAGAGCTATGTCTGTGTTAAGCTGGGGATGTAAAGGAACTCATGGGGACGTACCTTTGGTTTCCATTTCATCATCTATTCCCTCTGAGATTCCTGAATTCTTGTCTGACTTTCGTGACGTTTTTGAAGAACCCAAGGTTGGTTCACTACCTCCGCACCGGGAGTGCGATTGTGCCATAGACTTGATCCCGGGTAGTAAATACCCTAAGGGTCGTTTATTTAATCTGTCTGTGCCTGAACACGCTGCTATGCGAGAATATATAAAGGAGTCCTTGGAAAAGGGACATATTCGTCCTTCGTCATCTCCCTTAGGAGCCGGTTTTTTCTTTGTGTCTAAGAAAGACGGCTCTTTGAGGCCGTGTATTGATTATCGACTTTTGAATAAAATCACGGTTAAATATCAATATCCGTTACCACTGCTTACTGATTTGTTTGCTCGTATAAAGGGGGCCAAGTGGTTCTCTAAGATTGATCTCCGTGGGGCGTATAATTTGGTGCGAATCAAGCAGGGGGATGAGTGGAAAACCGCATTTAATACGCCCGAGGGCCATTTTGAGTATTTGGTGATGCCTTTTGGTCTTTCAAATGCCCCTTCAGTCTTCCAGTCCTTTATGCATGACATTTTCCGCGATTATTTGGATAAATTTATGATTGTGTATCTGGATGATATTCTGATTTTTTCGGATGACTGGGACTCTCATGTCCAGCAGGTCAGGAGGGTTTTTCAGGTTTTGCGGTCTAATTCCTTGTGTGTGAAGGGTTCTAAGTGTGTTTTTGGGGTTCAGAAGATTTCCTTCTTGGGATACATTTTTTCCCCCTCTTCCATCGAGATGGATCCTGTCAAGGTTCAGGCTATTGGTGATTGGACGCAACCCTCTTCTCTTAAGAGTCTTCAGAAATTTTTGGGCTTTGCTAACTTTTATCGTCGATTTATTGCTGGTTTTTCTGATGTTGTAAAACCATTGACTGATTTGACTAAGAAGGGTGCTGATGTTGCTGATTGGTCCCCTGATGCTGTGGAGGCCTTTCGGGAGCTCAAGCGCCGCTTTTCTTCCGCCCCAGTGTTGCGTCAGCCTGATGTTGCTCTTCCTTTTCAGGTTGAGGTCGACGCTTCTGAAATCGGAGCGGGGCGGTGTTGTCGCAGAGAAGTTCCGACTGCTCCGTGATGAGACCTTGTGCTTTTTTTTCCCGTAAATTTTCGCCCGCCGAGCGGAATTATGATATTGGGAATCGGGAGCTTTTGGCCATGAAGTGGGCTTTTGAGGAGTGGCGTCACTGGCTTGAGGGGGCCAGACATCAGGTGGTGGTATTGACGGACCACAAAAATTTAATTTACCTTGAGTCTGCCAGGCGCCTGAATCCTAGACAAGCGCGCTGGTCGTTGTTTTTCTCTCGGTTTAATTTTGTGGTGTCTTACCTACCGGGTTCTAAGAATGTTAAGGCGGATGCCCTTTCTAGGAGTTTTGAGCCTGACTCCCCTGGTAATTCTGAGCCCACAGGTATCCTTAAAGATGGAGTGATATTGTCTGCCGTTTCTCCAGACCTGCAGCGGGCCTTGCAGGAGTTTCAGGCGGATAGACCTGATCGTTGCCCACCTGGTAGACTGTTTGTTCCTGATGATTGGACCAGTAGAGTCATCTCTGAGGTTCATTCTTCTGCGTTGGCAGGTCATCCTGGAATCTTTGGTACCAGGGATTTGGTGGCAAGGTCCTTCTGGTGGCCTTCCCTGTCACGAGATGTGCGAGGCTTTGTGCAGTCTTGTGACGTTTGTGCTCGGGCCAAGCCTTGTTGTTCTCGGGCTAGTGGATTGTTGTTACCCTTGCCTATCCCGAAGAGGCCTTGGACGCACATCTCGATGGATTTTATTTCGGATCTGCCTGTTTCTCAGAAGATGTCTGTCATCTGGGTGGTGTGTGACCGTTTCTCTAAGATGGTCCATCTGGTTCCCTTGCCTAAGTTGCCTTCTTCTTCCGAGTTGGTTCCTCTGTTTTTTCAAAATGTTGTTCGTTTGCATGGTATTCCGGAGAATATCGTTTCTGACAGAGGGACCCAATTCGTGTCTAGATTTTGGCGGGCATTCTGTGCTAGGATGGGCATAGATTTGTCTTTTTCATCTGCTTTCCATCCTCAGACTAATGGCCAGACCGAGCGGACTAATCAGACCTTGGAGACATATTTGAGGTGTTTTGTGTCTGCGGATCAGGATGATTGGGTTGCTTTTTTGCCTTTGGCGGAGTTCGCCCTCAATAATCGGGCCAGCTCTGCCACCTTGGTGTCCCCGTTTTTCTGTAATTCGGGGTTTCATCCTCGATTTTCCTCCGGTCAAGTGGAATCTTCGGATTGTCCTGGAGTGGATGCTGTGGTGGAGAGGTTGCATCAGATTTGGGGGCAGGTGGTGGACAATTTGAAGTTGTCCCAGGAGAAGACTCAGCTTTTTGCCAACCGCCGTCGTCGTGTTGGTCCTCGGCTTTGTGTTGGGGACTT
The DNA here is from genome assembly GCF_051348905.1 of Ranitomeya variabilis. Classification (NCBI taxonomy): domain Eukaryota; kingdom Metazoa; phylum Chordata; class Amphibia; order Anura; family Dendrobatidae; genus Ranitomeya; species Ranitomeya variabilis. The sequence continues at coordinate 756,135,266 of NC_135233.1, forward strand.
GGTGTGGTTGTCTTCTCGTTTTGTCCCTATGAGGGTTTCTTCTCCTAAGTTTAAGCCTCGGTTCATCGGCCCGTACAAGATATTGGAGATTCTTAACCCTGTGTCCTTCCGTTTGGACCTCCCTGCATCCTTTTCGATTCATAATGTTTTTCATCGGTCATTGTTGCGCAGGTATGAGGTACCAGCTGTGCCTTCCGTTGAGCCTCCTGCTCCGGTGTTGGTTGAGGGTGAGTTGGAGTACGTTGTGGAAAAGATCTTGGACTCTCGTGTTTCCAGACGGAAACTCCAGTATCTGGTCAAATGGAAGGGATACGGTCAGGAGGATAATTCTTGGGTCACTGCCTCTGATGTTCATGCCTCCGATCTTGTCCGTGCCTTTCATAGGGCTCATCCTGATCGCCCTGGTGGTTCTGGTGAGGGTTCGGTGCCCCCTCCTTGAGGGGGGGGTACTGTTGTGAAATTGGATTCTGGGCTCCCCCGGTGGCCACTTGTGGAATTTAACTTGTGTGCATCATCCCCTCTGTTCACCTGCTCCTATCAGGATGTGGGAGTCGCTATATAACCTTGCTCGTCTGTCAGTTTCATGCCGGTCAACAATGTAATCATTAGCCTTTCTGTGCATGTTCCTGCTACTAGACAACTCCCAGCTAAGTTGGACTTTTGTCCTTGTGTGTTTTTGCATTTTGTTCCTGTTCACAGCTGCTGTTTCGTTACTGTGTCTGGAAAGCTCTTGTGAGCGGAAATTGCCACTCTGGTGTTATGAGTTAATGCTAGAGTCTTAAAGTAATTTCTGGATGGTGTTTTGATAGGGTTTTCTGCTGACCATGAAAGTGCCCTTTCTGTCTTCATGCTATCTAGTAAGCGGACCTCGATTTTGCTAAACCTATTTTCATACTACGTTTGTCATTTCATCTAAAATCACCGCCAATATATGTGGGGGCCTCTGTCTGCCTTTTGGGAAAATTTCTCTAGAGGTGAGCCAGGACTCTCTTTTCCTCTGCTAGAATTAGGTAGTTCTCCGGCTGGCGCTGGGCATCTAGGGATAAAAAAAACGTAGGCATGCTACCCGGCCACTTCTAGTTGTGCGGCAGGTTTAGTTCATGGTCAGTATAGTTTCCATCTTCCAAGAGCTAGTTCTCATATATGCTGGGCTATGTTCTCTCGCCATTGAGAATCATGACAGAACAAGCCATGACCCAAACAATGTAATTAACCCCTTAACGTCCGATGACAGGCATAGCCCATCATTGGACGCCTCCCCCTGTTTGGTGTGATCTCCGGCAATGAGCCCACACATGACAGCTGATCTGATCAGCTGACATGTGCCCCTAACAGCTGCAGATAGAATCGCGATCTACCCGAGGCTGTTAACATGTTAAATGCCGCTGTCAAACTCTGACAGTGGCATTTAACCTGCACGGTCAGGAAGTGCATCATTACCTCCTCCCATCGGCGCCTGTGTCACATGACCGTGGGTCGCCGAAAGGTCGGCATGACAACCAGAGGTCTCCTGGAGACCTCTATGGTTGTCACTGCCAGATTGCTATGAGCGTTGCCTGGTGGTCGGCGCTCATATCAAGTGAGTAATTCTGCTACATACAGGTAATCTGATCATCGCCTGTATGTAGCAGAGCCGATCGAATTATGGCAGCTTCTAGTCTCCCATAGAGACTATTGAAACATGCAAAAAGTAAAAGAACATTTTTTAAAAAATATAAAAAATAAAAAAATATAAAAGTTTAAATCAACCCCCTTCAAAATAAAACAATTTTAAAAAATTTTGGGCATCGCTGCATTCAGAATCACTCGATCTATCAATAAAAAAGGATTAACCTGATTGTTAAATGGCGTAGGGATAAAAAAAAGTAAAAACGCCAGAATTACATTTTTTTTGGCGCCGCCACATTGCATTAAAATGCAATAACGGGCAATCAAAAGATCGTATCTGCACCAAAATGGTATCGTTACCTCAACCCAAGATCATGAAAAATGGAGACGCTACAGGTATCAGAAATTGGCGCAACTTTTTTATTTTATTAAAGTTTGGAATTTTTTCATCACTTAGATAAAAAAGATCCTAGAAGTGTTTGGTGTCTTTAAACTCATAATTACCTGGAGAATAATAATGGCAGGTCAGTTGCAGCATTTACTGAACATAGTAAAAAAGCAAAACAAAAACAACTATGGGATTGCACCTTTTTTGCAATTTCACCGCACTTGGCCTGTTTTCGAGTACATGACATGGTAAAATCAATAGTGGCATTCAAAATTACAACTCGTCCCACTAAAAACAAGCTCTCACATGGCCATTTTGACAAAAAAATAGAAAGTTTTGGCCGTGTGAAGAAGGGGAGCAAAAAATGGAAACACAAAAATGGAAATACCCCTGGTGCTTAAGGGGTTAAGTTCTGATAATCCTGGTCAAAGTTATCTAAGCACATAAGTCTCCATTAATGCCCAAACTTTCGCATCGGCCAATTTAAAAAATGACTATATATTTTTTTTTTTTCCTAAAACATAAAGGAAATGTGTCATCTTTAATAATAGGCCTTTTAAAGGATCATTCCATCTACAACTTGCTTAACTGTTCACAATAACAGTAATTTTGACCAGGCCAGCCCAAACTGTACATGTTTAGTATCTGCATACTCATACTGACCTGGAGAATCACATTGTCAGGTCTGTTTTACAATATAATGAACATGGTAAATAAAAAAATAAATAAATAAGAAATTGCACTTTTTTTCCAATTTCAACGCACTTGTAATTTGTTTCCCTTTTTCCAGTACACCATGTGTTAGAATGATTGGGGTCATCCAAAAGTATAACTCATACCACAATAAACAAGCCCTAATATGTCAATAATGATGAAAAAATAAAAATGTTATGGCTCTTGGAAGAAGTTTAGGAAAAAACAAAAGCAAAAAAAAGAAAAATGGCCATGGCATGAAGGGGTTAATCCTATACCCTGAGCTCACTCTATACATTCTGTGATAAAACTACACCTTAAAGTTTAAATAATGGTTTCATGTGTATTTTCTTAAGGTTAGTCTAAGCTTGATAAAAATTCTAGAGATGAGCCAATATTATTATTATTATTATCATTATTAATTAATAAAAATAGTAATAACAACAGTAATAATATTTTAATTATATAGAGCCAAAATATTGTAATGCAATTTACATTGCATTCTCAGAAATGTTCTCAAATATAGCTATGAAATTTGATTTGCATCCCATTTGCCTTACTATATTACCATACTGTGCTCTAAAACCTCTGCAGATCTACACCCACCGATGGCATCCATGTCATCACCGGTTCCTCTCTGCATCTCCTTGCCCAATCTTACGAGCAGCTAACTACCTTTAGTATGCTGTTTGGTCTTCATAGTACTTTTCACCACTCACCAACCCTCAAGCGACTTCATTACATTTTGGGGCAGCACAGTGAGACTCAGTTAGTGCTGGAGATGCTGGAGAACACTGTGAAGAAGAAAGAAGGGTGACTGGACCAGTACAACAGTGTCTATGTAGAGGACCAGGCAGAGAGCTGCATGGAGGGACAAGTGAGGGCCTGGGTGAGGTCAGTATAATTTTTTTATTCCATTCCAGGAACTAAAATGTATGCCACAATATTGCTGAATTTGAGCAAATCAAATTGCAAAGAAATTGGATTTTAGTACCTAAAAGTTTTTAAGACAATCAAGTTGAATTTTTTTTTTCAAAATAATTTTGCTCATCTTAAAATTTATATATTAAACCAGTCATAATATCCCCAGTTTTAAATCTCTAAGGGCCGCTGTATCTTTAACATTTTCCTTAGTCACTCCATCATTTGAGATTATACGTAAAAGTGAACCTATCGGCATATTTTTACATATGAAAGAAATGGTATAGCTCTAAAAGTACTTGTTCACCCAACATAAATTTTACTTTTTTTTTGTGATCTGTGCCCATCATGAGAAATTTAAAGTAGAAACTATGTGTAAATCAGGCTGGAGCTGAGTCAATGTATTTAAAAAAAGATAGTCCAAGTGTACTTAGATACCCCTAGTACACTGTTAGCCTAATTTGCTAGTTAGATTTTTTACAATTGGCACATCGGATCTCTTCAAATAAAAGGTAGAATTTTTATTGAAACTTAAGCACCTTTATAGCAATACCATTATTTTCTTATGTTAAAATATACTTTATCTAATACTTTTATGAACTATTTTTATTACTATGATATTTTTGGCTACGGAGTCTCATGTAATATTATTTTGTTGTGTCTTGAGATGGATTTGCGGTATACAACAAAAGCTTTATTTTGACATAATTTCTGATTCTTATCATTCTTTATTTTTTCCAATGTAGTGTACTACAGCATTACAGCTAGTTTATGTTGTTGTTATTGTTTTCCATATGTGCAAACGACACATATATCAAGATAAACTCTACGGAAAGGGATTCCAAACAAATACATAAAATATACATTGAGGGAAAAAAAGCAAGGTTTTTTGAAGTGACATTTATACTACACCATAGTTTTAACATCAAGATTGTTACAAACACAGAGATAAGAAAATAGATGGGAAATATATAGATGTCTTACATACGTTCAGGCAGAGAAAGCTTTTATATAATTATGGGATCAACATAGCACAGCTATTTCTAATTTTATTGGTAGCCTAAATTTGCAAAGAGATGGCATGGAATACTTTTCCTGAAATCGAGATGAAGCAAACTGATTACACTGTAGAGCACATGAAATATCAATTTGTCCCAGTTATTACCCTACCAGCATGTATTTTAAGCTAGCCGTCTGGATCTGTTCAAAAGAAATGAATTTATTACGTCTTCTTCCAGGGACACATATTTCACATTTATGTGGAAGATACTTAGAGAGTCTAACACTGAATTCTGTAGGTTCTATAACTATTCTGAACCCACTATTTAAAAGTATTATTACGGTGATCAATAACTAGTAGTGACAGCATCCATTAAATAATTTAGTGATGAGACACAATCTCCGAAGTCTACAAACCCAAGATCAGGAATATGCGAAAATAGATATTATTTGGAAGGAAGGAGTCTATTATCTTTACATTTTAACATAATACATTTGCTTCTGTTCTTTGAATAGTATATAGATTGTGGGGGTAGTATATAGATTGTGGCATCACCTAACAAGTTCTTCATTTTACCAGCAGGCAATAATCCAATAAACACTCCTTCCTTTATTTTAAATCATTTTCATAGGATTCCAACCTATTATGGACGTGAACTAGTTCTGGTATCACTGTGGGAAATATATTACATCAATTGACATTCAGATGTGATGGCATATGTGCTAGATGTACAAAATCTACTGATTCTAGCTGAAACCAACATAGTCCATAATTTGCTTCAAATTTTTAGAACACGAGTTCTATTGAGAGACACTTTAATACTTGATCGCTTCACACATACTGACTGTGAATAGCACTGAAACTATTCCCTTGATTATATAGATCAAAATCTTTAAAACTGTATTTTAAGAAGGAAAGACATGAGAATACATTGTTCATTGTACTTTGTAGCAACTACAGGTCCTTCCCAAAAAATTAGCATATAGTGTTAAATTTCATTATTTACCATAATGTAATGATTACAATTAAACTTTCATATATTATAGATTCATTATCCACCAACTGAAATTTGTCAGGTCTTTTATTGTTTTAATACTGATGATTTTGGCCTACAACTCCTGATAACCCAAAAAACCTGTCTCAATAAATTAGCATATTTCAACCGTCCAATCAAATAAAAGTGTTTTTTAATAACAAACAAAAAAAACATCAAATAATAATGTTCAGTTATGCACTCAATACTTGGTCGGGAATCCTTTGGCAGAAATGACTGCTTCAATGTGGCGTGGCATGGAGGCAATCAGCCTGTGACACTGCTGAGATGTTATGGAGGCCCAGGATGCTTCAATAGCGGCCTTAAGCTCATCCAGAGTGTTGGGTCTTGCGTCTCTCAACTTTCTCTTCACAATATCCCACAGATTCTCTATGGGGTTCAGGTCAGGAGAGTTGGCAGGCCAATTGAGCACAGTAATACCATGGTCAGTAAACCATTTACCAGTGGTTTTGGCACTGTGAGCAGGTGCCAGGAAGCATGAAGTGCTCCAAAATCTCCTGATAGCTAGCTGCATTGACCCTGCCCTTGATGAAACACAGTGGACCAACACCAGCAGCTGACATGGCACCCCACACCATCACTGACTGGGTACTTGACACTGGACTTCAGGCATTTTGGCATTTCCTTCTCCCCAGTCTTCCTCCAGACTCTGGCACCTTGATTTCCGAATGACATGCAAAATTTGCTTTCATCAGAAAAAAGTACTTGGGACCACTTAGCAACAGTCCAGTGCTGCTTCTCTGTAGCCCAGGTCAGGCGCTTCTGCCGCTGTTTATGGTTCAAAAGTGGCTTTACCTGGGGAATGCGGCACCTGTAGCCCATTTCCTGCACACGCCTGTGCACGGTGGCTCTGGATGTTTCCACACCAGACTCAGTCCACTGCTTCCTCAGGTTCCCCAAGGTCTGGAATCGGTCCTTCTCCACAATCTTCCTCAGGGTCCGGTCACCTCTTCTCGTTGTACAGCGTTTTCTGCCACATTGTTTCCTTCCAACAGACTTACCATTGAGGTGCCTTGATACAGCACTCTGGGAACAGCCTATTTGTTGAGAAATTTCTTTCTGGGTCTTACCCTCTTGCTTGAGGGTGTCAATGATGGCCTTCTTGACATCTGTCAGGTCGCTAGTCTTACCCATGATGGGGGTTTTGAGTAATGAACCAGGCAGGGAGTTTTTAAAAGCCTCAGGTATCTTTTGCATGTGTTTAGAGTTAATTAGTTGATTCAGAAGATTAGGGTAATAGGTCGTTTAGAGAACCTTTTCTTGATATGCTAATTTATTGAGACAGGTTTTTTGGGTTATCAGGAGTTGTAGGCCAAAATCATCAGTATTAAAACAATAAAAGACCTGACAAATTTCAGTTGGTGGATAATGAATCTATAATATATGAAAGTTTAATTGTAATCATTACATTATGGTAAATAATGAAATGTAACACTATATGCTAATTTTTTGAGAAGGACCTGTATATACTGTAGTCCATATAGGGCTACCATTTATTTTCCATGTTGAACTACCGGAGTTTACAAAATGAGGTGAGAATAGTATACAATAGGATACTTCATATTCAAAGCCCAAAAATACAGCCATTGCTGTCCATTATTACCCTATAATGAAGTTATATAGCCAAATCACTGAACAGAGCTGTGAACACTTGGTGGTACTCAATAATTCATACCGTACAATAATACAATGCCCATAAAAACTCAAGATAGAAGATTATTTGTACTTTTTGGCTGGGCAATCATTCTTTTATTTTTCCTATTGCCTTTGTTTTATGTCAAAAACTGTATATTGGTCTTTTACCTACATACTGTATTTCTTCATTTATAAGGGAGGTCCACCAAATACTTCTCTTAATGCTATGTACATTCCATGCTTTTCTCCTGATCGCTCTCTGTAGTCAGCTGCTCCTCTCTACATGTTGCATTTGGTTTGGTTAAACAATTGAAGTTAACATTATCAGCTGCAATGGAGCTGTGTTGAATTTTGATCTCATACCCATTAGAAGCAAGTGGATCGTTCCAAGAAAGATCGAGTTCAAGATGAAATTTATGGTTTCATGCAAATTTGAACATTTTGAGATTCAATGCACGGTTCACAGGAAAAAATTACTGGGCACCATTTTCCACACTGCAGAAGCATCAGAGAGCAGTCTAGTGTTATTTAGCAATGCTAAATGGGCTTCTCCATAATGATCTGCAGCTACGGTTGTGTTCAAAAGTTTTCATACCCCGGCAGAATTTTTGCTTTTTTGGCCTTTTTTTCGGAGAATTTGAATGTTAACACCAAAACTTTTTCTCCACTCATGGTTAGTGGTTGGATGAAGTTCACATAGCCTAGTGATTTTGGCCTGATAACATGCACACCTTTCACCTGTTTGCTTGTGATTGGTGTGTGCATAAAAGCTGAGTGAGTTTCTGGGATGAAAACCACAAAAAGAAAAAAATGCTCCAATATTCAAGAATATGGTGTGCATTGGTCTGCCACACGGCCAATCCCTGAATGAAGGCTGGGTGTCTCATTTGGAATTGCACCTGTGCAGTTGCCATTTTACTTGGGTTCGCTGCAAACTGGTAGTGCAATTGTATTGGGGCCCATTTAGACAGGTAAGCATCTCTGCCTGTTTTTGTTTTCTTCTTGAGTTTCTGTGATCCAGAAAGACTCTTGCATCTTTCATCCAGCCACTGATATTTCTGGATTGTGAGTCATGGGAAAAGCAAAATAATTGTCAATGGATCTACGGGAAAATGTAGTTGAACTGTATAAAACAGGAAAGGGATACAAAAATATATCCAAGGAATTGATAATGCGAGTCAGCAGCATTCAAACTGTGATTAACAAATGGAAAATCGGGGGCTCTGTAAAAGCAAAATCACGGTCAGGTAAACCAACAAAAATCAAATATGAGGAGAACATAAGTCAAAATGTATCTCAAAATATAAATGTTTTATTAAAGGTAGACATTTAATACACAGACTAACCCCTTTACCCCCAAGGGTGGTTTGCACGTTAATGACCGGGCCAACATTTACAATTCTGACCACTGTCCCTTTATGAGATTATAACTCTTCAACGGATCCTGATGATTCTGACATTGTTTTATCGTAACATATTGTACTTTATGATAGTGGTAAAATTTCTTGGATATTACCTGTGATTATTTGTGAAAAAAACAGAAATTTGCAAAAATTTAGAAAAATTTGCAATTTTCCAAATTCGAATTTTTATGCCCTTAAATCACAGAGATATGTTACACAAAATACTTAATAAGTAACATTTCCCATATGTCTACTTTACATCAGTACAATTTTGGAACCAAATTTTTTTTTGTTTGGGAGCTATAAGGGTTAAAAGTTGACCAGCAATTTCTCATTTTTACAACACCTTTTTTTAGGGACCACATCACATTTGAAGTCACTTTGAGGGGTCTATATAGTAGAAAATACCCAAGTGTGACCACATTCTAAAAACTGCACATCTCAAGGTGCTCAAAACCACATGCAAGAAGTTTATTAACCCTTCAGGTGTTTCACAAGAATTTTTGGAATGTTTAAAAAAAATGAACATTTAACTTTTTTCACTAAAAATTTACTTCAGCTCCAAGTTGTTTTATTTTACCAAGGGTAACAGGAGAAATTGGACCACAAAAGTTGTTGTAAAATTTGTCTTGAGTACGCTGATACCCCATATGTGGGGGTAAACCACTGTTTGGGCGCATGACAGAGCTCGGAAGGGAAGGAGCGGCGTTTACCTTTTCAATGCAAAATTGACTGGAATTTAGATAGGACGCCATGTCGCATTTGGAGAGCCCCTGATGTGCCTAAACATTGAAACCCCTCACAAGTGACACCATTTTGGAAACTAGACCCTCTAATTAACTTATCTAGATGTGTGGTGAGCACTTTGACCCACCGAGTGCTTCACAGAAGTTTATAATGCAGAGCCATAAATATAAAATATATTTTTTCACAAAAATGATATTTCACCCCCAATTTTTTTATTTTCCCAAGAGTAACAAAAGAAATTGGACCCCAAAACTTGTTGTGCAATTTGTGCTGACTACGCTGATACCCCATATGTGGGGGTAAGCCACCGTTTGGGCGCATGGCAGAGCTCGGAAGGGAAGGAGCACCATTTGACCTTTCAATGCAAAATTGACTGGAATTGAGATGGGATGCCATGTCGCATTTGGAGAGCCCCTGATGTGCCTAAACATTGAAACACTCCACAAGTGACACCATTTTGGAAGGTAGACCCCCTAAGGAACTTATCTAGATGTGTTGTGAGAATTTTGAAACTCCAAGTGTTTCACCACAGTTTATAATGCAGAGAAGTGAAAATAAAAATTCCTTTCTTTCCACAAAAATTTATTTTTGCCCCCAGTTTTGTATTTTCCCAAGGGTAACAGGAGAAATTGGACCCCAAAAGTTGTTGTCCAATTTGTCCTGAGTACGCTGATACCACATATGTGGGGGGAACCACCGTTTGGGCACGTGGCAGAGCTCGGAAGGGAAGGAGCGCCGTATGACTTTTCAATGCAAAATTGACGGGAATTGAGATAGGACACCATGCCACGTTTAGAGAGCCCCTGATGTGCCTAAACAATGAAACCTCCCACAAATGACACCATTTTGGAAAGAAGACCCCCTAAGGAACTTATCTAGATGTGTTGTGAGAATTTTGAAACTCCAAGTGTTTCACCACAGTTTATAACGCAGAGACGTGAAAATAAAAATTCCTTTTTTTCCACAAAAATTTATTTTTACCCCCAGTTTTGTATTTTCCCAAGGGTAACAGGAGAAATTGGACCCCAAAAGTTGTTGTCCAATTTGTCCTGAGTACGTTGATAACACATATGTGGGGGGAACCACCGTTTGGGCACGTGGCAGAGCTCGGAAGGGAAGGAGCTCCATTTGGAATGCAGACTTAGATGGAATGGTCTGCAGGCGCCACATTGCATTTGCAGAGCCTCTGATGTACCTAAACAGTAGAAACCCAACACAAGTGACCCCATATTGGAAACTAGACCCCCCAAGGAACTTATGTAGATGTGTTGTGAGAACTTTGAACCCCCAAGTGTTTCACTACAGTTTGTAACGCAGAGCCGTGACAATATAAAAACATTTTTTTTCCACACAAATTATTTTTAGCCCTCAGTTCCCAAGGGTAACAGGAGAAATTGGACCCCAAAAGTTGTTGTCCAATTTGTCCCAAGTACGCTGATACCCCATATGTGGGGGGAACCACCGTTTGGGTGCATGGCAGAGCTCAGAAAGGAAGGAGCACTGTTTTACTTTTTCAATTCAGAATTGGCTGGAATTGAGATCAGATGCCATGTCGCATTTGGAGAGCCCCTGATGTGCCTAAACAGTGGATACCCCCCAATTCTAACTGAACCCTAACCCAAACACACCCCTAACCCTAATCCCAACCATAACCCTAACCACACCAGCTATTCATGAATTTCTTTGGGGGGAGGCGCTTATACTGTTCCACGTTTGGTAAAATTGACAAACCATTTTTATTCTTTGGGTCAGTACGATTACAGTGATACCTAATTTTTTTATGCTTTGGCACTTTTATACAATAAAAACTATTTTATATAAAAAATAATTATTTTTACATCTCTTTATTCTGAGGACTATAACTTTTTTATTTTTTCGTTGATGACACTGTATGGTGGCACGTTTTTTGTGGGACAAGATGACGTTTTCAGCGGTACCATGGTTATTTATATCCGTCTTTTTGATCGCGTGTTATTCCACTTTTTATTTGGCGGTATGATAATAAAGCTAAAGCATCGTTTTGTGCCGGGGGTTAATGTGCCAGGAGTGGTCCGTAACCGCTCCTGGCACGTAGTGCCGGATGTCAGCTGCGATAGTCAGCTGACACCCGGTCGCGATTGGCTGCGCTCCCCCCGTAAGCGCTGCTGATAGCATTAGATGTACTATCCCGTCGGTGGTCATACGGGCCCATACCACCTCGACGGGATAGTACGTCTAATGTCAGAAAGGGGTTAAATGCAAATATATATAACTGGATGTAATAAAATAGTGTGATCCCCAAAAGAAAATAACAGTCACAGAGTAGATCAGGATGACATATTATGCTAAAAAAATTACATATACATGTGGAAAGCAATGCATGCAAGCAATGTAACACAAAGAGGTGGAACAAACAGTTAGTCACTTGTCAGTACCAAGACTAATCAGTTCCACCTGTAACCGCCACCATGTCTGGTGCCAACATGCATTGCTAAAACCATTACAATGTATCAAGCATGAATAGCATGAAGTATGCATAGATAAATCAAGGGTTAATTACCCATGTTATTTCTCCTGTTGTCCATGAAGTGACCACAATCCCGACGTGGACAAGGGGCGCCCCCTCGAGGAAGTGAGTGTCTATACTTGCGAAATGCCGGTCAAGATTGCGGTCACTTATGATCAGCAGGTTTCTCTTTCTCTCATCTATGGAGTTGATTATAAGCTGTTTTGGTAAACAGGGCTCTCTTTCTTCTGTAGAGTGTAAGCTCTTATGCTCAGTGGGGTCATCTCTCTCTTCCCTGTAGTATGTAAGCTGTTATGTTCAGAATAGTTCTTTCTCCTCTCCCCACGTGTGTTTTGTGAACAATTAAAAGCTTTCCAGTATTGAGATTTACAAATTGATTTACAGCAAATCAAATCTTGAGGGAAAATTCAGTAAATTTTAATTTCAAAAGATCTGCTCATCTTTAATATCCATACATTTGTTCATCTGTTGTTTTTACTTTCTGGTAATGTAACGCCAGAGAGAAGATGATTCTTTAATTTATCAGATAATCTTCTGTGAGATCTTGAGAGAGTGGAACATCAACCGTTTTACCTGATCAGCCCTAAACCTCTATCTAAAAACATTCCATAATCTGGCCATGACATAGAGTGGTTAACAAGGTCCACAACTTTACATAAGTTATCTCCAGCTCAGGGAAAACCCAGCAAGGCAGAACTGAGATATGGCCTTTTAAAGTAAATCAATGTAAAGGGATGTCAAGTCAAAACAGATAAGTCTGCAGTCACTCCATGTGACTGCAGGCACATGAATTCCCCCAGCACATGCACTGTGTTCTGTGGGGATTTGCAGATTTCAGACCCAGGAATGGAGGGTATAACTGGACAGTGGGCACAGCCTCGCTCTCCATATATTTGAATGGAGCGAGGCTGCGCCCACTAGTCAGATATGCCAACTGGCTGCTGGCGTCACGAGACTGGGCTCGGCGTTGGCTCAGTGGGTAAGGGGTATGTATACCTCATTCATACCCTTCGCTCCTGGGTCTGAATCTGATGAATCCCAGCAATTCCTCAAATTTATAAGTCTGCAGTCACACAAAGTGATTGCAGACTTATTGTTTTTTACCAAAAACCCCCATTAAGTTTTTAAATTGCACCCTACTTAGCATCTTAAGGCAATCATTAGCAAAAAGTGCAGTAGATGCAACATTTTCTATATTTTTGTTTCAATGGAAATATACCTTAAAGGTTTCAAAATAGGATAAAAGCACATTTAAAAAATAATTTTTGCTTTCGTATATTTGTACATTTTGTGATCTTTTACAGTGTTTGTCAGTAAAGCTATTTTACATCTAAATTATTCAAAATGCGTTGTATCATAAAGGAAAAGTAAAAACATTTGTACAAGAAAAAAATAATATCTTAGACTTAAAAAGTTAAACCAAATATAATATTTAAAATTTAATTGTTAATTTTGTGGACTATGTGGGTAAATTCTATGTTTCTATAAGGACACATGACATTGTCTTAATTCTGAATAGTGTTCTTTAAATGTGCCTTTGTATTTAGTAACTTCCTTTGATGCAATGTTTTTTTGCCAATTCTACAGACAGAGCTAAACCTCATGCTGCTGTATGTCAAAAGCAATTGGTACAGACTCAAAATTTTAGAGCTCTGATGCAGGGCATGCTTTAACCTCCAGGCTGCTGTTTTAGATAGTCATGACCCTGAGGAGAACCAGTCAACAAAACAGACAGACAAGAGGATGTGATTTGTAAGCATCTCTGAATCTTCTCATATCACCTCTGACCCTGGGGTCAACCTGCAAATGACAGCATGGTGCCAACACCTGATCAGACAGCACATTTTTATTAAAGAAAAACTCGGAAGAGTTACTAGATACCTTGTTTATGACCAAGAAATGAAATGTTTGCAGTAAAATGGAAAAGAAAATTCAATACCGTTTAAAAGAACTAAGTGTGAAGAAGAACCATATATTTTGTGATAAATATCAATGAAACTGGCATTGCTTTTTTAATAAAGGCTTTCTGTAATGAAATTCTATAGCTAGAATGCAGGTATTTTTTCTGATCATAACTTACATTTAAAATTGAACATTCGGATGGATTTATTGGCCAAAGTACATACACTTACGTTTAAAGTTTAAAGCACAATCTAGGTGCTGCCCTACCAAAATGTTAGACTGTTAGGAATGAATAGTAAAAATTACAAATCATAAATTTACAATAAATTAAGTTTAACCTACATAAATTGCTTTGTAAGCTCAACAATATTTCAAGGTTTCCCTCCTTTGCCAGGTGAGCATACCATGGTCTCTGCAGTGTCCAGTGAAGAGAGGGCTCCAAACCAGCCAATTATTCCCAACAGAATGGCAAATTGGCACAAGCATACAACCTGATATATATGCCAGCTATAGGCATAATCTTTTTACCTAAAAGTGATTGCCTAAAGCACCACTTAGGATTTTTTTCAGAGCTGGAGTGGTGCTTCCAATGTAAGGTCCCTGACCCTAATCATATGCTTATCAGCTGCTGTCTTCATATTTTTTTGGCGCCACTCCGCTCCAGTCGTGCCTTCTTGGGACCTCAACTTCTAACTTACTGGAAGTCAGAAATTATGTCACAAGCTCTCAATGCAAGTCTATGAGAGTCAGAGCGAAGCTCTCATAGATGTGCATTGAAAAATAACCTCCAGCTCCCTCCAACAAAAAAAGGAGCAATCTAGCAAGTCCCAAACTGCTTTAGTCTGGTGGGAGCATCAACAATGGAAGGTGAAGATAGTGGCAGCTAATTACACTGGTCAACACAAAAAATCATCAGCAAATAAATGTCTGTTTTATGGAGTTTGATGTGCTGATTCCAAAAATATGCGTAGTTTTGCTCTATCACATAAAGTTTCTGAGATAGAAGTAATTTTGTTATTACATTATTTCTGCATTTTTAATGTATGTGGTTTTTCCTATGCTATTCCCACTTCTTTGATTGTCTTACTTAATTGTGAATTTCCTTACAGGGACAACACCAGTAAACGTTTTAGTGAGTTTTATGGGAAGAAGTGGTGACAGTGCAGTCAACTAATGACTGCTTCTCGGAAAGTTACATGTTATGGGGAGGAGCTAACTGTTATGAGGCGGTAAGATTTGAGTCAGTCAGAAAAGGATGGTGATGACAGCAAGGACTGACATGTGAGACTCTGACATGAGACAGGCCTCTACATGTATCTGAGCACTGCCACAGGGAGACAGAAGGGAACACAGCGGACAGCCGCCATTGTGAGAGGATTTTTACTGCATTTCTGGGAGGGCAAGTTGCCTCAGAGGGAAGAAAACAGCTCAGCCACTGAGGTGTATCTGAGTGAGGGTCTCCACAGAGAGAGAACCTGAAATCAGCCTGTCTGCAAATGTTCATCTGTAAGGAATAGACTGACCCGTTTACCTCGCAACTGTATATAGTTATCTACCAGATTACCTTCAGTAAAATTCAGTTCTAAATAGAAGCTGCCTCTGTCATCTCTGGGGAAATATCTACATATAGTCAGTCGGCTCATCAATTTTTTTTTTTAGTTTGTCTCCACCATTGAACTGAACTTACTCTACTGTCTGTTCTGATTTAAAGGAGAAAAATGCCCCAACAGTGTATCAATCATCCTAATAGATTCTGCTATGTGTGTGGTTCTTTAACACCAAAAGGCCAAGTACATTCAATCACTCATGATATTAAAAAGATGTACCAGATGTACTTTAAGTGTTCATTTGGTGATCAAGACAAAAGTTGGGCCCCTCATGTGATATGTTCAAGTTGTTCAAATGGTCTTTGTGACTTGTTGAATATGAGGAAAGTGTCTATGCCGTTTGCTGTTCCCATCATTTGGAGAGGACCCAAAAATCATAATGATGACTACTTTTGTTTTGTCAAACTGAAGGGCTTTTCTACAAAGAACAAACATAAGATTAATTACCTTGAAATTGAATCTGAGATTAGGCCAGTTCCACATGATGGTACCTTACCAGTTCCTGTACCACCGCTGTCTGGATTAGATGAAAATGAAGTAGAATATGAAGACTATGGAGCTCAAGATACTGGCAAAGACATGGAGACCTCACATCAAGATGAGTATGTACCTGATGGATCAGCCGAGCAGCCAGAATGCTTTACTCAACATGAATTAAATGATCTCATTAGAGACCGTTTATTGTGAAAAGATAAAGCTGAACTTCTTGCATCTAGGTTGAAGCAGAAGAATCTTCTTCATGATGATGTCAAAGAGTGATATTACCAAAACAGAAGTAACACTTTAACACAATTTTTCACAGTTGATGGACCAATCGTGTACTGTAACAATGTGAATGGCCTCTTTGAAAAACTGAATCAAGAGTATTTTGTTGCAGATTGGTGATTGTTTATTGACTCAACCCAGAGAAGTATGAAAGCAGTGTTGTTTTACAATGGAAATATGAAACCATCAATCCCTATTGCTCACTCATGTTATCTAAAGGAAAGTTAAGAAAATCTGTCAGTTGTTTTGTATGCTATACAATATAAGCATAATCAATGGAATATCTGTGAAGATTTGAAAGTGATTGGTCTGCTAATAGAAATGCAAGGAGGTTTCACAAAATATTGTTGCTTCTTTTGTTTTTGGGACCATAGAAATACAGTTGAGCATTATGTTCATTCTGATTGGGGACAGAGAAACATCTATGCTCCAGGTAGAGACAATGTTCAGCATAATCCTTTAGTTGCTCCAACAAAAATCTTTCTTCCTCCACTACATATAAAGTTGGGATTGATTAAAAACTTTGTGAAAGCCATGGCAAAGACAAATTCTCAAGGGTTCCAGTACATTTCACAGAAATTATCCAGCATTTTACCAGCAAAACTGAAGAAAGGGGTAACTTTAAATGATAAGGAATTGAAATCTTGGAAAAGCTTCAGGTGGATCTGTGAAACTTCTTAGGAAAACAATAATCTCCAGAATTTGTTGAAGGTGTTGAGAAATTGCTAAATGCATACCAGTGTCTTGGGTGTCGCATGTCTCTGAAAATGCATTTTTTGCATTCACATTTAGTCTTCTTCCCTCAAAATCTTGGGGATGTAAGCTATGAACAAGGCTAGCAGTTTCACCAGGACATTAAAGTAATGGAACACCGCTACCAGGGTTTTTGGAATGACTTAATAATGGCAGATTACTGTTGGATGTTATGTAGGGACAACCCTGAAAAATCGTATCAATGACAGTCTAATGTCAAGCACTAATTTCTGCTCATATTTTTGTTTCTATTTTGCATGTGCAATTATTTTAGTTCAATAAAAACTGTTTTGTAAGGTGAAGCATTTTTTTCTGTATGTAGATTACTGTTCTCTTAATGTTGCCAGTATATTTCCTTTATCTTATAATTAGAGATGAGCGAATTTGATCGAAAAATGATTGCCAAACATAAACTCGGCACGAATATGGCACATTCGGATTCATGATCGGAAACCCGAGCAAAATTTTATGAAATCGGTAAAAATCGGTAACATTCAGTAAAAGTACGGGAAAATATTTGCGTTGCCACAAAAATATTTTTAGCACTTTAGAGAGGATAATGATGGTGTATCTTGAGCGTTTGGCATGTGTTTGATGAGGGGAGGGGGTTTGCAGAGCTCAGAGGCGTGGCATTCTTGGAAGCACTGCACTGCACTGTGCACTGCTTCTATAGTGCTACATGCACGAGTATAGCATTCTAAATCTTTCAGTAGGTAAATGTAAAAAAGCCTGCTGTATCGCACATTTTAGCTAGCTAGATAGGTGGTTGTATATCAGTCAGATACTGTAGATAGCTAGTGTCCAGTGTGGCAGTTAAATTTACCTTCCAGCACTTTGTTTTTCTTTTTTGGCCATACTGAGGTGCACAAACAAATCCAGCAGGGCCCGTGCTGTGCACTGCTTCTATTGTGATTGATGCACAAGTATAGCATTCTAATTCACATGTAGCTAGTGAAAAAATATGAAACAGCCTGCTGTATCCCACATTGTAATTTAGTGCTGTGGTGAAATAAAACTGTCTGCAGACCTGAGGCACATTAAAAAAGTTATAATTTTTTCTGCTGATAAATGTGAAACAGCATGCTGTATCCCATGTTGTAATTTTGTGGCGGTGATATGAACCTGTCTGCAGACCTAAGGCACATTTAAAAAAATTATAATTTTCCAGTTGCAAAAAGTTAGACAACCCGCTGTGTCACACTTTGCCATTTGTTTGGGTTGAAATTAAGCTGTAGAGGCCTGATCCAGATGACACAAACAAATTATTCTGTTATTAACATCATACAGTTAGGAACTTAACTTTAAAAATAGTTTGTAGCATCTAGTGTGTTAAAGTGGCCTGATACATAGGCCACAAACAAATTCTTCTGTTATTAGAGTCATACAGTAAGGGACCTGACATTAAAAATAGTTTGTAGCATCTAGTGTGTTATAGAGGCCTGATAGATAGGCCACAAATTATTCTGTTATTAACATCATATAGTAAGGGACCTGACTTGAAAAATAGTTTGGAGCATCTAGTGTGTTATAGAGGCCTGATACATAGGCCACAAAAAAATTCTTCTTTTATTAACGTCATACAGTAAGGAACTTGAATTTAAAAATAGTTTGTAGCATCTAGTGTGTTTCAGAGGCATGATCCTTGGTCCAAAAAAATATTTTTTTCTGTGACTAACATGATACAACAGGCCATATTTCAACTTTGAATTTACTGAAATTCAGCTGTTTGCAGAGGTGGTGCAGAGTATAAAATCTAATTTTTGGTTGTTAATACTGTGCTCCTATCACACTATCTGAGCAACATGACTCAGAAAAAGTGAGGCCGTGGTGGAAGGAAAATTAGGCTTGGTGTTCAAGGTGTACGTGGGGTAGGTGGTAATGTTTGTGAAAGGACTAGTGAAGCAATATCACATCCTATGCAAAGACAACTGACAACTTATGTTACTGGACAGGCTACACTACTACCTTTCTTTGGCAGGCACACAGTGGTATGCCTTGTCGATGATTACCAGAAAGAGCATGTACTCGAGCGAATAGTAAGTGCAGCTTCAAGTGGCCTCTCCTGATCTTCCTCCACCTCAACATCACACCCAGTACAGTACCAAGATGTGGCACCCAAATTCCCTTTGCTTCCCCCATGTCCCAATTATCCATATGTTCATCTGACTGTACGGAACCTCAGATGGGTGAGTCTGAAGAGCTGTTCACACATTCTATGCCATATTTGTCAGAAGTATGGTCCAAACAGCATCCTGACCCTCTTCATCAGATGTTAACCCCTGGGGGGAAGTGATTCTGATGAGACTCAGATATCTGAGGTTCATGCGGACTGCACTGTGCTATCAAGGCAAGAAGAGGAGGAGGGGGTGACTCCAATGGCAAGGAATGTGATAACACAGCGGATGATGATGAGGTGTTAGATCCAAATTGGCATGAACATAGAGGCACACAGCTGAGTAGGTCATCTGAGGAGGAAGACGAGGAGGTTACGTTGTGCTGTCCTTCGCAGACATATATCGATGCAGCCACGGCAAGCGATGCATCTTCAGCCACAAATGTGCCTCTGACCAGCATTGTCCATGGGTCTGCAGCTCACAGGGGTGGAAAGGGTTGCCTAGCCTGCACCTTTTTTGACACTGCAAAAGATGAGCCAACTAACGTAATCTGCCAACCTTGCAAAAAAAAAACTAAGTTGAGGTAAAAAGTGATATAATTTGACTACAACATGTATGAACCTTCACATGCGCAATCAACATGCTTTAGTGTGGGAATCCCATTGTGCAAAAATGCAGACCAGTGGACATCAACCACTATCATCCGCCTCCCCATCTATTGCATCTGCTGCTTCTTCCTCCTCCACTGTTACTGTGCTAACTATTGAAAGGCAGGTCCTTGACCGCAGAACCTCAAGTTCTTTACCCAATCGAGTCACGCTGACTGTGAAGCTGCCTTCAGCTGTAACGGAAGTGGACATGCCTGCTGTTTTTGACTGATCTCAGAGAACGATCACACCTCAAGTTTCTCAATCCACAATAAAATCTCCACCTGCACCTCTCTCATGGTCCAGTAGTTTGTCCGGTTCTCTTTACTCAGCCCTCTCACAGCACTGCAGCCAGCCCACAGTTCTGCAGCTGTGGTCACAGAAAATATTGTTTCCTCATACACATGACAAAGCTAAGAGGTTGAACTCTACCATCTTCAATTTATTGGCCACAGAAATGCTACCTTTCCACCTGTTGGATACCAATGGTTTCTGAAAGCTGATGGCCATCACAGTCCCCCAGTGCCAATTACCCAGTCAACATTACTTTTCTAAGAAAGCTGTGCCTGCGCTACACCAGCATGTAGCAGACAACATCACCCATTCCTTGACAAAATCTCTGTCTGCCAGGGTGCATTTCACCACCGACACTTGGACGAGAAAGCATGGCCAAGGGCATTACATCTCGTACACTGGGCACTGGGTGACTCTGGTGGCTGTGGGGACAGGCACTGCTCCACAAGTTTTGGAATCCCCAAGGCTTGCAGGTCAAACTTCTATATTTAATACTTCCTCCACTGCTTCTGCTTCCTCTAACTCCTGTAGGGCCTCCACCTGCACCCTCAACCTCTGCCTTCATGAGACATGCATTCCAACAGCGCATAGCGAACCCCCACCACCTCTGTACTGCGCAGCAAGGGCTCAATGCAATCAGGCAGTCTTAAAATTTATATGCCTTGGAGATCGCAGTCATACAGCTGAAGAGTTGTGGATAGCTCTCCAGGCTGAATTTGATCGATGGCTATCTCCGCTGAACCTGCTTCCAGGGAAGGCTGTGTCCGATAACGGTGCGAACCTGGTGGCCGCCCTATGGCAAGACAAGCTCAAATACATGCCTTGCATGGCTCACGTCCTCAACCTGGTGGTACAGAGTTTTCTCAGCCACTATCCTGGCCTGGGTGGCCTGCTCCAGAAAGCACACAAGCTGTGTGCTCATTTCCACCATTCGCACCCCTCTGCTCATCAACTTGCATCGATATAGATTTCTTTGACCATGCCAGTTAACAGGTTGATATTTGATGTGCCGACAGTGGAATTCCACTCTGCATGTGTTGCAGGGACTGTGGCAGCAGCAACAAGCCCTGGCGCAGTAAGTCATCTTGTAAACCTTGGGCCAATGCAGCACCGAGGTGGCACATATCACGTATGCAGAGTGGGCACAGTTTTTAAATGGCTACTAAGATGGTTAGCGCTGATGATGCCATCATCAGCATCCCTATTCCTGTCGTTTACATGCTGGGTCAGACTTTGAATAGCCTGCAGGAGGAGATGGTGGTCCCAGAAGAAGAGGTGGAAGCAGAGGAGGCTGCAGAAGGGATTACTTTGTCTCGAAGTTCAAGACTGTTGTCACACAGGCAGGTGCCAAAGGAGGGTGGAATACTGCAATCAAGGGGGGCTGCTGATGATAACAGACAAACTGTTATCGAAGGTGCAAGATCCAATGGAGGAGGAAGAGGTGTTGGGCAAGCAACTGTTGGATGAAGAGGATAATCCTCCCCTTTCTGTTGTTTGGGGTTGGTGGGAGGGGATGGAGGAAACAAGCCTCTTTCTTTCCCAGCCACCAACACAGCATGGGCTTAGACCTCAAGGTAGAGGCTGACATATGAGTGCCTTCTTGCTGCACTATTTTCAACATGATCCCCATATAGTAATGACTAAGAATAATGCTGACTACAGGATTGCCACTTTATTAGATCCACGTTATAAAACCAAATTTTGCCAGATGATTCCCACCTTAGAATGGAACCGTGAATGCTGGAGTATCGAAACACGCTTTTATACAACCTTAAGAGAGCTTTTCCCCAAGACAGCAGTGAAGCACACAGTTCGCATTGCAGCTGTAGATTTACAACCTCCGGCCTGTCAATTCATCAACGCCAAAACATTAGCAGTAGCAGCAGTGGTGGAAGTGGAAGAATCAATTTCTATGACACTTTTTTTGACCAACTCGTGCACCAAGTCTTACATGCGGTGAATGAATGGAGAGGATGGTTCAGGAGTATCTAGAGCTAAATATCAATACCATCATGGTGGGTTTGGACCTTTTCACATTTTGGTCTTCCAAAATGGATGAGTGGCCTGAACTCGCCTCACGTACCTTGGAGGTTTTATCGTGCCCAGCAGCCAGTGTTCTCTCAGACCGTGTCTTCAGCACTGCTGGTGATGTCCTGACGGATAAGCGCATACAGTTGTGCCCTGAAAGTTTTGACTGCCTAAATTTTATTAAGATGAACAAGTCATGTATCTCCACGGACTTTTGCACCCCAATCGCAGACTGTACAGACTAGGTGATATTGCATTTTTTAATGTGATTCATTAATGTTACGTAACTGCACTCTGTGATATCTTTAGTGTTGCTTCTGTGTCTGCTGTTGATGTTAACCCAAATTTGTGGAAATGTGAACAGTCATGGTTTGGTCTACGTCTTCTGTGTTATCTGTAGTGGAAGACGTATCGGTCCCAATTATACTATTTCTATTCCAGTGAAAGTTATTCCACTTTGATGGTGTCAGGCCCTCATTTTTTACAATATGAACACTACAAGTTGGGTGTCCATCTGTTGTATTGGGTGTAGTGAAAGACCTGTTGGTCCCTATTCTACTATTTCTACTGTGGTGAAATTGATGCCACTTTGGTGGTGTCTGCCAATAATTTTTGGAAATGTGAACACTCCTGGTTGGGTGTCCATCTGCTGTATTGGATGTAGAGAAAGATCTGCTGGTCCCTATTAGACTATTTCTACTGTGGTGAAATTGATGTCCTTTCTGTTGCATAAGGCCCTCATTTCTTTAAATGTGAACACTCCTTATAGGGTGACTATCTGCTGTTTTGGGTGTAGTGAAGACCTGTCAGTCCCTATTCTACTATTTCAACTGTTGTGAAATTGCTGAAACTTTGGTGGTGTCTGTCAATAAGATTTGGAAACATGAACATTCCTGGTTGGGTGTCCATCTGCTGGATTGGGTGTAGTGAAAGACCTGTCAATCCCTATTCTACTATTTCTACTGTGGTGAAATTGATGCCACTTTGGTGGTGTCTGCCAATAATTTTTGGAAAGGTGAACACTCCTGGTTGGGTATTCATCTGCTGTATTGGGTGTAGAGAAAGATCTGTATGTCCCTATTAAACTATTTCTACTGTGGTGAAATTTATGCCACTTTGGTGGTGTCTGCCAATAGTTTTTGGAAACATGAACACTCCTGGTAGGGTGGCCACCTGCTGTATTGGGTGTAGTGAAAGACCTGTCGGTCCCTGTTCTATTATTTCTACTGTGGTGAAATTGATGCCACTTTGGTGGTGTCTGCCGATAATTTTGGGCAATGTGAACACTCCTGGATAGGTATCCTTCATGCGTGTTGCCTGTAGCAGTAGGCCTCCGAGACCATCAGACCTCCACTTCCTTGTACTCAACTACCCGTGTGAGTATCCTTAAATTTTTCTGACAATGGTAGTTTAGAAAACTGATATTTGGGTCACCTGAGCGTGGCATTAAAGCAGGTAGATGTGTTGCATGTGGTGTCAGGGCTCCCAGCAAAGGAGCCCTACACCGATCCCTCACCCACCTCATCTTACTATGATGTTCATTGGAAAGCATTAAATGCTGTCCCAGACCCCGATACCTCATGCCTGGCTGATTGCTGAAGTTCCATGCTGTAATTTGTACTTTGGGTGAATTGAGGCCACTTTCCTGGTGTCTGTCCCTCATTTGATGTGTTTTGGCAGCATTTGGGGCCATTCTTAGGTGTTGTGCATGCGTTTGTTTCTCCCTCCCATTAACGTGAAAGGCATTTGGGGATTATTCAATGATTTAATCGGCGAATATTGCAAATTCGGCAAATGTAATCCGAATCGAACATTGAAATATTCGCTCATCTCTACTTATAATAATGTTGCTGCTCCAAGGAAACTATACTTGCTACAGCAAAACTATATACATTTTTGTGTGCCTGTGTTATTAGACTAGGTGCAGGGACCTTAGATTAGAGGTGCCACTCCAGCAGAGTTTGCAGCCAGTTCTTTGGTGGATGCAAACAAAAAAATTCTATAAAGTAATTTGATCATTAGACTCTTTACTTTGACATTAAGTAAATGTACAGTCACTTGGAAATAGATATATAGTAAACTAGTGCCTCACACCCAATTTCTTTGGCCATGTGATTTACCATGTAAATACACAGCATGTCTGAAACTCTTTGCTAACATGTCAGGAGTATAATAAGAATGTCAGATATTAAAAGTGGAGCATGATTGGAGTTTGTGTGGTAACCTGCATAATTAAAATGAAAAGAAATTCAAATATGGGATTTCAACCCAGAAAAAGCTCCACTCTAGAGACAGCAGCCTTAACATTGTACCACAAGCTCAAGTGATACCTACCGTATTTTTCGGACTATAGGACGCACCGGACTATAAGGCGCACCCAGGTTTTAGAGGTGGAAAATAGGGAAAAAAATATTTGAAGCAAAAAAATGTGGTAAAATATTTAATAACATAAATAACATACTATTATATGTGGTGTTATTATATATAATAGTATGTTATTATGTTGGAAGCTGCGGGACCAGTGTGGTGTCTGTGAAGTACGATATGAAGACGCTGGAGGGTGAGTATAAGGGCTCATTTCCACATGCGAGGCACTTGTCCGTATCTCGCATGTGGAAACCAAGCTCTGGCGCCGGCACTTTGGAGCGGAGCTGTGCAGCTCCATGTGTTCCTATGCGGCCGCATGCTCCGCTCTGGAGTGCCGGCTCCACAGCTTGGTTTCCACATGCGAGATACGGACGTGTGCCGTGCATGTGGAAATGAGCCCTAAGAATGGGTGCACAGGGCTTATAGTGAAAGCACCACTCCAGCACTGCAAAATAACACTGGAGTGCTGCTTTAAAATCCCATGGGAGAACTATAACTCCCAGCATGTCCTGCAGATCCTATGACATGCTGGGAGTTATAGTTCACCAAAGGAGTGGCAGAGTGCTTTATTGTGTTTTGTAAAGACTAACCTCTTAATTGTGGCAGCCAGCCACACTATGGTGAGGTAAAAGCTGGAGCATCCCATGGCTGCACACACACAGAGCCCTCCCTGTTGTTGTTGCCTTTCCACAGCGCAGGACATAAGAGGAAGCTGCAGATTCTAGGTGGGAGTCTGAAGGACCTGTGATGATGTCAGAAGCGGGAGGGCTCTGAGCTGCCATGTGATGCTCCAGCCCGCCCACTTCTGACATCACACAGGTCCTCCTGCACAGCACTCGTCCAGCACAGGCAGGTATGCAGCGATCTCCTGGCCCCTGCTGCTGCTGCCTCCTCCTCCCCCGGACACACAGATTCTCCCTGGAATCAGTGCTGGGGAAACTGTGTGTCGCTGCTTAAGTGCAGTATTCATTTGCTGCTCCCTGCTCACCGCTCAGCTGATCGGTGGGCGGGGAGCAGCTAATAAATATTCACTGCACTTAATCAGCGGGGCCATGTGGTTTCCCCAGCAGCTGATTCCGGGCAGCGGGGACATCCTGAAGTGGGATAACAGTGCGATCCCACTCACTGCTGCCCCCCTCCCCACATGCTATATCCGTACTATAAGACGCACCCACACCCACAAGAAGCAGGGTGCGTCCGAGGGTGAGTATATTCCTATTAGGTATATACTCACCCTCGGACGCGCCCTGCTTCTTTCCGGCAGCCTTCCTTCCTAAGAATGAGCGCGTGAAGGACCTTAGATGACGTCGCGGCTTGTCCATGTGACCGCTCGCGACCAATCACAAGCCGCGACGTCACCGCAGGTCATTCACGCGCTCATTCTTAGGAAGGAAGCCTGCCGGTTAGTACCAGGGCGCGTCCGAGGGTGAGTATATCAATATTTTTTATTTTGATTCTTTATTTTACACTTAAATATGGATTCCAATACCGATTCCCGATATCGCAAACATATCGGAACTCGGTATCGGAATTCCGATACCAGATTCAGAAGATCGCCGACCTCATGGCCGACCCCACACAGGGGGCGGGTTTCATGAAACCCGACTTTGCCAAAAGTCGGCGACTTCTGAAAATGGCCGACCCGTTTCGCTCAACCCTATTCTTCACTCATCAAAGTGAAACATCTCTGAAGTTTGTGTGCCAGGCAGCATAAGTTAAAAAACTAAATTTACTTTCATTGGGTTTGAACTCAAGCTTGCTATTCCATAACCGAGGAGCTTAACCACTCAGCCATTAGCTCAAATGGCAGTGAAAGGATCCTTTTTCTTTGCTTATGAGATTAACCATTCAAGAACTGTATTGAGGGTATCTGAAAAACCTTCTGATTCTGATGTTTGAGAGAAGTCAAGTATCAGGTATCCGACTCAGGTGTACGAGTCAGGTATCAGAGTCAGGTATCAGAGTCAGGTATCAGAGTCAGATATCAAGGTCATGTATTAGGATCAGTTATCAGACTCAAGTATCAGAGTCAGGTATCAGACAGAATATTTCTGATATTTGACTTTGATATATGATCATGTCCTAAAATGGATACTAGAGTCAGGTATCAGAATCAGGTATCAAAGTCATGTATCAGAATCAGTTATCAGACTCAAGTGTCAGAATCAGGTATAAGAGTATTTCTGATGCTTGACTTTGATATATGATCATGTCCAAAAATGGACACTGTAGAGATGAGAATCTCACCACAGCTGGTGGTCTGACTGATGCACTGATTAGCTGGCTGTGAGTTAGTGCTGGACTGTGGTTACAACTGCTCCTCACTATGTACTGAGCAATGACTGAAGCTACACTATGACAGAAAAACTGGAGGCTTCCAAGAGGAATAAAGTTAATGTCTTTCCAGTAGCCAGGCTTCCAGAGATTCAGCAACATGGCTTTAGAACAATATTAACCTGCAGATTAACTACATATCTGTTGGTTAATAGCTTTTGGGGACATGACATCATTACATTATTACACATCACCTGGGACTAAAGGACTTGGTAGTTATATATAACAAAACCTTCTGCTCAAAATGAACTGTCATCAGACTTTGTGCTGGCCACTCTGTTTAGCAGAATGTAAGGAGTTCCTTGGATTTCACCCTTCAAGCACTCTACACAGCGATGCCACCAGGAATTTCAGGGTCCCATACCACTAAAATTTTCAGGCCCAATTGAGACTCTGCCCAGGCTCTACTCCCAGCTCAGCCTCCACCCCTCAAACCTTCCACAGTCCCACCTCCCATTCTCAGAAAAACTCCACTTTTGTACCACATTCTCACCAATCACACAGTAACAGTTCCCATCTAACACCACATCACATACATAGCCATCAGCTTTTGTTTAGGCCAAAAGATTTTTTAAGCCGCCACCATGACAAGTTAGACTCTTTTGGCCGAGCCCTACTCTACTGTAACCTATTAAACATTTGTTAAAATATCCAATACTCTTTTTTGGTATATTTTTATTTATTTTTCAATTTTTAAAATGACAAATAATATCACATACAAGGGACAAATACCGTCACACTATAACCAGACCACATAATACCACCACATAGTGACCAATAATACTACATACAAAGGACAAATACCACCACACCATGACCAGACTACATATTACCACCACATAGTGACTGAATAATACCACATACAAGGAACAAATATCTCTACACCATGACCAGACCACATATTACTACCACAAAGTACCGAATACTACAACACTGATCATTAATAAAAAACAATACTAATGTTACCATAAGTGTCATTATACACAGAAGCTCTGTACATAGTATGCAGTGTCAATGCACAGGTAATACAATGAATTATCAGTGACATTATACACAGGAGCTCTGTATATAGTGTATAGTGTACAGGTAATACAGGTATCAGCAGTTACATTACTCACAGAAGCTCTGTATATAGTACATATAGTGTATAGTGTACAGGTAATTGTTGTGAACTCTGTTTTCAGGCTCCCTCTTGTGGTCACTGGTGGTATGGTGTGACTTTTGCTTTGGGCTCCCCCTGGTGGCTTTGTTTGTTATCCTGCTGGTCTCTGGCTATCAGCTAGTTCGTTATCCTCTGGGTGGTTCCTATATACAGGTCCTTCTCAAAAAATTAGCATATAGTGTTAAATGTCATTATTTACCATAATGTAATGATTACAATTAAACTTTCATATATTATAGATTCATTATCCACCAACTGAAATTTGTCAGGTCTTTTATTGTTTTAATACTGATGATTTTGGCATACAACTCCTGATAACCCAAAAAACCTGTCTCAATAAATTAGCATATTTCACCCGTCCAATCAAATAAAAGTGTTTTTTAATAACAAACAAAAAAACCATCAAATAATAATGTTCAGTTATGCACTCAATACTTGGTCGGGAATCCTTTGGCAGAAATGACTGCTTCAATGCGGCGTGGCATGGAGGCAATCAGCCTGTGACACTGCTGAGATGTTATGGAGGCCCAGGATGCTTCAATAGCAGCCTTAAGCTCATCCAGAGTGTTGGGTCTTGCATCTCTCAACTTTCTCTTCACAATATCCCACAGATTCTCTATGGGGTTCAGGTCAGGAGAGTTGGCAGGCCAATTGAGCACAGTAATACCATGGTCAGTAAACCATTTACCAGTGGTTTTGGCACTGTGAGCAGGTGCCAGGTCGTGCTGAAAAATGAAATCTTCATCTCCATAAAGCATTTCAGCCGATGGAAGCATGAAGTGCTCCAAAATCTCCTGATAGCTAGCTGCATTGACCCTGCCCTTGATGAAACACAGTGGACCAACACCAGCAGCTGACATGGCACCCCACACCATCACTGACTGTGGGTACTTGACACTGGACTTCAGGCATTTTGGCATTTCCTTCTCCCCAGTCTTCCTCCAGACTCTGGCACCTTGATTTCCGAATGACATGCAAAATTTGCTTTCATCAGAAAAAAGTACTTGGGACCACTTAGCAACAGTCCAGTGCTGCTTCTCTGTAGCCCAGTTCAGGCGCTTCTGCCGCTGTTTATGGTTCAAAAGTGGCTTTACCTGGGGAATGCGGCACCTGTAGCCCATTTCCTGCACATGCCTGTGCACGGTGGCTCTGGATGTTTCCACACCAGACTCAGTCCACTGCTTCCTCAGGTTCCCCAAGGTCTGGAATCGGTCCTTCTCCACAATCTTCCTCAGGGTCCGGTCACCTCTTCTCGTTGTACAGCGTTTTCTGCCACATTGTTTCCTTCCAACAGACTTACCATTGAGGTGCCTTGATACAGCACTCTGGGAACAGCCTATTTGTTGAGAAATTTCTTTCTGGGTCTTACCCTCTTGCTTGAGGGTGTCAATGATGGCCTTCTTGACATCTATCAGGTCGCTAGTCTTACCCATGATGGGGGTTTTGAGTAATGAACCAGGCAGGGAGTTTTTAAAAGCCTCAGGTATCTTTTGCATGTGTTTAGAGTTAATTAGTTGATTCAGAAGATTAGGGTAATAGGTCGTTTAGAGAACCTTTTCTTGATATGCTAATTTATTGAGACAGGTTTTTTGGGTTATCAGGAGTTGTATGCCAAAATCATCAGTATTAAAACAATAAAAGACCTGACAAATTTCAGTTGGTGGATAATGAATCTATAATATATGAAAGTTTAATTGTAATCATTACATTATGGTAAATAATGAAATTTAACACTATATGCTAATTTTTTGAGAAGGACCTGTAGCTCTGTTTTGCTTTCACTTGTTGCCGGCTGTCGATGTAATCAGTGCTACTCAGATTCCTTCTGACTACCTTGCTCCCAGTCCATCCAGGACAAGCTAAGTTTTGTTTGCTCATTTTTTTTGATCAGCAGTGTTTATCATGTTTTCTTGTCCAGCTTGCTAAAATGTGATTCCCTCGCTTGCTGGATGCTCTAGTGGACTGAGTTTCTCCCCACACACCATTAGTTGGTGCGT
Organism: Ranitomeya variabilis; assembly: GCF_051348905.1. Taxonomy (NCBI): domain Eukaryota; kingdom Metazoa; phylum Chordata; class Amphibia; order Anura; family Dendrobatidae; genus Ranitomeya; species Ranitomeya variabilis. The sequence goes on from NC_135233.1 coordinate 756,165,191, forward strand.
GGGTTCTTGAAATCTCAGGATGGATATTTTGTAAGGGTTTTTTATTCATCGCATAGACCCCTGCTCTATTTTCTGCTTTCTAGTACTAGTGGACCTCTTTTGCTGAATCTGATTTCATCCCTACGTATGTGCCTTCTTCTTACTTCACCGTTAATATTTGTTGGGGGCTTCTATATCTTTGGGGATTATTTCTCTGGAGGCAAGCGAGGTCTTTCTTTCTCTTCAGGGGTAGCTAGTTCCTCAGGCTGGCTCGAGACGTCTAGGAATTTTTTAGGCACGTTCACCGGCTACCTCTAGTTGTGTTTGATAGGTTCAGATTTGCGATCAGTCCAGTTACCATCTCCCTAGAGCTTGTCCTTAGTTTATTCACTTGCTGGTCTATTCGTGATCCTCAGCCACTAAGGATCATAACAGTACAGCCGGCCCATAAAGTGTTAATTGCATGGCAGAAGAAGGAGAAAAGAAGCCTTGAGAAAATTTTTTTTTTTTTTGCCGTGTGTCTAGCTGCTGTGGCTAGCTTCTCTCCTCCTCTTAATCTTTGTGTGGCTCTGAGTTCAGCTGCTGACATGGATGTCCAGAGCTTGGCTTCCAGTCTGGATCATCTTGCTGCTAGGGTTCACAGTATTCAGGATTTTGTTGTTCACAGTCCTATGTCAGAGCCTAGAATACCTATTCCGGAGTTGTTTTCTGGAGATAGATCTAGGTTCCTGAATTTTAGGAACAATTGTAAGTTGTTTCTTTCTTTGAAACCTCGTTCCTCTGGTGATGCCGTTCAGCAAGTTAAGATTATCATTTCCTTTTTGCGCGGTGACCCTCAAGATTGGGCCTTCGCATTGGCGCCAGGGGATCCTGCATTGCTTAGTGTAGATGCGTTTTTTCTAGCCCTTGGATTGCTCTATGAGGAACCTAATCTTGAGAACCAGGCTGAAAAAACGTTATTGGCCCTCTCGCAGGGGCAAGATGAAGCAGAGGTGTACTGCCAGAAATTTCGGAAATGGTCGGTGCTTACTCAGTGGAATGAGTGTGCCCTGGCTGCAAATTTCAGAGAAGGTCTTTCTGAAGCCATTAAGAATGTCATGGTGGGGTTCCCTACGCCTGCAGGTCTGAATGAGTCAATGACTCTGGCCATTCAGATTGATCGGCGTTTGCGGGAGCGCAAACCTGTGCACCATTTGGCGGTGTCTTCTGAACAGACACCTGAATCTATGCAATGTGACAGAATTCTGACCAGAAGTGAACAGCAAAATTATAGACGGCAGAATGGGTTGTGCTTTTACTGTGGTGACTCAGCTCATGTTATCTCACCATGCTCTAAGCGCAAAAAAAAGGTTGATAAATCTGTCACCATTGGTACTTTACAGCCTAAGTTCATTTTGTCTGTTACCCTGATTTGTTCCCTGTCATCTTACCCAGTTAATGCTTTTGTAGATTCAGGTGCCGCCCTGAGTCTGATGGATTGGTCATTTGCCAGGCGCTGTGGTTTTGATTTGGAGCCTTTAAAATTCCCTGTTCCACTAAGGGGAATTGATTCTACACCATTGGCTACGAATAGACCTCAGTACTGGACACAAGTGACCATGTGCATGACTCCTGTTCATCAGGAGGTGATTCGCTTTCTTGTACTGCATAATTTGCATGATGTCGTCGTGTTGGGTCTACCATGGTTGCAGACTCATAATCCAGTCCTGGATTGGAAAGCTATGTCGGTGTCAAGATGGGGTTGTCAGGGAATTCATGGTGACGCTCCTGTGGTGTCAATTGCTTCATCCACTCCTGATGTCGCTACGTTTTTGTCAGACTACCAGGATGTATTTGAGGAGCCCAAACTCAATTCTCTACCTCCTCATAGGGACTGTGATTGTGCTATAAATTTGATTCCTGGTAGTAAGTTTCCTAAGGGACGACTTTTCAATTTATCTGTGCCGGAGCATGCTGCCATGCGGAGTTATATAAAGGAGTCTTTAGAGAAGGGACATATTCGCCCGTCCTCATCCCCTCTTGGTGCAGGATTCTTTTTTGTGGCTAAAAAGGATGGTTCCCTGAGACCCTGTATTGATTATCGCCTTTTGAATAAAATCACGGTCAAATTTCAGTATCCTTTGCCATTGTTAACTGATTTGTTTGCTCGCATTAGGGGGTCTAGTTGGTTCACCAAGATAGATCTTCGTGGTGCGTATAACCTTGTGCGTATAAAACAGGGTGATGAATGGGAAGTCCTTTTGGACTTTCTAATGCTCCTTCAGTCTTTCAGTCCTTTATGCATGACATCTTCCGTGAATATCTGGATAAGTTTATGATTGTGTATCTGGATGATATTCTGTTTTTTTCGGATGATTGGGAGTCTCATGTTAAGCAGGACAGGATGGTCTTTCAGGTCCTGCGTGACAATGCTTTATTTGTGAAGGGCTCAAAATGTCTTTTTGGAGTCCAGAAGATTTCTTTTTTGGGTTTCATTTTTTCTCCTTCTACTATTGAGATGGACCCAGTCAAGGTTCAGGCTATTCATGACTGGACGCAGCCTACATCTGTTAAGAGTCTTCAGAAGTTCTTGGGTTTTGCTAATTTTTACCGTCGCTTCATAGCTAATTTTTCTGGCGTTGTTAAGCCTTTGACGGATTTGACCAAGAAGGGTTCTGATGTGACGAATTGGTCTTCTGCGGCTGTGGAGGCCTTTCGGGAGCTTAAGCGTCGGTTTTCTTCGGCTCTGGTCTTGTGTCAGCCAGATGTCTCACTTCCCTTCCAGGTGGAGGTTGATGCTTCCGAGATTGGAGCGGGGGCTGTTTTGTCGCAGAGAAGCCCCGATGGCTCTGTGATGAAGCCATGTGCTTTCTTTTCAAGAAAGTTTTCGCCTGCCGAGCGGAATTATGATGTCGGTAATCGGGAGCTGTTGGCTATGAAGTGGGCATTTGAGGAGTGGCGACATTGGCTGGAGGGAGCTAAACATTGTGTGGTGGTCTTGACTAATCACAAGAATTTAATTTATCTCGAGTCGGCCAAGCGGCTGAATCCCAGACAGGCTCGTTGGTCGTTGTTTTTCTCTCGTTTTGATTTCATGGTCTCGTACCTGCCGGGTTCGAAGAATGTGAAGGCTGATGCTCTTTCTAGGAGTTTTGTGCCTGACTCTCCTGGAGATTCTGAGCTGGCTAGTATCCTTAGAGAAGGGGTGATTTTGTCTGCCATCTCCCCAGATTTGTTAGTTGGTTCCACTGTTTTTTCAAAATGTCGTTCGTTTGCACGGGATTCCTGAGAACATTGTTTCTGACAGAGGATCCCAGTTTGTGTCTAGATTTTGGCGGACCTTTTGTGCTAAGTTGGGCATTGAATTGTCTTTTTCGTCGGCCTTCCATCCTCAGACGAATGGCCAAACCGAGCGAACTAATCAGACCTTGGAGACTTATTTAAGATGTTTTGTTTCTGCTGACCAGGACGACTGAGTTACTTTTTTGCCGTTGGCCGAGTTTGCCCTTAATAATCGGGCTAGTTCTGCTACTTTGGTTTCTCCTTTTTTTTTGCAATTCGGGGTTTCATCCTCGTTTTTCCTCGGGTCAGGTGGAGCCTTCTGACTGTCCTGGAGTGGATGTTGTGGTGGATAGGTTGCATCAGATTTGGAATCATGTGGTGGACAATTTGAAGTTGTCACAAGAGAAGGCTCAGCTCTTTGCCAACCGCCGTCGCTGTGTGGGTCCCCGACTTCGCGTTGGGGACTTGGTGTGGTTGTCTTCTCGCTTCGTTCCTATGAAGGTCTCCTCTCCTAAGTTCAAGCCTCGGTTTATCGGTCCTTATAAGATTCTGGAAGTCCTTGGCCCTGTGTCATTCCGTCTGGACCTCCCGGCATCATTTGCTATTCATAATGTGTTCCATCGCTCGTTGTTGCGGAGGTATGTGGTACCTGTGGTTCCTCCGGTTGAGCCTCCTGCCCCGGTGCTGGTTGAGGGAGAAATGGAATATGTGGTGGAGAAGATCTTGGATTCTCGTGTTTCTAGACGGAGGCTCCAGTATTTGGTCAAGTGGAAGGGCTATGGTCAGGAAGATAATTCTTGGGTTGTCGCCTCTGATGTTCATGCGGCCGATTTGGTTCGTGCCTTCCATGTGGCTCATCCTGATCGCCCTGGGGGTTTTCATGAGGGTTCGGTGACCCCTCCTTAAGGGGGGGGGGTACTGTTGTGAACTCTGTTTTCAGGCTCCCTCTTGTGGTCACTGGTGGTATGGTATGACTTTTGCTTTGGGCTCCCCCTGGTGGCTTTGTTTGTTATCCTGCTGGTCTCTGGCTATCAGCTGGTTCGTTATCCTCTGGGAGGTTCCTATATAGCTCTGTTTTGCTTTCACTTGTTGCCGGCTGTCGATGTAATCAGTGCTACTCAGATTCCTTCTCACTACCTTGCTCCCAGTCCATCCAGGACAAGCTAAGTTTTGTTTGCTCATTTTTTTTGATCAGCAGTGTTTATCATGTTTTCTTGTCCAGCTTGCTAAAATGTGATTCCCTCGCTTGCTGGATGCTCTAGTGGACTGAGTTTCTCCCCACACACCATTAGTTGGTGCGTGGGTTCTTGAAATCTCAGGATGGATATTTTGTAAGGGTTTTTTATTCATCGCATAGACCCCTGCTCTATTTTCTGCTTTCTAGTACTAGTGGACCTCTTTTGCTGAATCTGATTTCATCCCTACATATGTGCCTTCTTCTTACTTCACCGTTAATATTTGTTGGGGGCTTCTATATCTTTGGGGATTATTTCTCTGGAGGCAAGCGAGGTCTTTCTTTCTCTTCAGGGGTAGCTAGTTCCTCAGGCTGGCTCGAGACGTCTAGGAATTTTTTAGGCACGTTCACCGGCTACCTCTAGTTGTGTTTGATAGGTTCAGATTTGCGATCAGTCCAGTTACCATCTCCCTAGAGCTTGTCCTTAGTTTATTCACTTGCTGGTCTATTCATGATCCTCAGCCACTAAGGATCATAACAGGTAATACAGGGATCACCAGTGACATTATACACAGGAGCTATGTGTATAGTGTATAGGTAATACAGTGATCACCAGTGACATTACATAAAGGAGCTCTGTATATACTATATAGTGTAGAGGTAACACATTGACTCACCAGTGATGTCTCTAGTTGAAGTCCTTCATCTTCACTTTTCTTCTTCCAGCGTAGACCATCATCACTTCTTCCAGCCAGGACTCATCTCTGCAAAAAATAATTCAATTATCTAGAGCAGTGCTTGCAGAGCACATTAATTCATTTTTATTTCCAACTTCTACACTTCACCAGGGGAAGAAAAAAAGGTGACCTAGTACTGCCTTGCACAGTAACAGGACCCCCCATTGAAAACAGTGTCCTCAGAAATAAAATACATCACTGCAGTAATAGTATCCCCCATTCTGGCACCCTTGTGTATCACTCCTGGCTCCAGCCATATGTTCTCCCATCCTGGCCCCATGTGTCTCCATTTTGCCCCATATGATGTCCCATCATGCCCCATATGATCTCCCATCCTGCCACATCTGATGTCTCCATTCTTCTCCATGATCCTGCCCAATGTGTGCAATGATCCTGCCCCAAGTGTACCATGATCCTACCACATGTGTACCATGATCCTGCCCCATCTGTCCCATGATCCTGTCTCATTTGTCTCCATCCTGCTCCATGTGTCCCATGAACCTACCCCATATGTCCCATGATCCTGCCCAATGTGTCCCTCGAACCTGCCCCATGATGCTCCCTCATCTTTCTCTATTCTGCCCTATGTGTCCCATGATACTGCCCCATGTGTCCCATGATCCTGCCCCATCTGTTCCATGATCCTGGCCCATCTCTCCCATGATCTAGCCACAGTCCAGCGGCATAGTCTCCTCCATGCATGTGAAGCGCGGACTCATGGTTGCATGACAGTGATGTCATCCACCGGTGACGTGCCGCTGATGTCAGCTGCTGGCCAGTGATTGGATTGCGGCTTTTATTGCCATGCAGGCTTGTACAGCAATATATTTTAAACTGAACATGTGTCCAAGGATGCACGTTCACTTACTGACATGGCAGGATCCAGGGGCCAAGTCCGGGCCCCCTCTGCTCACTGGGCTCCATATGCCAGTAAAAGCAGTAATGCCCTGATGGTGGCCCTGACTTTACTTAAGGTGTGCACAACAATTTTTGGTCCAAGAGCCACATTGCCATTCAGAACAAATCCCAAAGGTTGCAAATTTTATTAAAGGAGCAGTTAAATGAATACATCACAAGAACCACCATTAATATGTCACTGGAACCAAATTTTGAGTATTTGAGAAGGAAGTGGAGAATTTCTGCTCAATTTCTATTCCAAAAATATCAGTGTGAACTTAAACTGAGTTTTTTGGAGCAGAAACTCACCAAATCCTCCTCATGATCTCAGAGCTCTAAGTTTTGAAATTTTTTAAGTTTTAACATAGCCATGAAACACGCTATAGATAGCTACATGCGTAGAAAATGAAAACCACTGTCAGCATATGAGTGCAGCACCAGAACCACCATCAGTACATGAGTGCAGCATCAAAACCACTGTCAGTATATGAGTGCAGTGCCAGGCCCATCATCAGTATGAGAGCAGCACCATAAACACTGTCAGTACTGTTATGGACTGGTAATTTAGGAGCGACATGCGACTAGCTCTGGGCAGGTGGTAACTATACAGACCGCAGTCCCTGATCTTAACACAACACTAGCAGTAGCCGTGGAATGTTCCTGTCACTCCCTGGACATCTCCTCACAGCCGGAGAACTAGCTACCCCTAAAGGTAGAAACAGGACAGCTATCTTGCCTCAGAGAAAATCCCCAAAGGATAGGACAGCCCCCCACAAATATTGGCTGTGAGAGGAGAAGGAAATGACATACGTAGTATGAAACAAGATTTAGCAAAGGAGGCCAATTCTAGCTAGATAGACAGTAAGGAAAGAAACACTGTGCGGTCAGTAATAAAAACTAGAAAAAGTCCACCGCAGAGATATGCAAAAATCTCCACACCTGACTAAAGTTGTGGAGTGCAAAATCTGCAGCCCAGAGCTTCCAGCTTAGCTAAATAGATACATACTGATAAGCTGGACAAATGAACAAAACATAAATGTGCTGAACAATAAGTCCACAACAAGTGGACTGCAAAAGGACAAGCAAGGACTTATCTTTGCTGAACGGTCAGAGTGTCAGGGAAATCCAAGAGCCGTGCCACCAGGCAAGAACAATTGGCAACTGGCATTGATTGAGGGATAAAGCCAGACTAAAATAGCCGAGCAGAAAGAAGATCAGTGGAAACAGCTGCTGATACTAAATCCAAGAAGCAGCTATACCAGTCAAAACCACAGGAGGGAGCCCAAGAGCAGAATTCACAAAAGTGCCACTTACAACCACCGGAGGGAGCCCAAGAGCGGAATTCACAACACAGTACATGAATGCAGAACTAGAACTAGAACCATCATCAGCTCATGTGTGCATCACTAGAACCAATGTCAGTATATGAGTGTGGTGCCAGTGCCACAATCAGTACGAGAGCAACATCAGAAACACTATCAGTACATGAATGAAGAACTGCTGTCAGTGCATGAATTTAGCACCAGAACCACAGTCAGTACATATTTGCAGTGCCAGGACCACTGCCAGTACATGAATGCAGTGAAAGAAATACCGTTAGCACATGAACACAGTGCCAGAAACACTGTCACTACATGAATGCAGCGCAAAACTTAGTACAGTGATCAATTGTAGTTTTAGGTCAGTCCCACATACATTTGCATTGCATGAACCTATAATATCCTAAACAATGGAAAGGAGATGCTGTGAGTTGTTATTACCAGCCATGATCAGACTGTGGACTATACAGGAACCACAGCACTGATGAGACCTAGTAAGAATCACAAGAAACATTTACATCTAGGTACATTATAGGCGACATCTTCACTGACTGGAGTTGTTCCCATCCATTTTGTCTCCATGTAGCACAGACACCGTGGCCAAGAGGGTGGCAACTCAAAGTAGTGGAGTCCTGTTTATTGTACTGTCATGTCTCTGGATGGGCTGGTTCTGGCTCCTTCCAGGTCAGGTCTTGGTTAAATTAGTCTGCCTCTCTTTGGTTCTGGGGTGGCCATTTAATGGTGGTAGTTTCTGGGTTCTGAGTCGGTTATGCTTCGGTCTACTCGGTTTGAGATAGCTGACTCAGGTTCTTCCTCTGTAATTGTTGTTCCTCTGTGCTTGTGTTCCTTGCTGTGTATGACTCAGTTTGCCCCCTTACTACTGCCCCTGGTTTCTGCTTGGTACTTCTCTGCCTGTCCTGGCTTTCTGGCTCCTTGGCTTGTCTCTGACTAATCTGCTGTTTTTCCCCTTGGTACCTCGCTCCCATCTGGCTCCTGACCCTCGGCTTGTCCTTTGACTACGTCTCTGTCTTAGTACTCTGTGTCCTGCATTTTTTGGTAGACCCTATTTTCTCGCATTGTAGCTCCCCCCATCATCCCTGCAGAGATCACGTGACCTGCCTAGTTCAGGTCCTGTGTGCACTGTGTGCCTCATTCCTCCCTCTCCCTGCACTCCTGCTAGCACTCCCTTAGGCTGCCTCTCTACTACACCAAGCAGCGTCATTACAGGTACACTGGATTACTGATGATATCATATCTTGATAACTCGGCAAACTTCATCAGATCATTTGCTGTAACTGTCCAACTTTCAATTATGGATAAACTCAATGACATTGGAACAGGGGTTCTAGGAATGGTAGAATCTCTCTCAATATTAAAAAACAGCAGATTGCTATAATGGCATAGAACGATAATGCTAACATTTTTAGCTTGCTCTCTAAGGCTACGTTTACATTTGCGTTGTGCGCCGCAGCGTCGGCGCCGCAACGCACAACGCAATCAAAAACGCAGCAAAACGCATGCACAACGCTGCGTTTTGCGCCGCATGCGTCCTTTTTTTCATTGATTTTGGACGCAGCAAAAATGCAACTTGCTGCGTCCTCTGCGCCCGGACGCGGGCACCGCAGGGACGCATGCGGCACAAAATGCAAGTGCGACGCATGTCCATGCGCCCCCATGTTAAATATAGGGGCGCATGACGCATGCGGCGACGCTGCGGCGCCCGACGCTGCGGCGCCGACCGCAAATGTGAACGTAGCCTAATGAAGTAAAACCTGTAATGGTAGCACCTTATGAAAATCTGAAGCTCACATTCAAAGGGATAGTAGGAGAAATTCTTTTAGGATTTATCAAGAAAGGGAGACAAAATTGGTTTATTAGGCCATGTTGAAACGTTCAGTATTTGGTCAGTATTTTACACCAGTACTTGCAAGCCAAAACCAGAAGTGGGACAGTCAGAGGAAAAGAACAAGGCTATGTGCACATGGTGCGGATTTGCCACTGCGGATTTGCAGCAATTTTCCATCAGGTTTACAGTACCATGTAAACCTAAGGAAAACCAAATCCGCTGTGCCCATGATGCAGAAAATACTGCACGTAAACGCTGCGTTGTATTTTCCGCAGCATGTCAATTCTTTGTGTGGACTCTGCAGCGTTTTACACCTGATCCTCAATAGGAATCCGCAGGTGTAAAACTGCAGGTGAAATCCACACAAAAAACACAGGAATTCCACAGTAAATCCACGGTAAAACCGCAGGTAAAACGCAGTGCATTTTTCCTGCTGATTTTTCAAAAACGGTGCGGAAAAATCAGCACACGAATCCGCAAAGTGGGAACATAGCCTAATAGAAACACTTCACCACTTCTTCATTTTTTACCCACTACTGGTTTTTGTTAAAACTGATGTAAAATGCAAATCAACAAATGAGTGTGGCCTTACAATGATAAATTCTGGGCCCAGTTTGTCACAGCTTTCACTGAGCCGAGACCTCCCAACTACACCTGATCAGGAAGACCAGCAGCCAGCAGCTATTTTTTCTTGCTAAAAAGCCAATTCGGTTGTTTTTTCTGGTTATACCATAAGTTTATAAACACTGGCAACCACCTGCCCCAAAAAGCAGTAATTGGTGAACCATTTAATAATTTTGAAAAGCAAAAACGTTCAGTGTGTTATTCACTGGTTACCATCCATTCACCCATAGCCATATATGTTAATGTCACTTTCACATTACTGTCTTTCAATAAAGAACTTTGGCCACATGTAGCACAGAAGACAGATAAAAGAGTTACTAAATCCAAACAATTTTACTGATGCAATCGTGAGTTCTCATTCTGCAGTCAGCAATGTAAAAGAAACAAAGGACTTGTAAAATTAACATACTGTATTTGGGTAAAAAAATATTCCCCAAAGGTGTCCATATTCTTTAAAAAATTGTGAAATTTGGAAAGGATCATACTCTTCTGTTGTATGTTTCTGTCAGAACCGAAACAGAAATTTTGATTAAAAACATAAGATAGATTAGTAACATCATTTATTTTATGTTATTATATACATTAAGTAGGCCTGTCAGGACAGAAACAGTTAAAAATACACAGAATTTATGTGTAACCTTTAAAATGGTTCATTTTTTGCTAACATGTCAACTTGCAAAATTAAAGATCTATAATTACATTTTCACCTGAAAAAAAAAAAAATACAAATTTTCTTGTATATTTTTTAGCATTGTGGGAGAAAAATATAGACTTGACAGAACAGCAAAGTGCATTGGGAATTTATGTATTCTCTGACAGTAAATGCCAAGTTAAAAACAAGCTCCTGTAATTTTGCATATAAAAATTTTGCAGTCAAAACTCATGAGGTAAAACAGAGCTATGGTAAAAAATAAAAGTAACTAATGAAACAAAGCAGTGTTAAAACAAAGCAGCATTAACATAAAAGGCAACATTTGCTAAAACTTTGATTACATTTACTTTTTATTTTACTCACTTATATAGCACTATTAATTCCACAGCACTTTACAGACATGATAATCACTGTCCCCATTGGGGCTTACAATCTAGAGACCCTATTATTATGTATTTGGAATGTTGGAGGAAAGCGAAGACTGCAGAGGAAACCGACGTAAACACGGGGAGAACATACAAACTCCTTGCGGATGAGGTCCTTGGTGGGATTAGAGCTCAGGACCCCTTCGCTGCAAGACTGCAGTGCTAACCACTGAGCCACGGTGCTTTCCTATTACATGTCAAATGTTTCTAATTTTTCCTAATTAGTTAAAATTGCAAGGCAAATCAGGGCAAGACTGGTGTGAAAAAGTAGCCCTGGCACTCACACCCCACCAACCAACATATTATAATATCCTCCTCCCATCAAGGCACAAGGAAACGCGTAACCCTCACCCCGGATCATGAGTGCACTGCCCCAAATTTCAAGTTCACTCTTGTTTATTGAATAGACTTCATTATTTGTACAGACATGCACATGCAGAGTTTGGCTGGCTCAGCCCTTGGTGGTGCAGCTGTGTGGTTACTTTGGTAGCTTCCTCTCCAGCTCTCTGGTCCTTCTCTTTGGCACCAGTTACAGTTGAACATTCACCTATCCTTGTGAAGAGTGAAGGCACAGCAAAAGGAGGTAGTGGGAGTAAATGGGCAGGGTTAAGGCTGTGGGGGATAGCAAGACCACAGGCCGTGGGGAGAGGGGAGAGAAGTTCAACCCTCTCCCAACTGTGGTTGACGTTCGCGCACTGTGGCACCCTCGCTCCTGTAAAGTCACTATTAGATCAGTTATATGTGGTTTCCTGAGGATCTGTTTTTTTAATTTCCTGGTGTTTTTTTTTCTTTGCTCTGATAGCCCCTTTGTTGTGCTGTCATTAAATTATTGTAAAACCTTTAAATGATTTTTTTTTACATAAACAAAAAAAGGTTCCAACTGTATTAACCCTTTTCACGCACATTTTTGTCAGAGGTCCCTAAGGGCTATATGAAACTAATTCAAGAGGAGAGCCCACTTCATACGCGGCAGATCCTGACTATGATGCATAGCCAAAAACTTCATGTAACTGTAGCAACCAGAATTTGCTACCAACCCCTAAAGTTTGTCCATTTAAATGTCAATCACGGAATAGCAATTGCAGGTAGCAGATGGGTTATCATGGCAGCCAAAAAAGTATAGCATAAGTAATCGAACAACTGCAGATTCAGATCCCCTAGGGGTTCCAAAAAAGTAAAGATTAGTGTTGAGCATTCCGATACCGCAAGTATCGGGTATCGGCCGATACTTGCGGGTATCGGAATTCCGATACCGAGATCCGATACTTTTGTGGTATCGGGAATCGGTATCGGGATTAATATCAATGTGTAAAAGAAAGAATTAAAATAAAAAATAGGGATATACTCACCTCTCCGACGCAGCCTGGACTTTACCGCCGTAACCGGGAGCCGTTGTACCTAAAAATGCGCGCTTGAAGGGCATCGGAGGGTGAGTATATCCCTATTTTTTATTTTAATTCTTTCTTTTACACATTGATATGGATCCCAGGGCCTGAAGGAGAGTTTGCTCTCCTTCAGACCCTGGGAACCATACAGGATACTGTCCGATACTTGGTGTCCCATTGACTTGTATTGGTATCGGGTATCGGTATCGGATTAGATCCGATACTTTGCCGGTATCGGCCGATACTTTCCGATACCGATACTTTCAAGTATCGGACGGTATCGCTCAACACTAGTAAAGATAGAAAAAGTTTTAAGAAAACAAAAATATATAAAACCTTAAAGCACCTTCTTTTCCTCATTCAAAAAAGTAAAAATTAGAAAACTTAAAAAAAGAACATTTGATATTGACATGACTGATAAAATTCAAACAATACTAAATCTGAAATAAGTTAAACCATATGTTAAATGAGGAATTACTAAAAAAAGTCAAAATGCTAGAATTGACATTCTTCTGTCGCAGCACTTCACCAAAAAGTATAACAAAAAAAGGAAAATGTTATATCACCCCAAAATGCTATCAATAAAAATGTCAGCTCACGGCACAGAAAAAACTCCAAGACCTCACTCAGCTCCATTGGACTAAAAATAAAAAAGTTGCAAGTCTCAGAATATTTCGACACTAACAATTTTTTTCTACAAGGTTCTGAGGTATTTTTTAGCCATGAAATTATAAATAAGACCTAGGAAGGCTGTGTGCTGTCTTACAAGGAAAATCTGCTGCAAATACTGGAGAGCTAGAAGGAAAAATGCAGCATAAAATATGGCCTCTTTAGGCGTTTTTTCCCTATTAATTTAAATGAATGAAAAACTCAATGATGCAGGTATGAAACTGCTTCAAATCCACAAGGAAGATGTAAGTAATGCATATTTCACTTGGTGGTACAGAAAAACTCTGATTTTTTCCACAAAAAAGAAAAGCAGCAAAAACTCAGCGTGTGCACATATTTTAACCCTCCTGTTCTGTTCGCATTGGCTATATAGTTGTACTGTTTGTATCAATATGACCTATTAAAGTCTATCAATTTTGACATTTAGCTACTCTAAGCATTTAATTTGAATACCAGTTGTATTATTTAACTGTGTGTGAACATGGCTGGTCAAAAACAAATCAAAAATGAAAATCAAAACTTCTGTTTGCTTTATTTTCTTTAGAAAAAGCTTGAACAGGTTCACTTCTTGCTATGTTCAGGCATTCTTATATTGTGCACAGGAATAACTCACATGTGCGTTACATAAATATTTACTACGACTAGAACATGTAATAGTTGTTTTATCACAGGAGCATGGACAAATGCCGCATCTTTTCCTTTTTAGGCTTTTTCCAGTGCTGGTGTAGCCGGCGGTTTATGTTGTTGAGCAACGGTTTACAATGGCTGCTGGTCCTTCACTTCAGGAGTTTTACTTCCTAATATAGATGGCATAACAAGTGACTTTCCTAATTCTTCCAAGAAGAATCTTCATTTATGTAGTTTATTGGCGTTCCAAGGGAGGTTTATTTCATGCCATAAAACAAATGCATTGTAGGCAGATACATCAAGAAGTTTTAAATAAAACCATTGGTCACTGATTGATTTTGCATTTACTTGTGTACGTAGCTGTTAGTTGAGCTAGTGAATGAACTGCCCCTTTGGTGGCATTGTAATCTAATATCATCTTCGGCTTTTTGTCATCTCGACTGCTTACTACATTGTCATGGTGCATCGGGCTCAACAGAATGACCTGTTTGTTTTTTGGGGGGAATGTATGAAACCATTGTCGTGTCTCCAGTAAAGTAAAAGGTTGAACTGTGAACATCCCTTTTATCAATGATACTTTACTGCAGTTCAGGCTTGCTATTTCTTACAGTGCCCAGCATTGTAAGTTTTTGTTTTAGCAACAGCTGCTCCAGTTGGAGCAATGTAAAAATTTTGTCTTCTTAGTCCATACGTTAAATCTGAAATGACTTGCATACTCTGATTCTTTTCATGTTTTTCTCCAGGCTTTTTTTTTGGTAAATATCTGAGCGTTGAAAGCATATGAACTGTTGCTGTCACAAAGTGTCTATATCTTGATGCCGTACTTTGCTGCCTTACTCTGTATTTATTGTTTGAATGGGCAGCTACCTCAGTATGTCACAAGTTATTCCTCAGCATTTTTGTGTATAGACTGAATTGCTTACATTGGACTAGTCTGGTTATTGTGCCTCATCAGATTCAACTTCAGAATCAGAATTCTCATAATCACTTTCCCGACCACTTATTTGGTCCTCATTTTCAGATACTTTTTCCAGTTGGATATCTTTTTCACAATTGTAAGCATTGGCAAGTTTTTCCAATTCCGTTTCAGTCATTGGATGCCTTCGTCACATTTTTATCAAACTTTCCTGTCAGGACGCTGAACATTTTGATTACCTTTTGTGCATTACTGCCCTTTTCCAAGATGGCGTCTTTGGTCTCATGTGCACTGTGTCTTCCTGCTATAAAACTCCACCCAGCCTTCAGTCTGTGCTAGAGTATTCTGCCTTGCATCCAGCTCCTGACTCTGGTGACTCCCTGGCTATATACCTGCTCCTGTGTACCTGTGGGGTTATTCTGCTACTCTGCTCTGAGTTCCTGCTGCATACACCAGTTTCCAGTAATCCTCCTTCATCTGCAGCTCGTTTTTACTCCCATCTGCATTTGCTGGACATGTAAGCTGTTGCTGCTCTGCTTAAACCTAAGATTATCACCCAGGCCTTTCTGGTGGAGATAAGACATTGCTTGAACTGCCTTATAAGCATATCTATCTATGTTTGGACTAAAACAAGGACTTATTTGTGTCACGTATCCTCAAGAATAACTGTGCTTCATAGACTTTCTGCGTGATTGCATTTTCCTCTGAAGTTTCCTATAGACTGTTAAGCTGCGTTTAATATTTACACCAAGTGTTGTGGACTTGAGTTTCTCTCTGCACCTGTTTGAATCACCGTGTGATAATATAGACTTTACCTCTTATAAAACTGTGTCCTGTAGTTGTCTTGTTCCACGCAAAGAGTCTCCTGAGTTATCCCCTATAATTATTACAGGATACTCTAGCCAGAAAAGAGGAGACTGCTGGAACAATGACTGCAGAAAGCAGATTAGAGCAGGTGTTTTCCATAATTAGATCACTGCAGAAAGATGCGGAAGGTCTGCAAAAGAAGTTTGGAAGCATTGAACACAATCAACAAGTGTTTGGACGAACTTTGCAGGACTTAAGCACCCGCATGGCAGCTCAGGAAAACAAACATGCTGGCATAGAGACCCAGTATGGACGGGCTTTTCAGGACATAAGCACGCAAATAGCTGCACAAGCGACTTTACCCTCTGGGCAACTGCCACCAGCTAGCCCACCTAAATTGCCCCCATTCAGATTTAATGGTGATCACGACAAATTTTGTGGCTTTGTGAATCACTGTATGCTATATTTTGATGCACATGCTGACTGTTTTCCTACTGATAGATCCAAAGTATTGTGTGTAATAATGCTGACCTCACGAGCGTTCGCCTGGGCGAATCCGATGATTGAGTCTCGTGACCCACGGTTAAATAACTTGGATGATTTCTTGGCCGCTTTGGCATTCATGTTTGATGATCCTAATTGCCGTGCAACCGCTGAATCGGCTTTATTGTCTTTACGCTAGGCTAAATGTTCTGTTATTCAGTATGCCACTGAATTCAGGAAATTAGCGGTAGATAACTATTGGGACAGTTATGCACAATTGCTTATTTTTAAAAGGGGTCTGTCTAGTATTGTAAAAGATAAACTAGCTCGCTCTGAGTCACCACAAGAGCTAGAGACATTTATACAGCATTGTGTGCGCATAGACATTCGCCTTACTGAGCGTAGGCAGGAGAAGTTTGCTGCATATAACCGTATTTCTAACTTTTCCCTTCCTTCCAAAGAGCCTGCAGGTAAAACCTCTCGGGAGGTGGAGGAGGTGCCCATGCAAATTGATTCCGTTCAGAGGCACGAGATTAATGAGTTCCGGGAGCATCACCTTCGTGAAAGTCTATGTTTCTACTGCTGTCAGTCTGACCACTTTTTAATCAACTGTCAAAAGTGTCACAGCGGCCTAACAAGGTGCTAGCAGCAGTAGGAGAATATGACAACTGTGATGATGAATCTGACATCTCTGAATGTAGCCTGCCTTTAAACGCTGTATTCCATTCACTTTCTATGACTTCACCCCCAAGGAGCTGAAGGAGAAGAACTCTCACAGTTCTCTCCCTATTAATATCCTGTGTTCAGGACAGTGGATTTCCAGTGCAGCTATGATTGGTGCAGGTGGCAATTTCATGGATATAGCATTTGCCAAGGAACATGGTATTGAAATTCAGCAAAGAGCCTCTCCAATTACCATGGAAACAGTGGATGGGTCACCTTTAATCTCTAGGCCTGTGGATCAGGAGACCGTACCCTTTAAATTTTGTTGGAGCCTAATCATCAGGAGCAACTTTCTTTCTTGCTAATTTCTTCTCTTCATTTTCCTGTGATTTTAGACATTCCTTGGTTGCGTTGTCAGAACCCAATTATCAACTGGGAGACCAAAGAGATTATCTTTTCAGCAAGGAGCAACTCAGCATTAACAGAAGCTGTCCCTGAGTCCACGGCTATGGAACCACATGTACAGGTATTTACTTTACCTTCAGCATATAAAGAGTTCTCTGACATCTGTGACAAGAAGAATGCAGATCAGCTTCCTCCACACAGGTATTATGACTGTCCCATTGAGCTGCTTCCTGAGGCAGCTATTCCTTTTGGTAACGTATACCCTTTGGCGGCACCTGAGCTTCAAGCCTTAAAGGAGTATATTGATGAAAATCTGGCCAAAGGCTTCATACGTCCTTCTTCCTCACCAGCACCAGGGACCCTGAGACCCTGTGTTGACTATCGGGAACTTAATAAGGTAACCACACGAAACTGTTACACTTTGCCTCTGATTCCTGAATTACTGGAAAGAGTCCACCATGCTAAGGTGTTCTCTAAACTAGATCTTCGTGGGGCTTATAATTTGGTGCGTATTCGTCCAGGGGATGAGTGGAAGACAGCATTCAGATGCCGGTGTGGACACTTTGAATATCTTGTGATGCCCTTCGGGCTTTGTAATGCCCCTGCAACGTTTTAACACCTTGCTAATGACATTTTCAGAGATTTGTTGGACCAGTTTGTGGTGATATATTTGGACGATATACTAATCTTTTCTGACTCTCTACAGGAACATGAAGAACATGTCAAAACTGTTTTAAGACGTCTGAAAGAGAACCATCTTTATATTAAGCCGGAGAAATGTGAGTTCCATCATTCTGAGATACAATTCTTAGGATATATCATTTCTCCCCAGGGGCTGAACATGGAATCTGGTAAGATTCAGGCTATCCTTGACTGGCCGGTACCCAAGAACGTTAAGGAGGTCCAACGTTTTATTGGTTTTGCAAATTTCTACAGACGCTTCATTCGAAAGTTTTCTGATATTGTCCATCCCATTACTTGATTGATAAAGAAGTAAAAGCCCTTTAAGTGGTCATCACAGGCTCAAGAAGCTTTTGATTGGCTTAAGATCTGTTTCACCTCAGCACTGCTGTTGATACACCCAGATCCAACACTTTCTTTCATTGTGGAGGTGGACGCTTCTGATAATGCTTTGGGGGCTATTCTCTTCCAAAGGACTGGAGAGAAGGGTCTGCTACATCCTTGTGCTCTCTTTTCCCGTAGTCTAACCTCAGCAGAGAAGAATTACGATGTGGGAGACAAGGAATTGCTGGCTATTATTGCGGCTTTCAAAGAATGGAGGCATCATCGGCAAGGAGCTGCACAACAGATCATAGTGCTAACTGACCATCGCAATTTAGAGTTCCTCAGATCCGCTAGATGTCTTTCTTCTCATCAGGCTCATTGTAACTTATTTTTAAATCAATGTAACTTTGTTATCTCGTACCATCCAGGTTCTCTTAATGGGAAGGCTGATGCTTTATCCCAAATCCATGCTGCAGTGTTGTGAATTCCGTTCTTGGGCTCCATCCTGTGGTTAGGTTACGAATGGTATTTTTGGGAGTTCTGCTCTTGGGCTCCCTCTGGTGGTTTCGAGTGGAACTTAGCAGCTGCTTTCACTAATCGGTTCCCTGGCCTTGTTATTTAACTGGGCTTTTGGCTGTAGTTGATGCCAGCTGTCAATGTTTTTCCTGTGGATTCAGTTCTTTCCTGGAAGTTCTCTGTTGGCCAGTCCATTTCAGCTTAAGATAAGTTCTGCTAGTTTTTGGGTGTTTCCCTGCTTATGACCTTCTGTTCAGTTTAAGTTATGTCTCTTTTGTCCAGCTTGTCATTATGAAATATTCCGGCTAGTTGGAAGCTCTGGGGTCGCAGATTTGCCCCTCCACACCGTGAGTCGGTGTGGAGGTTATTTTTGTAAACTCTGCGTGGACATTTAGTTTTTATCCTGACCGCACAGTAGCCTTTTCTATCTCTGTCTATTTAGATAGTATTGGCCTCCTTTGCTAAAATCTAGTTTCATTTCTGAGTTTGTCATTTCCCTCTCCACTCACCGTCAATATTTGTGGGGGGCTATCTTCCTTTGGGGGTTTCTCTGAGGCGAGATAGATTTCCGTTTCCATCTTCAGGGGTAGCTAGTTCTTAGGCTGTGAAGAGGCGTCTAGGCAGAGATAGGAAAGCTCCACGGCTATTTCTAGTGTTGGTGTTAGGAATAGGGATTGCGGTCAGTAAAGCTACCACCTCCTCAGAGCTTGTACATTATTTGTTTTACCCACCAGGTCATTTCAGTGCTGCTTCGTAATCACTAGGTCATATCAGTGATTTCTGTCTGTGGAGCTGCCACCTCCTCTGAGCTTGTCCATGATTGGTTTTACCCACCAGGTCATATCAGTACCGCTCCGTAACCACCAGGTCATAACACTGCAGATTCCGTACCTGGAGCCCCATCCAAGACCATTCTATCTGATGCCAATTTCATTGGAGTTATCCACGATCAGGACTTGTGGAAGGAGTGCAGGGAGGTTTCTGAGGTGATGTATTTCTGGCCAACCCACCTGTGGATATTAATCTTGTCTTTAAGGGTGGCATGTGGTTCAGAGATCGACGTATCTACATCCCTGAGGTTGTCCGTCTGCAGATCCTCAAGTTGGTACATGACTCCAAGTTGGCTGGTCACAGGGGGGTACAGAAGACACAAGAGTTCCTGAGCCAATTCTTCTGGTGGCCAACTTGCCTGAAGGATACCAAGGACTATGTTCTCTCTTGCGAGGTATGTGCTCGTTACAAGACTCCTCATGTGGCACCTACGGGTCTTCTACAACCATTACCTGTTCCGTCCCGCCCTTGGGGGTCTATATCAATGGACTTTATTGTGGAGCTGCCTACATCGGGGGGCATGAATACAATCATGTTGGTAGTTGATCGCCTGACTAAAGCTGCTCATTTTGTTCTGTGCGCCGGCCTCCCTTCAGCTAAAGATACAGTGAACTTGGTTATACAGAATGTCTTTCGGTTGCATGGGGTCCCAGATGAGATCATCTCTGACAGTGGAGTACAGTTCACTTCAAGATTCTGGAAGGGGTTTTGCTCTGCACTCAATATTAATGTCTGTCTCTCTTCCGCTTACCATCCCCAGACAAATGGTCAGACTGAGCAGACCAACCAGACACTGGAACAATATCTAAGATGCTATGTCAGCATGTGGACTTGAGTTTCTATCTGCACCTGTTTGAATCACCGCGTTATAATATAGACTTTACCACTTATAAAACTGTGTCCTGTAGTTGTCTTGTTCCAAGCAAAGAGTCTCCTGAGTTATCCCCTATAATTATTACATTTCCAAATAATGGACATTCACGATTTTCATGGGGAAATATCAGGTTACAAATACATTGTTCTCAAATAGTTTTCATTGTGTTACATAGGACTACAGGTGACATCTACTACATTTTCTGTACTCAGAGTTATCACTGTTTTATCTGTGATGTTACACTTTTTATTTGGTAGTGGTGGTTGACTGCAAAATATACTTTGGGACTTGGGATCTTGATCTTTCCTAACCCTAGCAACGCCCCTGCGTAAATGGTTGCTTGAGGAGCCACGTGTGAATGGCCTCTCCATTCACACTCCACACACACTCCTTCTAGAGAAAGTCTCGGTTCTTAGGATTGCTGGGTGCCCCAGCTGTCAGATCCCCAGAGGATAACTTCCAAATTTTAGATAACATACCCTAAAAAGGTTGTTCAGGATTATTTCTATTTGCCAATTGAACTGCATAATTAGAAAATAGTAAAATCAGCAATACTCTTCCCCAAACCAATGCAGCCTCGCTGTCAGCAGAATTCACTATCTATCTATCTATCTATCTATCTATCTATCTATCTATCTATCTATCTATCTATCTATCTATCTATCTAAGTATATATATATATATATATAAATATATATATATATATATATCCCACTTGTATATGTGCATGTATATATAGTACAGAGCAAAAGTTTGGACACACCTTCTCATTTCAAGTTTTTTCTGTATTTTCATGACTATGAAAATTGTAAATTCACACTGAAGGCATCAAAACTATGAATTAACACATGTGGAATTATATACTTAGCAAAAAAGTGTGAAACAACTGAAAATATGTCTTATGTCTTGGTTCTTCAAAGTAGCCACCTTTTGCTTTGATGGCTGCTTTGCACACTCTTGGCATTCTCTTGATGAGCTTCAAGGGGTAGTCTGTTGTGAATTCTGCTCTTGGGCTCCCTCCGGTGGTTGTTGGTGGTAGTGCAGTTGTCTTGGGTTGTAATCCGGGCAGGTGTTTCTGCTGATTGCAGCTCTATTAGGTATTTAGGTGTGCAGGCTCCATGAGTCAGTGCCAGTTGTCCATTGTACTTGGAGGGATTGCATCTCTCTCTGGCTCCTCATGCCATGCTGCCAATTCAGGTAAGATAAGTGTCTGTTTTTTTTTGTCTCTGTGCACACATGCAGTGTGCTTTGCAATTCAGTGCAGTTTATTGTGTTTTTTGTCCAGCTTAGACTTTGTTTGGATTTTTCAGTCATGCTGGATTCTCAGGAGATGCAGATATACTTTCTATGTCTTTAGTTAGATGTGGAATATTTGTATTATCTGCTGTGGATATTTTTAGGATTTTAATACTGACCGCTTAGAATTCTGTCCTATCCTTTTTTATTTAGCTAGAAGTGCCTCTTTTGCTAAATCCTGTTTTTCTGCCTGCGTGTGTCTTTCCTCTTATACTCACAGTCAATATTTGTGGGGGGCTGCCTATCCTTTGGGGTTCTGGTCTGAGGCAAGATAGAATTCCCATTTCTATCTATAGGGGTATTTAGTTCTCCGGCTGTGTCGAGGTGTCTAGGACGTGTTAGGTACATCCCACGGCTACTTCTAGTTGCAGTGTTAGTTTAGGGTTTGCAGTCAGTACAGGTACCACCTACTCCTGAGAAAGTCTTTCATGCGGCTCCAAGGTTACCAGATCATAACAGTACAACTGGCCAACAATGAGTTAAATGCATCTCAGAAGAAGGGAAGAAAGAGCCATTTTTTTCTGTAGTCTGCTTTGGCTTTTCTTCCCTCTTTTCCTCTGGGTGACTGAGGAGTCTTGTGCTAGCATGGATGTTCAGGGATTAGTTTCTCGTGTAGACCAGCTTGCTGCTAGGGTACAGGGTATTTCTGATTATATTACTCAGACACCACTTTTAGAGCCTAGGATTCCTACTCCTGATTTGTTTTTTGGGGACAGATCCAAATTTTTGAGTTTTAAAAACAACTGTAAACTGTTTTTTGCTCTGAAGCCTCGTTCCTCTGGTGATCCCATTCAGCAGGTTAAAATTGTCATATCCCTGCTGCGTGGCGACCCTCAGGATTGGGCATTTTCTCTGGAATCTGGGAATCCGGCCTTGCTTAATGTAGATGACTTTTTCCAGGCTCTAGGATTATTATATGATGAACCAAATTCTGTGGATCAAGCAGAGAAGACCTTGTTAGCCCTGTCTCAGGGTCAAGAAGCGGCAGAATTGTATTGTCAGAAATTTAGAAAACGGTCTGTGCTGACTAGATGGAATGAGGATGCTTTGGCGGCAATTTTCAGAAAGGGTCTTTCTGAATCTGTCAAAGATGTTATGGTGGGGTTTCCCACGCCTGTTGGTCTGAGTGATTCTATGTCTCTGGCCATTCAGATCGATCGGCGCTTGCAGAAGCGCAGAACTGTGCGCGTGGTGGCGTTGTCCTCAGAGCAGATGCCTGAGCCTATGCAGTGTAATAGGATTCTGTCTAGAATGGAACAACAAGGATTCAGACGTCAGAATAGGTTGTGTTTTTATTGTGGCGATGCTTCGATGTCATTTCAGTCTGCCCAAATCGTACAAAGAGAATCGATAGTTCAGTTACCATCGGAACTGTACAACCTAAATTTCTGTTATCTGTGACCTTGATCTGCTCATTGTCGTCATTTTCTGTCATGGCGTTTGTGGATTCAGGCGCCGCTTTGAACTTAATGGACTTTGAATTTGCCAGGCGTTGTGGTTTCCCCTTGCAGTCTTTGCAGAACCCTATTCCTTTAAGGGGCATTGATGCTACACCTTTGGCTAAAAATAAACCCCAGTTTTGGACACAGCTGACCATGTGCATGGCGCCAGCCCATCAGGAAGATTGTCGTTTTCTGGTGTTGCATAATTTGCATGATGCTATTGTGCTGGGTTTTCCATGGTTGCAGATACATAATCCTGTGTTGGATTGGAACTCTATGTCTGTGACTAGTTGGGGTTGTCAGGGGGTTCATAATGACGTTCCTGTGATGTCAATCTCCTCTTCTTCCTCTTCTGAAGTTCCAGAGTTTTTGTCTGATTTTCAGGATGTATTCGATGAGCCCAAGTCCAGTTCCCTTCCACCGCATAGGGACTGTGATTGTGCTATTGACTTGATTCCAGGCTGTAAGTTTCCTAAGGGCTGACTTTTCAACCTGTCTGTGCCGGAACATACCGCCATGCGGAGTTATGTTAAGGAGTCTTTAAAGAAAGGGCATATTCGGCCATCTTCTTCACCATTGGGAGCGGGATTTTTTTTTGTTGCTAAGAAGGATGGCTCCTTGAGACCCTGTATTGATTATCGCCTCTTGAATAAGATCACTGTCAAGTTTCAATACCCTTTACCTTTGCTTTCCAATTTGTTTGCCAGGATTAAGGGGGCTAGTTGGTTTACTAAAATTGACCTTCGGGGGGCATATAATCTTGTTCGTATTAAGCAGGGTGACGAATGGAAAACTGCGTTTAATACGCCCGAAGGCCATTTTGAATATCTTGTGATGCCATTCAGGTTCTCTAATGCTCCATCTGTTTTTCAGTCCTTCATGCATGATATCTTCCGGAATTATCTTGATAAATTCATGATTGTATATTTGGATGACATCTTAATTTTTTCCGATGATTGGGAGTCTCATGTGAAACAGGTCAGGATGGTATTTCAGATCCTTCGTGATAATGCTTTGTTTGTGAAGGGGTCTAAGTGTCTCTTTGGAGTGCAGAAGGTTTCTTTTTTGGGCTTCATTTTTTCTCCCTCATCTATAGAGATGGATCCGGTTAAGGTTCAGGCCATTCATGATTGGATTCAGCCCACATCCGTGAAGAGCCTTCAGAAATTTTTGGGCTTTGCTAATTTTTATCGCCGTTTCATTGCTAACTTCTCCAGTGTGGTTAAGCCCTGACCGATTTGACGAAGAAGGGCGCTGATGTGACAAATTGGTCCTTTGTGGCTGTCTCTGCCTTTCAGGAGCTTAAACGCTGATTTACTTCTGCCCCGGTGTTGCGTCAGACAGATGTTTCTCTTCCGTTTCAGGTTGAGGTTGACGCTTCTGAGATTGGGGCAGGGGCCGTTTTGTCTCAGAGGAATTCTGATGGTTCCTTGATTAAACCGTGTGCCTTCTTTTCCCATAAGTTTTCGCCTGTTGAATGCAATTATGATTTCGGCAATCGGGAGTTGTTGGCTATGAAGTGGGCGTTTGAGGAATGGCGACATTGGCTTGAGGGAGCCAAGCACCGTATTGTGGTCTTGACCGATCATAAGAATCTGATTTACCTCGAATCTGCCAAACGGCTGAATCCTAGACAGGCTCGATGGTCCCTGTTTTTCTCCCATTTTGATTTCGTGGTTTCGTATCTTCCAGGTTCTAAGAATATTAAGGCTGATGCCCTCTCTAGGAGTTTTTTTGCCTGATTCACCTGAGGTACTTGAGCCGGTCGACATTCTGAAGGAAGAGGTGGTCCTTTCTGCCATTTCCCCTGATTTGCGATGGGTTCTGCAGGAATTTCAGGCTGACAAACCTGACCGCTGTCCAGTGGGGAAACTGTTTGTTCCTGATAGATGGACTAGTAGAGTGATTTCTGAGGTTCATTGTTCTGTGTTGGCTGGCCATCCTGGTATTTTTGGTACCAGAGATTTGGTTGGTAGGTCCTTTTGGTGGCCTTCTTTTTCGCGTGATGTGCGTTCTTTTGTGCAGTCCTGTGGGACTTGTGCTTGGGCCAA
Organism: Ranitomeya variabilis; assembly: GCF_051348905.1. NCBI lineage: Eukaryota > Metazoa > Chordata > Amphibia > Anura > Dendrobatidae > Ranitomeya > Ranitomeya variabilis. The sequence continues at coordinate 756,190,075 of NC_135233.1, forward strand.
GCCTTGTTGTTCCCGTGCTAGTGGGTTACTTTTGCCTTTGCCGGTCCCTGAGAGGCCCTGGACGCATATTTCTATGGATTTTATTTCAGATCTTCCGGTTTCCCAGAGGATGTCGGTTATCTGGGTGGTTTGTGACCGGTTTTCTAAGATGGTTCATTTGGTGCCTTTGCCTAAATTGCCTTCCTCTTCTGATTTGGTTCCGTTGTTTTTTCAGCATGTGGTTCGTTTGCATGGTATTCCGGAGAATATTGTGTCTGACAGAGGTTCCCAGTATGTTTCTAGGTTTTGGCGGGCCTTTTGTGCTAGGCTGGGCATTGATTTGTCTTTTTCTTCCGCATTTCATCCTCAGACAAATGGCCAGACCGAGCGAACTAATCAGACTTTGGAAACTTATTTGAGATGCTTTGTGTCTGCCGATCAGGATGATTGGGTGGCTTTCTTGCCATTGGCCGAGTTTGCCCTTAATAATCGGGCTAGTTCGGCTACCTTGGTTTCGCCCTACTTTTGTAATTTTGTTTTCATCCTCATTTTTCTTCGGGGCAAGTTGAACCTTCTGATTGTCCTGGTGTGGATCCTGTGGTTGACAGGTTGCAGCAGATTTGGGCTCATGTGGTGGACAATTCGGTGTTTTCTCAGGAGGAGGCTCAGCGTTTTGCTAACCGTCGTCGGTGTGTTGGTTCCCGGCTTCGGGTTGGGGATTTGGTCTGGTTGTCTTCCCGTCATGTTCCTATGAAGGTTTCTTCTCCTAAGTTTAAGCCTCGGTTTATTGGTCCTTATAGGATTTCTGAGATTATCAATCCGGTGTCTTTTCGTTTGGCCCTTCCGGCCTCTTTTGCCATCCATAATGTTTTCCATAGATCTTTATTGCGGAAATATGTGGTGCCCTTTGTTCCCTCTGTTGATCCTCCTGCTCCTGTGTTGGTTGATGGGGAGTTGGAGTATGTGGTTGAGAAGATTTTGGATTCTCGCTTTTCGAGGCGGAGGCTTCAGTACCTTGTCAAATGGAAGGGTTATGGCCAGGAGGATAATTCTTGGGTTTTTGCTTCTGATGTCCATGCTGCTGATTTGGTCCGTGCCTTTCATCTGGCTCATCCTGATCGGCCTGGGGGCTCTGGTGAGGGTTCGGTGACCCCTCTTCAAGGGGGGGGTACTGTTGTGAATTCTGCTCTTGGGCTCCCTCCGGTGGTTGTTGGTGGTATTGCAGTTGTCTTGGGGTTGTAATCCAGGCAGGTGTTTCTGCTGATTGCAGCTCTATTAGGTATTTAGGTGTGCAGGCTCCATGAGTCAGTGCCAGTTGTCCATTGTACTTGGAGGGATTGCATCTCTCTCTGGCTCCTCATGCCATGCTGCCAATTCAGATAAGATAAGTGTCTGTTTTTTTTGTCTCTGTGCACACATGCAGTGTGCTTTGCAATTCAGTGCAATTTATTGTGTTTTTTGTCCAGCTTAGACTTTGTTTGGATTTTTCAGTCATGCTGGATTCTCAGGAGATGCAGATATACTTTCTATGTCTTTAGTTAGATGTGGAATATTTGTATTATCTGCTGTGGATATTTTTAGGATTTTAATACTGACCACTTAGAATTCTGTCCTATCCTTTTCTATTTAGCTAGAAGTGCCTCTTTTGCTAAATCCTGTTTTTCTGCCTGCGTGTGTCTTTCCTCTTATACTCACAGTCAATATTTGTGGGGGGCTGCCTATCCTTTGGGGTTCTGCTCTGAGGCAAGATAGAATTCCCATTTATATCTATAGGGGTATTTAGTTCTCCGGCTGTGTCGAGGTGTCTAGGACGTGTTAGGTACATCCCACAGCTACTTCTAGTTGCGGTGTTAGTTTAGGGTTTGCGGTCAGTACAGGTACTACCTACTCCTGAGAAAGTCTTTCAATGTGGCTCCAAGGTTACCAGATCATAACAGTAGTCACCGGAAATGGTCTTCCAACAATCTTGAAGGAGTTCCCAGAGAAGCTTAGCACTTGTTGGCCTTTTGCCTTCACTCTGCGGTCCAGCTCACCCCAAACCATCTCGATTAGGTTCAGGTCTGGTGACTGTGGTGGCCAGGTCATCTGGCGTAGTACCCCATCACTCTCCTTCTTGGTCAAATAGCCATTATACAGCCTGGAGGTGTGTTTGGGGTCATTGTCGTGTTGAAAAATAAATGATGGTCCAACTAAATGCAAACAGGATGGAATAGCATGCCGCTGCAAGATGCTGTGGTAGCCATGCTGGTTCAGTATGCCTGCAATTTTGAATAAATACCCAACAGTGTCACCATTAAAGCACCCCCACACCATCACACCTCCTCCATGTTTCACGGTGGGAACCAGACATGTAGAATCCATCCGTTCACCTTTTCTGCGTCGGACAAAGACTCAGTGGTTGGAACCAAAGATCTCAAATTTGGACTCATCAGTCATCAGACCAAAACACAGATTTCCACTGGTCTAATGTCCATTCCTTGTGTTCTTTAGCTAAAACAAGTCTCTTCTGCTTGTTGCCTGCCCTTAGCAGTGGTTTTCTAGCAGCTATTTTACCATGAAGGCCTGAAGTACAAAGTCTCCTCTTAACAGTTGTTGTAGAGATGTGTCTGCTGCTAGAACTCTGTGTGGAATTGACCTGGTTTCTAATCTGAGCTGCTGTTAACCTGCGATTTCTGAGGCTGGTGACTCGGAAAAACTCATCTTCAGAAGCAGAGGTGACTCTTGGTCTTCCTTTCCTGGGGCGGTCCTCATGTGAGCCAGTTTCTTTGTAGCGCTGGATGGTTTTTTCAACTGCACTTGGGGACACTTTCAAAGTTTTCCCAATTTTTTGGACTGACTGACCTTCATTTCTTAAAGTAATGATGCCCACTCATTTTTCTTTACTTAGCTGCTTCTTTCTTGCCATAATACATTTTTAACAGTCTATTCAGTAGGACTATTAGCTGTGGATCCACCAGACTTCTGTACAACACAACTGATGGTCCCAACCCCATTTATAAGGCAAGAAATCCCACTCATTAAACTTGACAGGGCATACCTGTGAAGTGAAAACCATTTCCGGTGACTACTTCTTGAAGCTCATCAAAAGAATGCCAAGAGTGTGGAAAGCATTCATCAAAGCAAAAGGTGGCTACTTTAAAGACCCTAGAATATAAGACATATTTTCAGATGTTTCACACTTTTTTGTTAAGTATATAATTCCCCATGTGTTAATTCATAGTTTTGTTGCCTTCAGTGTGAATTTACAATTTTCATAGTCATGAAAATACAGAAAAATCTTTAAATGAGAAGGTGTGTCCAAACTTTTGCTCTGTACTGTATATATATATATATATATATATATATATATATACACACTGCTCAAAATAAAAATAAAGGGAACACTTAAACCACAGAATATAACTCCAAGTAAATCAAACTTCTGTGAAATCAAATGGTCCACTTAGGAAGGAACACTGTTTGACATTCAATTTCACATGCCGTTGCACAAATGGAATAGACAAGAGATGGAAATTATTGGCAATTATCAAGACTCACTCCATAAAGGAGTGGTTCTGCAGGTGGGGACTACAGACCACATCTCAGTACCAATGCTTTCTGGCTGATGTTTTAGTCACTTTTGAATGTTCGTTGTGCTTTCACTCTCGTGGTAGCTTGAGACGGACTCTACAACCCACACAAGTGGCTCAGGTATGAAAGCTATGGCTAGAAGGTTTGCTGCGTCTGTCAGCGTAGTGTCCAAAGGCTGGAGGCACTACCAGGAGACAGGTCAACAACAACCCATCAGCAGGACCACTACCCCAGCCTTTGTGCAAGGAGGAACAGGAGGAGCACTGCCAGAGCCCTGCAAAATGACCTCCAGCAGGCCACAAATGTGCTTGTGTCTGCCCACATGGTTAGAAACCAACTCCATGAGGGTGGTCTGAGTGCCCGATATCCACAGATGGGAGTTTTGCTCACAGCCCAACACCATGCAGGACACTTGGCATTTGCCACAGAACATCAGGATTGGCAAATTCACCATTGGCACCCTGTACTATTCACAGATGAAATCAGGTTCACACTGAGCACATGTGACAGATGCGACAGAGTCTGGAGACGGCATGGAGAGTGATCTGCTGCCTGCAACATCCTTCAGCATGACAGGTTTGGCAGTTGATCAGTAATGGTGTGGGGTGGCATTTCTTTGGAGGGATGCACAGCCCTCCATGTGCTCGCCAGAGGTAGCCTGACTGCCATTAGGTACCTAATCCTTAGACCTCTTGTGAGACCATATGCTGGTGCGGTTGGCCCTGGATTCCTCCTAATGCAGGGCAATGCTACACCTCATGTGACTGGAGTGTGTCAGCAGTTCCTGGAAGATGAAAGCATTGTAGCTATGGACTGGCCCGCCCATTCTCCAGACCTGAATCCGATTGAAGACATCTGGGACATCAAGTCTCACACCATCCACCAACATCACATTGAACAACAGACTGTCCGGGAGTTGGTGGATGCTTTAGTCCAGGTCTGGGAGGAGATCTCTCAGGAGACCATCCACCGCCTCATTAAGCCCATGCCCAGGCATTGTAGAGAGGTTATACAGGCACGTGGAGACCACACACACACTACTGAGCATCATTTTCTTGTCTTGAGGCATTTCCACAGAAGTTGGATCAGCCTTTAACTTCATTTTCCACTTGCATCATTCCAACTGCAGACCTCTGTGGGATATAAGTTGTGATTTACGTTGATAATATTTAGGTTTTATTGTTCTCAACACATTCCACTATGTAATGAATAAAGATTTACAACCGGAATATTTCATTCAGTGATATCTAGGATGTGTCATTTTAGTGTTCGCTTTGTTTTTTGAGCAGTATATATATATATATATATATATATATATATATATATATATATATATATATATGTTCAACACCCCAGGAAACCGATTGTTGCTGTGTGTTGCCTTTCTTTCGGGAAGGGTGATGTCACGCTTGGAGGCAAGGGAGGTTCTTTCTATCAGGTAAGGCACTCATATTCAACACATCTGAATCTAGGCCAGGAGGGGGGTTCAGGACCCAGATTCTGGGATCTTCCTTAGACTTTATGTTTCCTGGTCTGGAGGAGGAGCCAGAGAGTTGTAGAGGAGTGAGGAGAGGAGAAGGACATCTGGAGCAGACGTAGGTGCTGAGCAGCAACGTGGGAGCTGCAACCCCTGGAAAGAGAGATATCATAAGGAGTTGAATTGTGGAGGAGCTTAGAGGGAAAAAGCACAGAGGAGGAAGAGGCTCAGCAGGGGAACAGCAAAAAGACACCCTTGGAGATAGAGCGCAGAAGCCGGATACCGGGAGCCCAAGGTCATGTTGTTCTCCAGGATGCACGACAGAACCGGAGGGCATACTACTGTATGTCAATTGCCTGCACCAAGTCTGAGGTGAAGCAGTAACTTGAGAGCCAGTGTCATGATAGAGATCCTATAAACAGGCTTGCACTGCCTATCATACAGACATCTGTCTTAGGACAGGAGAGAGGGGACTTTACAACTAAGCTTCAAGCGGCAGGGACCTTGCCATCTTAGCGCAAGAAGGAAAGGCTTACGGACCTCACCTGGGAGAGGGATGTCCTATTGCCTCCACGCCGGCTGGACTACAGCTTCCCTGCACTTGGTACCCTGGACTGAGGACTGCTTTCATCAGTAAACCAGGTAAAGACTGCAAACCTGTGTCCTTGTTTTTTGCCATACCATCCACCACACCATCGGTGCCCTACACTTCGGAAGCCCTGGGGACCCCGCTTCACCTGTGGGAAGCATCACCATCTTGCTGCATAACATCATCCCAGAGGACCCTTTAAGCAGTGTCAGTCCCTACTGACCAAAAACCACAGGTGGCGTCATGAACATAGACATTACAAATCCCCATAAAGACCTTTCCATTTAATTGGGCGCCCAGTGCTGCGGACGGGGTTGCAGCCACCATGACATCCCCTTTAAGACCAGACCCGGTGCCGAGTACCCCATTGCCCAGGCAGGTGACTCAACTTGGCATCACAAACAGGGTGGACCGACCCTGAGAAATGGGTCATGTGTGCTTAAGAGACTGTGTATTGTGAAATACCGCCAAAACTGCCGCCATTACAGCACCATGTTGCGTGCAGGTGGAGTGGGGCGTGTTATCGTTGGTGGAGCTTGGAAGAATGGCTTGTAAATAATGGCCGCCCCTCACAGGTACTATTATGCTTGAGAGATATGCCCATCAATGAAAGAGTTCGCCTCCTTGTCTGGGATGGCAGGAAGAAGAGGAGATTCATCAATAAACACTAGTGACCCAGTGATATTGGAAGCCACGCATGCTCATGCCATGACATTGCCTCCATCACATTTTACAGAACATGTGGTGTGCCTTGAATCATGAGCCATTCCAAGACTTTGCCATACTTTCTTTTTGCCATCATTAGGGTACATGTTGATCTTAGTTTCATCTGCCTAAAGAATGTTTTTTTCAGAACTTCTTTAGATGTTTTTTTAACAAAGTCTAATCTGGCCTGACTATATTTCAGGCTGGTAAATGGTTTGCACATTGTGGTAAATCCTCTGTATTTACTCTCACAAAGTATTTTCTTTATGGTAGACTCAAATACTGAAACACCTGCTTCCTGGAAATTGTTTTTTCACTTGAGTGGATGTTGTGAATGGATTTTTCTTCAACTTGGAAAGGATCCTGCAATCATCTAACACCGTTGTCTTCCACAGAGTTAGAAAGCTCACCAATGTGCTCTTATATTTGCAGAATGTTGCAAACTGTTGATTTGGTTATTCCTAACAATTCTGCTACCTCTCTGATAGACTTCTTCTTTTTTTCTAACATAATGTTGGTCTGTTGCTCTTCCATTGAGAGCTTCTATGACTGCATGTTGTGGGTTCACAGCAATAGCTTCCAAATGCAAATACCCCACCTGGAATTAGCTCCAGACTTTTTACCGGCTTAAGTGATGATGAATTATTGAGAGAATAGCCAATGCATCCCATCAATGACCTTTTGTGATAATTGTTCAATTATGTTTGATCTCTTTAAAAAGAGGCATCTACATATTAAATAGATGTAATTCCTAAACCCTTACCCCAATTAGGATGTGAGTACCCTCAAATTAAAGCTAAGAGTCTGAATTTTAAGCCCAAATTGATTAAACAACCATATCTTGAATATGTTTTGGTAAACAAATAAAATGCCATAAGTTGCGTCACTGTCCAAATATTTCTGGACCTTAACTGTAACTAGACAGATTCAGTAGAGTAGACAGATATATGAACAGCAATATCATATAAGAAAAAGAAGCATACATGGAACACATGATAAAACAATAATTTTATTAAATATGCAATTAAAATGAAAGGGTGAAAAAAGAACACAAAAATAGGAGGGCACAGAAGGTAAAGTGTGGTTACAACAAATTGGGCACCACAGATTGTCACAGAGAGGTATTGGGTAGTATAATCAAGATAAGTTAGATTATTAAACAATGGATCATGATTTTGTAGATGGTATATTAAGATCTGGCTTATGTCATGAGTATTATGCCAGTATATCTATATATATAATTGTCTAAGGGGTACTTCCGTCTTTCTGTCCTTCTGTCACCGTTATTCGTTCGCTGATTGGTCTCGGCAGCTGCCTGTCATGGCTGCCGCGACCAATCAGCGACGGCCACAGTCCGATTAGTCCCTCCCCTACTTCCCTGCACTCACTGCCCGGCGCCCGCTCCGTAATCTCCCTCACACAGGGTTAATGGCAGCGGTAACGGCCCGCGGTGTAACGGGCTCCGTTACCGCTGCTATTAACCCTGTGTGTCCCCCAACTATTTACTATTGATGCTGCCTATGCAGCATCAATAGTAAAAATATGCATATTAAAAATAATAATTAAAAAAAACCTGCTATACTTACCCTCTGCCGCCTTTCTCGCTCCTCGCCACGCTCCCCGGACCGCTCCATTACAAGCGTCAGCTTGCGGTGAGGTCCCGTCCCAGGGCTGGTGTGCGGCAAGGACCTGCCGTGACGTCACGGTCATGTGACCGCTACGTCTTCATAGGTCCTGCTCCGGGAACTCGGCTTCAGGAAAATGGCCGCCGCGATCTCGATCTGCGCATGTGCGGCATCCCGCGGCCATTTTCCTGAAGCCGAGCACTACCATCTGCACAGGATCCCAGGAAGAGGAGAGGCGGGACGCAGAGGAGCAGCGACAAGAATGGTGAGTATGATACACTACAAGGGGCCCTCGGATCGTTAGGTGAGTATGTTTATTTTTTATTTTTTGGACCTGTGACATACGTGCCTCGGTAATATACTACGTTACTGGGCAATATCCTACGTGGCTCTGCTGTATACTATAAGGCTGGGCAATATACTACGTGGCTGGACAATATACTACAAGGCTGGGCAATATACTACGTGGCTGGACAATATACTACAAGGCTGGGCAATATACTACTAAGCTGTGCAATATACTATGTGGCTCTGTGCAATATACTACGTAGCTGCACAATATCCTACGTCGCTGTGCTGTATACTATGTAGCTGGGCAATACACTACGTGGCAGGGCAATATACTATGTGGGAGGGCAATATACTACGTGGCTGGGCAATATACTACGTAAATGGGCAATATACTACGTGGACATGCATACTCTACAATACCCGATGCATTTGCATTGGGCCACCATCTAGTATACTATAAATAACTAGAAATGGCCTATAGTCATTAGTAAAGAGCAAAGTGCAGCTCATATAAAAGACCAAAAGACTAGCAGCAAAAGAATTAGATGATATCAATCACATCTAAAGAGGTAACATAGATGCTGGTATGTAAACATCCTTGTCACAAGATTAGAGGAGACTGCTTTTTATAAAGCTGCATCACCTGGCCTTTCCTAGTGATGACAGTGAACAAGCCATAACCCTAAAAGGCTAGTTAATGTCTGAAACCTTGGTCAAAGTTATCTGAGCACACAAATCTCCAAGGGAACTAAAACTTTTGCATCCGCCCATTTTCCTATTTGTAATTTTTAAAATGTAAAAAAATGATAATATATATATTATCGCTAAAACAGAAAGGAAATGAGTCATCTTTAACTTTAGCCATTATGGAGATTATTTAATCTTCAAATTGCTTAACTGTTCACAATAACAGTAATTTTGAATTTTGAAAACATACTTAGTACCCAAAAATAAGTATAAAGTAACAAAGTAACAAAAGCCACACAAGTATGTAATGTAGCTGTATCTTCTGTCTCAGCTTGTTTTAAAAAAACTGCATATTGTTAGAAGGTAGTGTAAAGGCAGTAGGAAGGAATCTAAGTAAGGACATTAAATACTAGACTTTATTTCAGTCCAGTGATTCAGGGCAGAACCATGTGCTAGGCAATGGGTTCAGAGATGAACCCTCCAGAAAAGGTATAATTCATCAATATACAGTATATTCCACTGGGTCTAAACTGACTAGAACACTTGAACTTTCATTTGCAGCATAGCAAGATATAGAAAACCAACTGTTCAAAGTAAGATTTCACAACAGATGGGCACAATTTTTGATCGTTACTACTCAGCACAAAGCACATATACACGTCGCTTCTCATGGGAAGTCAAATTACTTGTTCTGTCTCTGGTTGGAACAGGTGTAACAAAAACAGCTCTGTGGTGGTGTCTTTCCTTTCCTCATTCATTTATTGAAAGTGATCACATTTTGATTCCATAGGCAGCTCTCCCGAATACGTCAGATAATATCTGTACGGCCCAGGTATCCCAATGAAATCATCTATATTCTATGGTCAGTCTCTATTTATCTTTCAGCCAGGACATTCCTTTCATAGGTTGCACCTATTCACTGCAGAAAATCCTCTGACGCCATGTTTCTCACAATTCTGCAGGCAGAAGCTGCTTTTTGCTTGGGCACTTTGTCCAGGGCAAAGACAGGACATATAGTACACTACACTATACTGTGAGTTCTAGCAATTGCTTTGGCTCTTTGCAAAGTACCTTACATCGGTATCTCTTTACAAGAAGTTTTACATCAGTCTGATCAGGTAACACAATTTCATGTTACAGACACAGTCCTCTTTAATTAAAAACATATGCTTCAATGTTGGGATATTTCTGCAGAACTTCTAAGCAGCTTTAAAGGGATTCTCCAAGAATAGAAAAATTTACAATGGGTTAAAAAAGTATTCAACATGTCACCAATTTTCTAAGTAAATATATTTCTAAAGATGCTATTAACATGAAATTCTCACCAGATGTTGGTAACAACCTATCCAATCCGCACAGGCAAATAAATCAAAACATATCCTGTAGAAAACATATACCCTCTGGTAATAAAGTGTCAAGCTATAGAAAGAAGCCATTATGCATAAATAAGACAGTACACAGTTTAAGAAGTCAAAAACAAAGGGCATTCAAAATCTTGAAAGCCGAGAATAAAGAAATTACATTTCAGGATATTAAGATCTGAATAAGAAATGTAAAAAAAAGAACTCAAGCTAGCAAAGTTTTTTTAAGAGAATAAAATCACCAGCGACATTAACCCCTTTCTGACATCAGCATAAAAATGCCGGAGGCCGCACCTTTCTGGGCACATGACTGCTGATATATACAACTGACAAGTGCCCGCAACAGCTGCGGGTGGAATCGCAAACCACCCTCGGATGTTAACTAGTTAAATGCCGCTGTCAATTTCTGATAGCGGCATTTATCGCTTGCTTACTGGAAGCGCGTCACTAATCCCACCCATCGGTGACCCGGTCATATGATTGTGGGTCACCGATGCGTCGTTATGACAACCAGAGGTCTCCAGCAGACTTCTATGGTTGTCATAGCTGGATTGCTATAAGCACCTCCCAGTGGTAGGAGCTCATAGCAAGAGAGCACTTCTGCTACACACAGGTGATCTGATCACCGCCTGTGTGTAGCAGAGGCGATCAAGCCACTGCAGCTTCTAGCCTCACATGGAGACAATTGAAGCATTTTAAAAGTAAAAAAAAGTTTTTAAAAATAATTAAAAATTTTTAAAAGTATAAAAGTTCAAATCACTCCCCATATGCCCCATTCACAATAAAAGAAAAAAAAATCAAATATACACATATTTGGTATCGCCACATTTAGAAACAAATGATCTATCAATATAAAAAAAATATTAACCAGATCGCTAAACAGCAAAACGACAAAAAAATTCAAAATGTCAGAATTACATTTTTTGGTCACCACTACATTGCAATAAAATACAATAATGGCTGATCAAAAGATTATATCTACACCAAAATGGTATCAGTGGTTTGAATTTCAGTTTGGCATGCAAAAAATAAGCCCTCATCCAGCCCCAAATCATGAAAAATGGAGATGCTACAGGTCTCGGAAAATGGCACCTTTTTTTTAACCAAACTTTGGATTTTTGTTCCCCACTTAAATAAAAAAAGAATCAATACACGTTTGGTGTCTATGAACTCGTAATGAACTGGAGAATCAATATTGCAGGCTAGTTTTAGCATTTAGTGAACATCGTGAAAAAAAACAATAACTGTGGATTTGCACTTTTTTTGCAATTTCACTGCACTTGGAATTTTTTTCACATTTACTAGCACCTGATATGTTAAAACCAATGGTGTTGTTCAAATGTATAGCTCATCCCACAAAAAACAAGCCTTCATTGAACAAAAAATAAAAACGTTATGGCTCTGGAAAGAAGGGGAGCAAAGAATGAAAACACAAAAACGAAAATACCTCTCATTGTTAAGGGGTTAAAATAAAGCTAAATTTATTTTATAAGCACATCAATGCAAAAAACAAACAAACAGATGGTACCATCCCCTTTAAAGATTACAAAAACAAATAATTATAGAGGCCAAAGAAAAGGCTGAGATATTAAACAGGCACTTTTCATCCTGTTCACAAACTGTTTGTTACAGGGACCTTTCAAAAAAGCAAAATCAAAGTTAATACAGCTAGTTTAACAAAAATGGAAGTATTCCTGCATCTGAGCAAACTTAAGATTGGCAAATCCTCTGGCCCAGATGGCATTCATCCATGAATACTAAGGGAATTGTGCTCAATAATTGACAGACCAGTGTATCTCATATTCTTAAACCTCTTGCAACAGGGGTGGTGCCACAGGCTTGGAGGATGGTTGACGTGGTACTGATATTTAAGAAAGGTAAAAAGGTAGATTCAGGCAAGTACAGTCAGGTAAGTCTGACATCAGTATTGTGCAAAGTTTTTGAGGGCATTATAAGAGATGACTTGCAGAAATACACTGCTCAAAAAAATAAAGGGAACACTTAAACAACAGAATATAACTCCAAGTAAATCAAACTTCTGTGAAATCAAACTGTCCACTTAGGAAGCAACACCGTTTGACAATCAATTTCACATGCTGTTGTGCAAATGGAATAGACAACAGATGGAAATTATTGGCAATTATCAAGACACACTTAATAAAGAAGTGGTTCTGCAGGTGGGGACCGCAGACCACATCTCAGTACCAATGCTTTATGGCTGATGTTTTGGTCACTTTTGAATGTTGGTTGTGCTTTCACACTCGTGGTAGCATGAGATGGACTCTACAACCAACACAAGTGGCTCAGGTAGTGCAGCTCTTCCAGGATGGCACATCAATGTGAACTGTGGAAAGGTTTGCTGTGTCTGGCAGCATAGTGTCCAGAGGCTGGAGGCACTACAGGAGACAGGCCAGTACACCAGGAGACATGAAGGGGGCCGTAGGAAGGCAACAACCCATCAGCAGGACCGCTACTTCAGCCTTTGTGCAAGGAGGAACTGAAGGGGCACTGCCAGAACCCTGCAAAATGACCTCCAGCAGGCCACAAATGTGCATGTGTCTGCGCAAATGGTTAGAAACCGACTCCATGAGGATGGTTTGACTGCCTCAAGTCCACAGATGGAGGTTGTGCTCACAGCTCAACACCATTCAGGATGCTTGGCATTTGCCACAGAACACCAGGATTGGCAAATTCCCCACTGGCACCCTGTGCTTTTTGCAGATGAAAGCAGGTTCACATTGAGCAGATGTGACAGACGTGACAGAGTCTGGAGACGCTGTGGAGAGTGATCTGCTGCCTGCAACGTCCTTCAGCATGACTGTTTTGGCAGTCGGCCAGTAATGGTGTGGGGTCTCATTTTTTTGGATGGCCATACAGCCCTCCATGTGCTCGCCAGAGGTAGTCTGACTGCCATTAGGTACCGAGATGAGATCCTCAGACCCCTTGTGAGACCATATGTTGGTGCGGTTGTTCCTTGGTTCCTCCTAATGCAGGACAATGCCAGACCTCATGTGGCTGGAGTGTGTCAGCAGTTCATGCAAGATGAAGGCATTGAAGCTATGGACTGGCCCACCCATTCCCCAGACCTGAATCCAATTGAACACATCTGGGACATCATGTCTCGCACCATCCACTAAAGTCACGTTGCACCACTGACTGTCCAGGAGTTCGCGAATGCTTTAGTCCAGGTCTGGGAGGAGATCCCTCAGGAGACAATCCACTGCCTCATCAGGAGCATGCCCAGGAGTTGTAGGGAGGTCATACAGGTACATGGAGGCCACACACACTACTGAGCATTATTTCCTTGTCTTGAGGCATTTTTACTGAAGTTGGATCAGCCTGTAACTTAATTTTCTACTTTGATTTTGAGCATCATTCCAACTCCAGACCTCCGTGGTTTATTCGTTGTGATTTACGTTGATCATTTTTAGGTTTTATTGTTCTCAACACATTCCACTATGTAATGAATAAAGATTTACAACTGGAATATTTCATTCAGTGATATCTAGGATATGGGATTTTAGTGTTCCCTTTATATTTTTGAGCAGTGTATATTGCAGAGAATAATATAATATATGACAACCAGCATGGATTCATGAAAGATAAGTCGGGTCTGACCAACATGTTGGGTTTCTATGATGAGGTAGATGCCTGGATGTTGGTAATGCAACTGATGTGATTTATCTGGAATCTGCAAAAGCATTTGATACTGGACCACAAAACAGCCTTAGGCCGGCGTCACACTAGAGAGGAATACGGATGAGCAAGAGATGCAAAAACAACACATTGCACACGGACCAATGTTTCTCTATAGGGCAGCTTCCATCAGCCATGTATTTCTCGGCCGTATTTTATGGGAAGAGAAAATAGCAGCATGATGCGTTTGTCAGCATATTGCGCAAAAAATCTGCCAATAAAAGTCTATGGGGGCGAGAAAAATACAGATTACACACGGACCATGCGTGTGACTTGCGAGAAATGTGCATCGGTGTTCTATAGAAAAGCCAGTAATTCAGTGCGGAGTACAGTAAAATCACACTAACAGGTTAGAATAGAATAGCTAAAATAAATGTGTACACATAGAATAGGTATATATACAGTACAGACCAAAAGTTTGGACACACCTTCTCAATTAAAGATTTTTCTGTATTTTCATGACTATGAAAATTATACATTCACACTGAAGGCATCAAAACTATGAATTAACACATGTGGAATTATATACTTAACAAAAAAGTGTGAAACAACTGAAATTATGTCTTATGTTCTAGGTTCTTCAAAGTAGCCATCTTTTGCTTTGATGACTGCTTTGCACACTCTTGGCATTCTCTTGATGAGCTTCAAGAGGTAGTTCCCAGAGATGCTTAGCACTTGTTGGCCTTTTTGCCTTCACTCTGCGGTCCAGCTCACCCCAAACCATCTCGATTGGGTTCAAGTCTAGTGACTATGGAGGCCAGGTCATCTGGTGTAGCACCCCATCACTCTCCTTCTTGGTCAAATAGCCCTAAAACAGCCTGCAGATTTTTATTTGGGGTCATTGTCCTTTTGAAAAATAAATGATGGTCCAACTAAACGCAAACCGGATGGAATTGCATGCCGCTGCAAGATGCTGTGGTAGTCATGCTGGTTCAGTATGCCTTCAATTTTGAATAAATCCCCAACAGTGTCACTAGCAAAGCACTCCCACACCATCACACCTCCTCCTCCTTGCTTCACGGTGGGAACCAGGCATGTAGAGTCCATCTGTTCACCTTTTCTGCGTCGCACAAAGACACGGTGGTTGGAACCAAAGATCTCAAATTTTG
Organism: Ranitomeya variabilis; assembly: GCF_051348905.1. Classification (NCBI taxonomy): domain Eukaryota; kingdom Metazoa; phylum Chordata; class Amphibia; order Anura; family Dendrobatidae; genus Ranitomeya; species Ranitomeya variabilis. The sequence goes on from NC_135233.1 coordinate 756,205,164, forward strand.
ACTCATCAGACCAAAGCACAGATTTCCACTGGTCTAATGTCCATTCCTTGTGTTCTTTAGCCCAAATAAGTCTCCTCTGCTTGTTGCCTGTCCTTAGCAGTGGTTTCCTAGCAGCTATTTTACCATGAAGGCCTGCTGCACAAAGTCTCCTCTTAACAGTTGTTGTAGAGATGTGTCTGCTGCTAGAACTCTGTGTGGCATTGACCTGGTCTCTAATATGAGCTGCTGTTAACTTGCGATTTCTGAGCCTGGTGACTCAGATAAACTTATCCTCAGAAGCAGAGATGACTCTTGGTCTTCCTTTCCTGGGGCGGTCCTCATGTGAGCCAGTTTCGTTGTAGCGCTTGATGGTTTTTGCCACTGCACTTGGGGACACTTTCAAAGTTTTCCCAATTTTTTGGACTGACTGACCTTCATTTCTTAAAGTAATGATGGCCACTCATTTTTCTTTACTTAGCTGCTTCTTTCTTGCCATAATACAAATTCTAACAATCTATTCAGTAGGACTATCAGCTGTGTATCCACCAGACTTCTGCACAACACAACTGATGATCCCAACCCCATTCATAAGGCAAGAAATCCCACTTATTAAACCTGACAGGGCACACCTGTGAAGTAAAAACCATTCCCGGTGACTACCTGTTGAAGCTCATCAAGAGAATGCCAAGAGTGTGGAAAGCATTCATCAAAGCAAAAGGTGGCTACTTTGAAGAACCTAGAATATAAGACATATTTTCAGTTGTTTCACACTTTTTTGTTAAGTATATAATTCCACATGTGTTAACTCATAGTTTTGATGCCTTCAGTGTGAATGTACAATTTTCATAGTCATGAAAATACAGAAAAATCTTTAAATGAGAAGGTGTGTCCAAACTTTTGGTCTGTACTGTATATACATATGTCATTGACACACACACACACACACACACATATATATATATTTAATACAGAGCTAGACAGTTTAAAAGCCGGTTATTCAATTGCAGGCTTATGCTATCTCCTTATCACCTTACATACAGTAAACCATTTCATATCCCTTATATTTTTACATATTCCTCACTAATAATGTTAGAAGTGTCTGTGTGTAAAATTTGGGAGCTCTAGGTATTAAAATAAAGGGTTAAATCACAGAAAAAAATGGTGTGGGAGCTCCCACGCAATTTTCTCCGCCAGAGTGGGAAAGTCAGTGACTGAGGGCAGATATTAATAGCCTAGAGAGGGACCATGGTTATTGCACCCCCAGCTAAAAACATCTTCCCCCAGCCACCCCAGAAAAGGCACATCTGTAAAATGCGCCTATTCTGGCACTTAAGCACCCTCTTCCCACTCCCGAGTAGCAGTAGGATGTGGGGTAATAAGTAGGGTTGAGCGAAACGGGTCGGCCATTTTCAGAAGTCGCCGACTTTTGGCAAAGTCGGGTTTCATGAAACCCGAACCGACCCCTGTGTGGGGTCGGCCATGAGGTCGGCGATCTTCTGAATCTGGTATCGGAATTCCGATACCGAGTTCCGATATGTTTGCGATATCGGGAATCGGTATCGGAATCCATATTTAAGTGTAAAATAAAGAATCAAAATAAAAAATTTTGATATACTCACCCTTGGACCCGCCCTGGTACTAACCGGCAGGCTTCCTTCCTAAGAATGAGCGCGTGAATGACCTGCGGTGACGTCGCGGCTTGTGATTGGTCATGAGCGGTCACATGGACAAGCCGCGACGTCATCTAAGGTCCTTCACGCGCTCATTCTTAGGAAGGAAGGGTGCCGGAAAGAAGCAGGGCGCGTCCGAGGGTGAGTATATACCTAATAGGAATATACTCACCCTCGGACGCGCCCTGCTTCTTTCCGGCAGCCTTCCTTCCTAAGAATGAGCGCGTGAAGGACCTTAGATGACATCGTGGCTAGGGTTGAGCGAAACGGATCGTTCATTTTCATAAGTCGCCGACTTTTGGCGAAGTCGGCGTCTCATGAAACCGAGCCGATCCCTGTGTGGGGTCTGCCATGCGGTACCCGACTTTCGCGCCAAAGTCGCGTTTCAATGACGCTAAAAGCGCCATTTCTCAGCCAATGAAGGTGGACGCAGAGTGTGGGCAGCGTGATGACATAGATCTCAGTCCCCACCATCTTAGAGAAGGGCATTGCAGTGATTGGCTTGCTTTCTGCGGCGTCACAGGGGCTATAAAGGGGCGTTCCCGCCGACCGCCATCTTACTGCTGCTGATCTGAGCGTAGGGAGAGGTTGCTGCAGCTTCTTCAGAAGCTGGGATAGTGATAGGCAGGGTACATAAAGCTACAAACCGCTTGTGCTGTAGCGATTTCCACTGTCCAACACCACCTTTTGACTGCAAGGACAGTGGAAGCTACATTTTTTTTTTCCTCAGCGCTGTAGCTCATTGGGCTGCACTAGAAGGCTCCCTGACCCTGATAGCTGCGTTGCTGTGCCTGTGTGTACGCCGCTGTGCAAACCAACTTCTTTTTTCAAAGCACAAATCCTGTTTTTCCTTCCTTTCTGCACAGCTATCTTGTGTGTTTGTCCACACTTTTGTGTGCAGCAGTCCTTTTTATAGCTGCCTGCCATACTTTTCTAAGATAACTGCAGGGAGATAAATATTGGCAAGTCTGCCTCCGTGCCATTGCTGTGTGTGGCATCTGTCTCTCATTGTGTGCCACCGAAAACACTGTGTAATACTTGGCCATTTTTTTTTTTTTTCGGGTACATTCTCCCTTTCCAAAAAAAAAAAAATTAGTGGGAGATAAATATTGGCAAGTCTGCCTCCGTGCCATTGCTGTGTGTGGCATCTGTCTTTCATTGTGTGCCACCGAAAACACTGTGTAATACTTGGCCATTTTTTTTTTTTTTGGGTACATTCTCCCTTTTAAAAAAAAAAAATTAGTGGGAGATAAATATTGGCAAGTCTGCCTCCGTGCCATTGCTGTGTGTGGCATCTGTCTCTCATTGTGTGCCACCAAAAACACTGTGTAATACTTGGCCATTTTTTTTTTTTGGGGTACATTCTCCCTTTTCAAAAAAAAAAAATTAATGGGAGATAAATATTGGCAAGTCTGCCTCCGTGCCATTGCTGTGTGTGGCATCTGTCTCTCATTGTGTGCCACCGAAAACACTGTGTAATACTTGGCCATTTTTTTTTTTTGGGGTACATTCTCCCTTTTCAAAAAAAAAAATTAGTGGGAGATAAATGTTGGCAAGTCTGCCTCCGTGCCATTGCTGTGTGTGGCATCTGTCTCTCATTGTGTGCCACCGAAAACACTGTGTAAAACTTGGCCATTTTTTTGGGGGGGGTACATTCTCCCTTTTCAAAAAAAAAAATTAGTGGCAGATAAATATTGGCAAGTCTGCCTCCGTGCCATTGCTGTGTGTGGCATCTGTCTCTCATTGTGTGCCACCGAAAACACTGTGTAATACTTGGCCATTTTTTTTTTTTTTTTGGGTACATTCTCCCTTTTCAAAAAAAAAAATTAGTGGGAGCTAAATATTGGCAAGTCTGCCTCCGTGCCATTGCTGTGTGTGGCATCTGTCTCTCATTGTGTGCCACCGAAAACACTGTGTAATACTTGGCCATTTTTTTTTGGGGGGGGTACATTCTCCCTTTTCAAAAAAAAAAATTAGTGGGAGCTAAATATTGGCAAGTCTGCCTCCGTGCCATTGCTGTGTGTGGCATCTGTCTCTCATTGTGTGGCACCGAAAACACTGTGTAATACTTGGCCATTTTTTTTTTTTTTGCTAAATTCTCCCTTTTCAAGAAAAAAAATTAGTGGGAGATAAATATTGGCAAGTCTGCCTCCGTGCCATTGCTGTGTGTGGCATCTGTCTCTCATTGTGTGGCACCGAAAACACTTTGTAATACTTGGCTATTTTTTTTTTTTTGGGTACATTCTCCCTTTTCAAAAAAAAAATTAGTGGGAGCTAAATATTGGCAAGTCTGCCTCCGTGCCATTGCTGTGTGTGGCATCTGTCTCCCATTGTGTGCCACCGAAAACCACTGTGTAATACTTGCCAATTTTTTTTTTGTGCTAAATTCTCCCTTTTTAAAAAAAAAAAATTGTGGGAGATAAATATTGGCAAGTCTGCCTCCGTGCCATTGCTGTGTGTGGCATCTGTCTCTCATTGTGTGGCACCGAAAACACTGTGTAATACTTGGCCATTTTTTTTTTTGGGTACATTCTCCCTTTTCAAAAAAAAAAAATTAGTGGGAGATAAATATTGGCAAGTTTGCCTCCATGCCATTGCTGTGTGTGGCATCTGTCTCTCATTGTGTGCCACCGAAAACCACTGTGTAATACTTGGCCTTTTTTTTTGGGGGGGGGTAAATTCTCCCTTTTAAAAAAAAAAATAATAGTGGGAGATTAAGATTGGCATTTCTGCTTGAGTGCTGGTCCTGTGTGTGCCATCTGTCTCAAATTATTGGGGCACAGAAAACCTAGAGTGTAACATTGGGCCTGATTTTAATTTCAGTGTCAGGCACCTATAAAGGTATATATAAATCCTACAGAAGTTTGAGTTCACCTTATAAGTTGTTTTACAGTAACAAATAGCGTTACTTTGGTTACATTTTGCAAACAATGAGGAAGTCTAGTGGAAGAGGTCGTGGCCGTGGGCGGTCATTGTCACCTGGTAATGATGGTAGTGGTGGTGGAGCATCAGGTGGTCGTGGTAAAAGCAGTACAGCACCTAAGTCTCGAGTTGTTGAGCCAGGTTCGTTGTCTGGCTACACAAGGCCTCGAACGCTCTCTTTTCTGGGAGTAGGAAAACCACTTTTGAAGCCGGAGCAGGAGGAACAAGTATTAGCTTTCATTGCTGACTCTGCCTCTAGCTCTTTCGCCTCCTCCTGGAAAGTGCCAAATGTCAGAGCAGTGCATCGTCAGTGGATGCTCCCGGTCAGGAACAAGTCGCTTCCTTGTGTCCTTCACTAAAAACAACAGTTAAGGATGCATCAGTCGACACAACAGGTTACTCCATGGAGCTCTTTACACATACCGTTCCTGGGTTAGACAGTGAAACAGTTAACAGGCCATGCCCATTAGAAGTTGAATCGGACATGGAGTGCACAGATGCACAGCCACAGCCAGATTACTATGCTGTTCCTTTGACTCAGACCAGAACATTGCCCTCGCAGTGTACTGAGGCAGAATCAAACCCAGCGGAGACTATGGTGCCCTGTCACGAACGCTATACCACCGGCTTACACAGTGACACAGACGAAATTGCACACGACATAGAAGAGGAGGTCATAGATGACCCAGTTTTGGACCCCGATTGGCAGCCATTGGGGGAACAGGGTGCAGGCGGCAGTAGTTCTGAAGCGGAGGAAGAGGAGCCGCAGCAGGCATCAACATCACAACAGGTTCCATCTACCGGGCCCGTATCTGGCCAAAAACGCGTGACAAAAACAAAATCAGTTGGAGGACAGCGTGGCCATCTGGTTAAAGAAGCTCAGTCTGCAATGCCTGAAAAGGTATCCGATAGTAGAAAGAGTGCAGTCTGGCATTTTTTTAAACAACATCCAAATGATCAGCGCAAAGTCATCTGTCAAAAATGTTCAACAACCTTAAGCAGAGGTCAGAATCTTAAAAGTCTAAATACAAGTTGCATGCATAGACATTTATCCACCATGCATTTGCAAGCCTGGACTAACTACCAAACGTCCCTAAAGGTTGCAGCACCCTCGGCCAATGAAGCTAGTCAGCAACGCTACATCCCTTCCCTCCCTGTAAGCCGACCATTTCCCACACCACCTGCAGTATCTGTGCAGCTTTCGTCTCCAGGCCAAAGCAGTCAGGGAATCACCAGGTTAGTAGTAGGAAACACTGCATGTAGGGCACCGGCAAGAATACCATCTCCAACCCTCTCTCAGTCACCCATGTCCACCGGCACCACTGCTAGTTCCACGATCTCCAGCTCTCCAGTCCAGCTCACCCTACATGAGACTCTTGTTAGGAAAAGGAAGTACTCATCCTCACATCCGCGTACACAGGGTTTGAACGCCCACATTGCTAGACTAATCTCATTAGAGATGATGCCCTACCGGTTAGTTGAAAGCGAAGCTTTCAAAGCGCTGATGGACTACGCTGTACCATGCTACGAGCTACCCAGTCGACACTTCTTTTCTAGAAAAGCCATCCCAGCCCTCCAACAGCATGTTAAAGACCGCATCGTCCATGCACTCAGGCAGTCTGTGACTACAAAGGTGCACCTGACAACAGATGCATGGACCAGTAGGCATGGCCAGGGACGTTACGTGTCCATCACGGCACACTGGGTGAATGTGGTGGATGCAGGGTCCACAGGGGACAGCAATATTGGGACAGTTCTGCCTAGCCCACGGTCAAGGAAAGAGTTGGCTGTAGGCGTTCGCCCCCCCTCCTCCTCTTCCTCCTCCTCATGCAGAAGCGAGAGCTCGTCCACAGACCGCAGTCGCACATCCACTCCATCCGCAGCTGCAACTGTTGCACACCAGGTGTGCCATTATGGGACAGCTAGTGGCAAGCGTCAGCAGGCTGTATTGGCAATGAAGTGTTTGGGCGACAACAGACACACCGCGGAAGTTCTGTCCGAGTTCTTGCAGAATGAAACTCAGTCATGGCTGGGCACTGTACATCTTGAGGCAGGCAAGGTAGTGAGTGATAACGGAAGGAATTTCATGGCTGCCATAGCCCTTTCCCAACTGAAACACATTCCTTGCCTGGCTCACACCTTAAACCTGGTGGTGCAGTGCTTCCTGAAAAGTTACCCGGGGCTACCCGACCTGCTCCTCAAAGTGCGCAGACTTTGATCGCATATCCGCCGTTCGCCCGTACACTCCAGCCGTATGCAGAACTATCAGTGGTCTTTGAACCTTCCCCAGCATCGCCTAATCATCGACGTTGCAACAAGGTGGAACTCCACACTGCACATGCTTCAGAGACTGTGCGAACAGAGGCGTGCTGTTATGTTTTTGTGGGAGGATACACATACACGGGCAGGCAGTTGGATGGCAGACATGGAGTTGTCAGGTGTGCAGTGGTCGAAGCTACAAGACCTGTGTCAAGTCCTTCAGTGTTTTGAGGAATGCACACGGCTGGTTAGTGCAGACAATGCCATAATAAGCATGAGCATCCCCCTAATGCGTCTGCTGATGCAAAGTTTGACGCACATAAAGGAGCAGGCGTCTGCAGCCGAGGAAGAGGAAAGCCTTGATGACAGTCAGCCATTGTCTGGTCAGGGCCGTGTAGAGGACGCTGTAGCGGGCGAAGAGGAGGATGAGGACGAGGAGGATGATGGGGATGAGTACTTTTTGAATGAGGAAGCTTCTCCTGGGCCAACAGAAATTAGTGGCGTTGCAAGGCCGGGTTCTGTTTTTTTAAGGGAGACAAGTGACGTAGATTTGCCTGTAACTGCCCCTCCAACAAGCACAACTGCAGATTTGACAACTGGAACTTTGGCCCACATGGCGGATTATGCCTTACGTATCCTCAAAAGGGACACACACATTATTAAAATGATGAGCGATGACGATTACTGGTTGGCCTGCATCCTTGACCCTCGCTATAAAGGCAAATTGCAAAATATTATGCCACATGAGAACCTCGAAACAAATCTTAGCAACCAAACAAGCTACTCTTGTAGACCGTTTGATTCAGGCATTCCCATCACACAGCGCCGGTGATGGTTCTCACACAAGCTGCAGGGGGCTACATGGCAGAGGTGTTAGAGGTGCACAGATCAGAAGTGGCGTTGGACAGAGGGGTTTTCTGACCAGGTTGTGGAGTGATTTCGCAATGACCGCAGACAGGACAGGTACTGCAGCATCTATTCAAAGTGACAGGAGACAACATTTGTCCAGTATGGTTACTAACTATTTTTCAGCCCTTATTGATGTTCTCCCTCAACCGTCATTCCCATTTGATTACTGGGCATCCAAATTAGACACCTGGCCTGAATTGGCAGAATATGCGTTGCAGGAGCTTGCTTGCCCAGCAGCTAGTGTGCTATCAGAAAGAGTATTCAGTGCTGCTGGTTCAATATTAACCGAAAAAAGGACTCGTCTGGCTACCCAAAATGTGGATGATCTCACCTTCATTAAAATGAACCACTCCTGGATTTCAAATTATTTTGCCCCACCTTTCCCGGCTGACACCTAGCTTTCCTATAAAAAGGTCTTGCTTGTGGAGTGGTCTTTCTGAGTGATCAAATCTCTTAATTTGCAGCACCTGTTTGAACAGCATACGACATGTTTACACATCCCCCAATGGGAAAACTCCCCCCACGGGACCGTTGTCTCACTCTCGACACTTGGCGCAAGCACCCGTTAGTTACAGTGCTGTTTGACAGAAGAGGTGGGTTTGCTCGCTTTTGGTCGACGGCACTGCCACTGGGTCCCTCATAGTACAATGTAGTGTCTCTGGCGGTGGTGGTGCGCACCCAACGTCAGACACACCGTTGTAACATGAGGGGCCCTGGGGCGGTACCGCCGGCCACAAGAGAGTTCCCCCCCCAGCTCAAACTGTGCTCTACCACGTGCAAAATTATCTCGCACAGCTCCACCAATGTTTAGTCTATGCGCTGACATCATTCAATGCCTGGCACTGACAAACAATACCAATTTGTTGACATCTATCATACTAGTTAAAGTAGTCTGGGTCAGTGTCCTATATTGACACCAGTAAATACTAATTTACTGCCAAATTACTTTGTCATAAACTCTGCAAATGAGCCCACCCCTGTACCTAAGCATGCCACCCTTTTTTTATTTATAGTTGTTTTGCGAGACATTAACATCTATTTATTTTTTGGGAGTACTAACTGTGTCAGACACTTCTTGCAATACTCCTCCACTGACCACAATGCTGCCTGCCTGTGTATCCATGTAACCGATTTAAAACTGCCATGAGCCTATTGTTTGTTATTTTAGGCCTTTGATAGCCTGTCTGCGGCCCCTACTTGCAATACTCCTCCACTGACCACAATGCTGCCTGGAGTGCCTGCCTGTGTATCCATGTAACCGATTTAAAACTGCCATGAGCCTATTGTTTGTTATTTTAGGCCTTTGATAGCCTGTCTGCGGCCCCTACTTGCAATACTCCTCCACTGACCACAATGCTGCCTGGAGTGCCTGCCTGTGTATCCATGTAACCGATTTAAAACTGCCATGAGCCTATTGTTTGTTATTTTAGGCCTTTGATAGCCTGTCTGCGGCCCCTACTTGCAATACTCCTCCACTGACCACAATGCTGCCTGGAGTGCCTGCCTGTGTATCCATGTAACCGATTTAAAACTGCCATGAGCCTATTGTTTGTTATTTTAGGCCTTTGATAGCCTGTCTGCGGCCCCTACTTGCAATACTCCTCCACTGACCACAATGCTGCCTGGAGTGCCTGCCTCTGTATCCATGTAATCGATTTAAAACTGCCATGAGCCTATTGTTTGTTATTTTAGGCCTTTGATAGCCTGTCTGCGGCCCCTACTTGCAATACTCCTCCACTGACCACAATGCTGCCTGGAGTGCCTGCCTGTGTATCCATGTAACCGATTTAAAACTGCCATGAGCCTATTGTTTGTTATTTTAGGCCTTTGATAGCCTGTCTGCGGCCCCTACTTGCAATACTCCTCCACTGACCACAATGCTGCCTGGAGTGCCTGCCTGTGTATCCATGTAACCGATTTAAAACTGCCATGAGCCTATTGTTTGTTATTTTAGGCCTTTGTTAGCCTGTCTGCGGTCCCTACTTGCAATACTCCTCCACTGACCACAATGCTGCCTGAAGTGCCTGCCTGTGTATCCATGTAACTGATTTAAAACTGCCATGAGCCTATTGTTTGTTATTTTAGGCCTTTGATAGCCTGTCTGCGGCCCCTACTTGCAATACTCCTCCACTGACCACAATGCTGCCTGGAGTGCCTGCCTGTGTATCCATGTAACCGATTTAAAACTGCCATGAGCCTATTGTTTGTTATTTTAGGCCTTTGATAGCCTGTCTGTGGCCCCTACTTGCAATACTCCTCCACTGACCACAATGCTGCCTGGAGTGCCTGCCTGTGTATCCATGTAACCGATTTAAAACTGCCATGAGCCTATTGTTTGTTATTTTAGGCCTTTGATAGCCTGTCTGCAGCCCCTACTTGCAATACTCCTCCACTGACCACAATGCTGCCTGGAGTGCCTGCCTGTGTATCCATGTAACCGATTTAAAACTGCCATGAGCCTATTGTTTGTTATTTTAGGCCTTTGATAGCCTGTCTGCGGCCCCTACTTGCAATACTCCTCCACTGACCACAATGCTGCCTGGAGTGCCTGCCTGTGTATCCATGTAACCGATTTAAAACTGCCATGAGCCTATTGTTTGTTATTTTAGGCCTTTGATAGCCTGTCTGCGGCCCCTACTTGCAATACTCCTCCACTGACCACAATGCTGCCTGGAGTGCCTGCCTGTGTATCCATGTAACCGATTTAAAACTGCCATGAGCCTATTGTTTGTTATTTTAGGCCTTTGATAGCCTGTCTGCGGTCCCTACTTGCAATACTCCTCCACTGACCACACCAATGCTGCCCGTGTACCCCTGGAACCTATTTAAAAGTTCATAGAGCCTAGTTATATATTTTATTTACTATTAATAAGGCCATGATGGACTACGCTGTACCACGCTACAAGCTAACCAGTCGACACTTCTTTTGCGAGAAAAGCCATCCCAACCCTCCACCAGCATGTAAAAGACCGCATTGTCCATGCACTCTGGCAATCTGTGAGTACAAAGGTGCACCTGACAACAGACGCATGGACCTGTAGGCATGGCCATGGAAGATTACGTGTCCATTATGGCGCAATGGGTTAATGTGGTGGATGCATGGTCCACAAGGGACAGCCTACTAAGTCTGTCTGCAGTCCCTAATTCAAATTGTCCTCCACTGTCTAAATCGGAGCTTCAACCTTCTGGCTTTTGGACTATAGTATCAGAAATTAAACTGCATTTGGCCTTCAACTTTGGTTACGGCCTACTAACGGTGTCTGCCGCTCCCTGGTGTTGTTCTCCACTGTATAAAGCTGAGCTTCAACCTTCTGGCTCTCATTAAGTGCTGTTTTTTAAAAACTTGGTGGTTACGGCCTACTAACGATGTCTGTCCCTCCCTGGTGTTTGCCCTCAACTGAATAAAGCTGAGCTTCCACCTTCTGGCTTTCGGCCTATAGTATCAGATATTAAACTACATTTGGCCTTCAACTTTGGTTACGGCCTACTAACGGTGTCTGCCCCTCCCTGGTGTTTGTCCTCAACTGAATAAAGCTGAGCTTCAACCTTCTGGCTCTCATTAAGTGCTGTTTTTTAAAAAAACTTGGTGGTTACAGCCTACTAACGGTGTCTGCCCCTCCCTGGTGTTTGCCCTCAACTGAATAAAGCTGAGCTTCCATCTTCTGGCTTTCGGCCTATAGTATCAGATATTAAACTGCATTTGGCCTTCAACTTTGGTTACGGCCTACTAACGGTGTCTGCCGCTCCCTGGTGTTTGCCCTCAACTGAATAAAGCTGAGCTTCAACCTTCTGGCTCTCATTAAGTGCTGTTTTTAAAAACTTGGTGGTTACGGCCTACTAACGGTGTCTGCCCCTCCCTGGTGTTTGCCCTCAACTGAATAAAGCTGAGTTTCCACCTTCTGGCTTTCGGCCTATAGTATCAGATATTAAACTGCATTTGGCCTTCAACTTTGGTTACGGCCTACTAACGGTGTCTGCCCCTCCCTGGTGTTTGTCCTCAACTGAATAAAGCTGAGCTTCAACCTTCTGGCTCTCATTAAGTGCTGTTTTTTAAAAAAACTTGGTGGTTACAGCCTACTAACGGTGTCTGCCCCTCCCTGGTGTTTGCCCTCAACTGAATAAAGCTGAGCTTCCACCTTCTGGCTTTCGGCCTATAGTATCAGATATTAAACTGCATTTGGCCTTCAACTTTGGTTACGGCCTACTAACGGTGTCTGCCGCTCCCTGGTGTTTGCCCTCAACTGAATAAAGCTGAGCTTCCACCTTCTGGCTTTCGGCCTATAGTATCAGATATTAAACTGCATTTGGCCTTCAACTTTGGTTACGGCCTACTAACGGTGTCTGCCGCTCCCTGGTGTTTGCCCTCAACTGAATAAAGCTGAGCTTCAACCTTCTGGCTCTCATTAAGTGCTGTTTTTAAAAACTTGGTGGTTACGGCCTACTAACGGTGTCTGCCCCTCCCTGGTGTTTGCCCTCAACTGAATAAAGCTGAGCTTCCACCTTCTGGCTTTCGGCCTATAGTAACAGATATTAAACTGCATTTGGCCTTCAACTTTGGTTACGGCCTACTAACGGTGTCTGCCCCTCCCTGGTGTTTGTCCTCAACTGAATAAAGCTGAGCTTCAACCTTCTGGCTCTCATTAAGTGCTGTTTTTTAAAAAACTTGGTGGTTACAGCCTACTAACGGTGTCTGCCCCTCCCTGGTGTTGTCCTCCACTGTATAAAGCTGAGCTTCAGTCTTTAGGCTTTTGGCCTAAAGTATCAGATATTAAACTGCATTTGGCCTATTAGTGTGTTTGGGCCCTTAAAACAGTGTCTGCTGCTCCTGGGTTTGCTACTCCACTGAACAAAGCAATGCCGCCTGTTTAGTCCTGTTACCAATTTTGAACTGCATTTAGCCTACTTTATTCTTTGGCCCTATATCTGTTTCCTCCTCATCCTGCCCATTGCCCAGCCACTGCTAGATGAGTCTGCTGGTACATTGACCTAGACAACTACATTCCCCTTGAACTCTACACAGCCAGAATCTGACCCTGCTGAAAGTAAGGTTCCCCTTCCCGCATGTTATACCACCTTACACAGGGACAAAGAGGAAGGTGCAGATGAAAGTGCAGGTTCCTTCATCAGGTGGGGGGGGCATACTCGTTGGCGACGTCACTGGCACAGGGCCCCTCAGAGTACACAAAAGTGTCGCTGCTGGTGGGAGGCGCCCCCGCCGTGCAAACACACCGCTGTACTTTGAGGGGCCCTGTGCCAGTGCCAATGCGAACAAGTGGGCCCCCCCTGCTTGCTCAGGATCACAGCACTTGCAACGTTGAAATACTTACCTCTCCCTGCTCCACCACCGTGACGTAGTCCACGATTCCTGGGACCACTAAAACCTTGAACCAGCCCTACCCCCCACAACTTTTGCCAAATGACCCCCAAGTTCCAATGAACAACTATAATTATAAAGTTAATTAAGATTGACAAGCTTCAGAAACAAGAATGGATGTTTTTGGCATTAAAATGGGCACTGTAGGTGTTTTCCTGGCCTCCACTCACTGCCGACTATGCTTCCCCATTGACTTGCATTGGGTTTCGTGTTTCGGTCGATCCCCGACTTTTAGCGATAATCGGCCGACTGCCCTCGACTCGACTCTGGACAAAGTCGGGTTTCACAAAACCCGACTCGATCTTTAAAAAATGAAAGTCGCTCAACCCTAGTCGTGGCTTGTCCATGTGACCGCTCGCGACCAATCACAAGCCGCGACGTCACCGCAGGTCATTCACGCGCTCATTCTTAGGAAGGAAGCCTGCCGGTTAGTACCAGGGCGCGTCCGAGGGTGAGTATATCAATATTTTTTATTTTGATTCTTTATTTTACACATTAATATGGATCCCAGGGCCTGAAGGAGAGTTTCCTCTCCTTCAGACCCTGGGAACCATAGTATCCCATTGCACTGCATAGGGTTTCGTGTTTCGGCCGACCCCGACCCCGACTTTTTTATAGGATCGGCCGATTTCACTCGACCTGACTTTTGAGAAAGTCGGGTTTCGTGAAACCCGACCCGATCCTATAAAAATAAAAGTCGCTCAACCCTAGTAATAAGATGTTAATGTCACCTTGCTAATGTAAGGTGACATTAAGCCAGGTTAATAATGGAGAGATGTCAATAAGACACGTATCCATTGTTAATCCAATAGTAATAAAGGGTTAAATAAACACACATTATGAATAAAGTATTTTAGTGAAATAAACACATGGGGTTTTAATATATTTACTGTATTGTACTCTCAATCAACTGACGACCCTCGATCTTCTGAAAAAAAAGGAAAAATTAAAAAAAATATCCCATACCTGTCTGCTGTACACTCTTGTCCCACAATGTAAATCCATCTGAAGGGGTTAAATAATTTTACAACCAGGAGCCTGCTAATGCAGCCACCCCTGGCTGTAAAAACTGGGGAATGAATGGAATGCAGCTTTGTTGACTTACAGTGCTGCGCCCCCTGCTGAAAGAAACTCATATGAACTCTAGCGTTGGAATTTTTCTTAATATTTTCTCATTTTACCTTAGCAAGCCGTTCCATGATCGGCCTGCTTGTGGTGTATCGATGAATTTGGGAGTAGATTCACCTGTGCAGTGGATTTGCCACATACTTGCATGATTTTGTTACAATTGGTATACATCTGCTCTGCATATATAATGCATTCCCAATGTTTTTTTCTGCTCCTCATGACAGATAGCTTATTTCAAGTAGTAATTCTTAGCAATATGGATTATTCCATGAATAATTTATGAATAATATTCAAATTAGGTGAATATCCTTAATATTGTGCGTAAGTATTATATAATGACTGTAGGAGCAGTAAAGAATTATTCAGTCCCAATTATTTTCTTTTGATATTTATATGGACATGGTTCAGCTGACCTTTAAGAGATAATAGTTATCGGTTTGGAGGCACTATTTTATTGTTGTGTGTATTTTTAATATACCGTATGCACTCGAGTATAAGCCGACCCGAGTATAAGCCGACCCCCCTAATTTTGCCACAAAAATCTGGGAAAACTTAATGACTCGAGTATAAGCCTAGGGTGGAAAATGCAGCAGTTACCGGTAAATTTCAAAAATAAAAATAGGTACCAATAAAAGTAAAATTCATTGAGATATCAGTAGGTTAAGTGTTTTTGAATATCCATATTGAATCAGGAGCCCCATATAATGCTCCAAACAGTTCATGATGGGCCCCATAAGATGCTCCATACAGTTCATAATGGGCCCCATAAGATGCTCCATATTAAAATATGCCCCATATAATGCTGTACAAAAGGTAAATAATGGCCCCATAAGATGCGCCATAGACACATTTGTCCCATACAGTACTGCATAAAGGTCAATAAGGGCCCCATAAGATGCTCCATAGAGACATTTGCCCAATATAATGCTGCAAAAATGTTGATTATGGCCCCATAAGATGCTCCATAGAGATATTTGCCCAATATAATGCTGCACAAACGTTGATTATGGCCCCATAAGATGCTCCATAAAGATATTTGCCCCATATGGTGCTGCACAAACGTTGAATATGGCCCTATAAGATGCTCCATAGCGATATTTGCCCCATATAGTGCTGCACAAACGTTGAATATGGCCCCATGAGATGCTCCATAAAGATATTTGCCCCATATAATGCTGCACAAACATTGATTATGGCCTCATAAGATGCTCCATAAAGATATTTGCCCCATATAGTACTGCACAAACGTTGATTATGGCCCCGTAAGATGCTCCATAAAGACATTTGCCCCATATAGTGCTGCACAAACATTGATAATGGCCCCATAAGATGCTCCATAGAGATATTTATTCCATATGCTGTTGCTACGATTAAAAAAAAAAATGACATACTCACCTCTCGTCATTCAGTCCCCCGGGACTTGCAATACTCACCGATCCTCGTTTAGGCGCTGATGTGTCTCCCGCATCCTCTGCACTGCCGTTCAGGCAGAGGGTGCGGACTAACCACGTCATAGCGCCCTCTGACCTGAGTGTCACTGCAGAGGATGCAGAAGACAGAGCGGCGCCGGAACGAGGAGAGGTGAATATCGTGCAGTGCTCCCCCTCCCCATTATACTCACCTGCTCCAGGCGCGGTCCCTGCATCTCCGGTCTCTGGGTGCTGACAGCTTCTTCCAGCATTGAGCGGTCACCGTTACCGCTCATTACAGTAATGAATATGCGGCACCACCCCTATGGGAGTGGAGTCGGGTCATATTCATTACTGTAATGAGCGGTACCATGTGACCGCTCAACGCTGGAAGAAACTGTCAGCGCCCAGAGACCAGAGATGCAGGGACCTCACCAGGAGCAGGTGAGTATGTTACAGCCGCCGCTCCCCCTCCCCCGCGGACCCCCCTTGGACAATGAATCAAGTATAAGCCAAGAGGGGCACTTTCAGCCTAAAATAATGGACTGAAAATCTCGGCTTATACTCGAGTGTATACGGTATGTAAATAAAGGCTAATCTTTTAATGAAAAAATAAAAGACACTTCTTGATTTAATTTGGTTTAATGGCCAAATGGTCAGTATGTTTATAAAAAGTAGGTACTGGGGGAAACTATATGCAGATGGGTAAGGAATTGGCTAAATGACAGGAAACAAAGAGTCATCATAAATGATATGTTCCCAAAAAAGCGATATAGTCAGCAGTGAGGTACTGCAGTGATGTGTGCTAGGACTGATTCTTTTTAACCTCTTTATTAATGACCTTGTGGATGGGATTGAGAATTAACTGTCAGTCTTTGCTGACAACACCAAACTATGTAGGATATGGTATTAAAATCTAACCTTGACAGTACAATATTGCAAAACAATCTGGATAAGATGACTGAATGGGCAAATACTTGGCAAATGAGATCTTATGTATTATTATGAATATATAGTGCTATCTTATTCCACAACACTTTACATACATTATCAGTGCTGTCCCCAATGGGGCTCACATCTAAATTCCCTATCAGTATGTCTTTGGAGTGTGGAAGGAAACCGGAGAACCCAGAGGAAACCCACATAAACACGGGAATAACATACAAACTCCTTGCAGATCATGTCCTTGGTGGTATTTGAACCCAGGACCCCAGCACTGTACTACTGCAGTGCTAACCACTAAGCCACCATGTTCTAATGTCCAGCGGTGTTTGTGATGGTGGTGTATAGTGCCAATGATACTGTCCTAGAGCTTTTTGCCCTGTAGGGAAAGAACTTTGTGACTTCTGCTGATATCGGGACCGCTGCATGGCCTCGGTGTAATCATCCTTATGGGCCTTCATCACATACAGCTGGAGATTAGGACTAAGGTTTTCCACCACGCCCTGTTCAATAGAGGAAAAATAATGATGCGACAGTCTACTAAGGTCAGATTCCAGGAGGTCAAGGCGTCTGTGGACGTCCTGGAAAAGTGTGTTCACCTGAATGAACCCACTATCCAGTCTTTCTACAACCACCTTCATCCCAGCCTAGAAGACAGAGCTTAAGTGAAGGCCCTCTGCCGCTGGCGAGCAGACCTAAGTAAAGTAGTGGCAGAGGGCTGGGAGAGGGGAAAACCAGATGGGCTGGCTTCCTGTTCCAGAGCCTGTGAAGCCTGCCTGTTGCTCCAGCAATGGTGGATTATTGGGACTGGGCCTGTTCATTGGCTGGTCGATGAGGGGCCACTCCAACAGAGAAAATTAATAAAAAACATTAGTAAAAAAATTGAAAGTTTAAATAATAGTTAGACAGCACAAAAGATAGTCACATTCGCTGAGCAAGCGCAGGCCTCAGGAAAAAAAAGCTGATGGTACTTATATTTTCAGACTTTTTGAGCAGCACCACTTCGAACTCAAATCTCCTCTCTCATGTCCTTATTGAAGCGATCCTTCATCGAACGCCAACAAACTTTTACTCTCTTCACTGTGAAGGGGGAAGAAAGAAAAAAATTATTGTAAAAAGACACCAACATTTACAGCAAAGCCGACGCATAAAAGACCACATTGCAATACTTAAGAAAATCCTTTCTGACTTGTGGCCTTGCATGGTCCCAATCATCCAACAACAATCTGGCTACTTCTTCCCAGAGTTGGTGGATCAAAGCTCAGTCGGAATGATTCGACCATGGGGGTCCCACAATGCTGCTCGCTCTTGCACAGCTTGAATAAGGACATCGTTATTGGTATCCGGTTGTCCTTCCTCACGTTGTGGAGCCTATAGATGAAATACAAAAAAAAATAATTTGTAAGTAAAACTGAAAACAAATTCAATTACAACTATGGTACAGGCTAATTACACCCCATCTTTCCTCCTCAGCAACTTGAGGCCGACGACCCTGCGAAAAATCATTTCCACTAGACTGCTCCTGCCCTTCTGCACTGTTAGGGCTGGCGGAATGCACCGAGTAAATAGAGAGATGATATTTGGTGCGTTCGCAGCCCGGAGTCCACCGTGCAGGAAAGAACCTGCTGCTGGCAAATGGCGGCACAATATGGCGGTAGAAGCGAACTCTGTTACTTCACAGAGTCACTATAAAGAAGGCACTGTGTCCTATTTAGCTCACAGGTGTACACAGTAACTGCCGAGCAGATAGCAGCTTGTGGTCACGCAGTCAAAGAGACAAACATACAATCTCCTCACCCGAGAAGCCGGTATTCTATTGGCTTATTTCAGCTGGGGCCCTGAAACAATACACACAATCTCCTCACCGCAAGTGCCGGTATTCTAGTGGCTTATTTCAGCCGGGTCCCTGAATACACACAAGAGTGACCACATTGGCGCAAAACTCATCACATGAATTGATACTAGCGCATGGCCGTGCGGTCATGCACACCTTTTATAGCTGCAGCAAGTACAGGACCTTCCCAGAAGGACCAAAGGGAGGCTGCCACAGAGGTTTGAGCACCTTCAAGACCTTCCAGGAGGACCAATGGGTTTTGCTGCAGTATCTAAGCATGTGACCCTTGATCTCCAATGAGAGATCTTACCCTGGGCATGCTCACAGGGGGAAAGTGATATAGTCCCAAAAACATCTGCTGGCCGCTGCCCAGTACTGGCCACAATGGCAGAAGCTGGAAAGGCAGCAATAACCCTCTGCACAGAGTCAGACTGAGCAAGATGCTGGGACCGATGCCTCCGCTGAGCAGGCTCCACTGTGGCAGGAGAAGAATGGGAGACTGCAGCGGAAATGGCTTGAGATTCCCCCTGTGCAGAGGCGGGAACTCGACCCCTAACATAACCCCCCCTAGGGCCCCCCTCCTTGGACCTTGCTACGTTCGAAGGCAGCAATGAGCTGCGGAGCCTGAATATGCTCAGCAGTCTCTCAGGACCATAACCCTTCCAGTCCACCAAATAAAATAATTTGCCACGTACCACCTTGCACCCCAAAATAGCATTCACCTCATAACCATTCGTAGACGAACCCAATGTCCCAGCAGATGACTTGGAAAACCGGGACATGTATACGGGTTTCAAGAGCGACACATGAAAGGTGTCGGTGATACCCAGGTGTGGCGGAAGGGCCAGATGGTAGACCAAAGGGTTAACCTGTTCGAGGACCTTGAAGCGGCCCAAGTAGTGAGGTGAAAACTTAGTGGACTCAACTCGCAGCCTGATGTTACGGCGGAGAGCCACACTAAGTCGCCAGTAGCAATGGTCGGAGCGGGGAGCCGATGTGCATCGGCGGAGGACCTCATTCTCTCCTTTGAGGCCCGAATGGCATCTTGAGTGCGGTCCCATCTGGCCCGTGCCTCCACAGCCCAGTCTGCCACCCTGGAGTCGGCGGAAGACATGGGCATAGGCACAGGAACCCGCGGATTCTGACCATAGTTAAGGAGGAATGGGGTCTGTCCAGTGGAGTTGGCTACAGCGTTGTTCAGTGCAAACTCCACCCACAATAGCAAGTATGCCCAGTCATCCTGCCTGGCTGAGACAAAATGTTGCAGATATGTGACCAAGGTCTGTTTGGCCCTCTCTACCAACCCATTCGTCTCGGGATGATATGCAGAAGAGAGATTCAACTAAATGCTGAGAAGACGACAAAGCTCTCTCCAGAACCAAGATGCAAACTGGGGACCCCGGTCACTGACAATTTTGTCCGGCATACCGTGTAGGTGGAAGATGTGTTTTATAAACAACGCTGCCAAGGCCTGTGCAGAAGGTAGCCGTGGAAGCAGCACCAAGTTTACCATTTTAGAATAATGATCGGTGATAACCCAAATGATGGTACAGCCACGAGACTTGGGCAAGCCCACCACAAAGTCCATCCCGACCATCTCCCAGGGCCTGTCTGCCACCGGCAAGGGATAAAGTAACCCAGCAGGCCGTTGTCGAGGAGACTTATTTTTGGCGCTGGAAACACACGCCCGAATATAATCTCCGACGTCACGGACCATATGCGGCCACCAGTACATCCTCGCCAGCAGCTCAGATGTCCTCTTTGTCCCAAAATGTCCACACACCTTGGACGAATGAGCCCAAGAGAGAACCTCCGGTCACAAATTAATAGGTACAAAGGTCTTGACCGGAAGCAGTGACTCTAGCGAAACTGGAGCTACGGTTCTCAGTCTCTCTGAAGGGACAATAAGCCGAGGCTCCCCTTCCTCCACCTCAGAAGACACAATGGAGTGAGAGAGGGCATCAGCACAAATGTTCTTCTCCCTAGCGAGACAATGGAGGGTGAAGTGGAACCGGGAGAAAAACAAGGACCATCTGGCCTGATGAGAATTTAGCCGCTGGGCTGTTTGTAAATAAACCAAATTTTTGTGGTCCGTGAAGACTTGGAAGGGAAAGCGAGCCCCTCCAAAAGATGTCTCCACTCCGAGAAGGCAAACTTCATTGCTAGCAACTCCCTGTCCCCGATGGAATAATTTCTCTCCGCTGGTGTGAAGGTCTTGGAGAAGAAGAAGCAAGGATGCTTCCGACCTTGAGCATCCTTTTGGAAGAGGACTGCTCCTGCACCAACGGATGAGGCATCCACCTCCATTATAAACGGCTTATCAACATCGGGACGATGTAGGATGGGAGCGCTAGCAAAATGAGACTTAATAGAAGAAAAAGCTTTGGAGACCTCTTCAGACCACAATTTGGGATTTGCTCCCTTCTTGGTGAGGGCTACCAAGGGAGTTACCAAAGTTGAGAAGTGGGGAATGAACTGACGATAGTAATTTATGAACCCCATAAAGCGCTGCACCGCTTTAAGAGAATACGGTTCTTGCCAGTCCATCACAGCCTGTAGTTTGGCAGGATCCATAGCCAATCCCTGGGTGGAGATGGTATAGCCCAGGAAAGGTAAAGACGCCTGCTCAAACATACTCTTCTCCAACTTTGCATAGAGGGAATTTGCCCGTAAGAGGACGAAGACTCTGCCAACATCTCTCTGGTGGGAGTCAATATCTGGAGAGAAGATGAGAATATCATCCAGATAGACTACGACAGAGGTGGAGAGCATGTCCCAGAAGATATCGTTAACAAAGTCTTGGAAAACAGCAGGGGCACTACAGAGCCCGAAGGGCATCACCAGTTACTCATAGTGCCCATCCCTGGTATTAAATGCCATCTTCCATTCGTCCCCCTCACGGATGCGAATCAGGTTATAAGCACCCCGCAGATCTAATTTGGTAAATACCCTTGCTCCCCGTAGCCTATCAAAGAGCTCTGAGATCAGAGGCAATGGGTACTTGTTCTTAACGGTGATGGCATTAAGACTCCTGTAATCTATGCATGGGCGTAATTCTCTGTTCTTCTTCTGCACGAAGAAAAACCCCACCCCAGCAGGTGACACTGACTTCCTAATGAACCCTCTTGCCAAATTCTCCTGGATGTATTGGGACATAGCCTCTGTTTTCGGGAGAGATAGGAGATTGACCCGTCCCCGAGGAGGTTCTGCTCCAGGCAAGAGATCAATAGGACAGTCATAGGGGCGGTGAGGCGGAAGGGTCTCTGCAGCCTTTTTGGAGAAGACGTCTGCATAGGACCAATTGCACTTGGGAAGGGAAGAGAGATCTGCGGGTATCTCAGTAGTGGAAACCTGAACGCACTCCCTCACACATCTGCCCTTACATGAATCACTCCAACCCAATATCCTCCCAGAGGTCCACTCAATATGTGGCGAGTGGAAACGGTGCCAGGGTATTCCCAGCAGAATCTTGTCCATTCCCTCAGGAAGAACAAGAAGGGAAATAATCTCCTGGTGGGAAGGGGACATGGATAACGTGAAAGGGACAGTCTGGTGTGTGATTTGTGAGGGAAGTGTCGACCCATTCACTACTCTAACAGTCACCGGTTTGGCGAGCATCACCAGAGGTATTGCATGGCGCAGAGCAAAAGCAGTGGACATGAAATTCCCCTCTGCTCCAGAGTCCACACAAAGCTCGACTATCAGAGTGGATAAGCCTAACATGATTGTCCCTTTAAAGGACAACTTGGAGGAAAATGCCGCTGTGTCTAGTGAACCTCCTCCAATGGTCACTAGATGCGATCGTTTTCCTTACCACCATGGACATTTATTGGCATAATGTCCAAGTTGTTGGCAATTTTTACAAACCACGGGTACTCGAGCGTTCAGAGACTTAGGTCCAGCTCGAGAAACCTCCATGGCCTCATGCGTGTCAGACGCCTGAACAGGAGTTTCTAGAGGACTGGTGAAGGTAGGAGCCAGCCGAAATCTCTGCCTACACTGGGTCCGCTCTAACCTCTGCTCGTTAAAATGGAGGTCGATGCGGGTAGATATAGAAATGAGCTCCTGCAGTGTGGCAGGAATCTCCCTGGTGGCCAAGGCGTCCTTCACATGGTCTGCCAGTCCTCTCCAGAACACCGGAATTAGGACTCTATCCAGCCACTCCAGCTCTGAGACAAGAGTCCAGAATTGGACGGTGAACTGGCTGACCATGGACGAACCCTGTGTTATTGCCAACAATTGGAGCGTGGTATCGTGGGTAACACGAGGTCCTAAAAAGACCTGTTTCAGAGCGTCCAGGAAGAGAGGAGTACTCTGCACCACATGTTCATCACGTTCCCACAGTGGCGTTGCCCACTCCAACGCCCTGCCCGACAAAAGGGATAAAATAAATCCCACTTTCGCCCGTTCCATAGGGAAACGTGCAGCCAGGAGCTCAAGATGTATGGAGCACTGACTCATGAATCCTCGACATAGCTTACTGTCACCAGCAAACTTGTCAGAAAGCGGGAGACGGGGCAAAGTCGGAGCAGGGGTAGCAGAGGACAAACTGGCTGCAACTACACTTGCAGCCTGGACAGCGATTGCAGTAACATCCACAGCTGAGGTTGTGCATTCAAGAGCCGCCAACCTACCCTCCAGCTGCTAGATGTACCGCTGTAGATGCTGATCGTCCGCCATTTACTAGCCAGACCCTGGCGCTAGTATACTGTTAGGGCTGGCGGATCACACCGAGTAAATAGAGAGATGATATTTGGTGTGTTTGCAGCCCGGGGTCCACCGTGCAGGAAAGAACCTGCTGCTGGCAAATGGCGGCACAATATGGTGGTAGAAGCAAACTCTGTTACTTCGCAGAGTCGCTATAAAGAACGCACTGTGTCCTGTTTAGCTCACAGGTGTACACAGTAACTGCCGAGCAGATAGCAGCTTGTGGTCACGCAGTCAAAGAGACAAACTTACAATCTCCTCACCAGAGGAGCCGGTATTCTATTGGCATATTTCAGCCGGGGTCCTGAAACCATACACACAATCTCCTCACCGGAGGTGCCGGTATTCTAGTGGCTTATTTCAGCCAGGTCCCTGAATACACACAAGAGTGACCACATTGGCGCAAAACTCATCACATGAATTGATACTAGCGCATGGCCGTGTGGTCATGCGCACCTTTTATAGCTGCAGCAAGTACAGGACCTTCCCAGAAGGACCAAAGGGAGGCTGCCACAGAGGTTTGAGCACCTTCAGGACCTTCCTAGAGGACCAATGGGTTTTGCTGCAGTATCTAAGCATGTGACCCTTGATCTCCAATGAGAGATCTTACCCTGGGCATGCTCAGAAGGGGAAAAGTGGGACTTAGTCCCAAAAACGTCTGCTCGCCGCTGCCCAGTACTGGCCACAATGGCAGAAGCTGGAAAGGCAGCAATAACCCTCTACACAGAGTCAGACTGAGCAAGATGCTGGGACCGACGCCTCCGCTGAGCAGGCTCCACTGCAGCAGGAGAAGAATGGGAGACCGGATCGGAGATGGCTTGAGATTCTCCCTGTGCAGAGGTGGGAACTTGACCCCTAACATGCACTATCTGGTACCTGTAAAGAAAAGCCATGATTTAACACATGTCTAGTATTGACAGTCAATACATACCAATCAGTAAATCAAATGTGGTTACATAATCTGTGTCATGTCAACTTTTGGAAGTGTAGCACAAAAAAAGAACAATGGACACCAATAATTACATTACAGGCAGTAGTCCAACAGCACAGCAGTGATGCCGCAGCACCTGGACCGGAGCAGCAAACAGTCTACAATTACAGAAAAAAATTAGTACAGAGTACAGACTGCAAAGAGAAACAGATATTTTTAAAGCTTCTATAATTACATCCAGCAGCACCAAGATGGCAGCACCAGAAAGACGGCAGCACCAGGAAGACAGCAGCAGCACCAGGACCGGATCAGCAAACAGTCTAAAAGGAATATAAAATATTAGTACAGAGTACACAGGATGGCAGCAACAGGATAGCAGCAACAGGTCCGGAGCAGCAAACAGTCTACAAGGAACAGAAAAAAATTAGTACAGGTTACAGACTGCAAGAAGAAACAGACATTTTCAAGCTTCTATAATTACATCCAGCAGCACCAGAAAGATGGCAGCACCAGGAAGGCAGCAGCACCAGGAAGGCGGCAGCACCAGGAAGGCGTCAGAACCAGGACGGCGGCAGCAACAGGATCAGAGCAAATGGATTTTAAAGGAAAAAATGTTAGAAAATATTCTTTCCTGTATATGGACTTGAATATAAGGCAAAAGAAAAAAGAAAATCAACTCTCCATCTTTCACTGTATTTCCCTGTCATTTTTAGCAATAAATAATTTTAAAAAATGATTTTGGCTCCCCCTATTTTTAATAATCAGCTAGGTCAAAGCAGATGGCATGGTTATTGGTCCCTCTCCAGCTGAAAAATACCTTCCCGCAGCCGCCTCCGAACTGGCACATCACATTAGATGCACCAATTCTGGTGCCCTGTCTCAGCATTTCCCAGTTGCCCTGGTGCGGTGGCAATCGGGATAATGGGATTTGGGGTTGATGGCAGCAGTGATTTGTCAAAAATCACAGCTGTAAACAGAAGAAAAAAATAGCACACTCCTCAATGTAGCTCAATCAGCACAGAAGCCCGCGATGCACACCACCTCATGGCATTAGACCAAGGGAAGGAAAAAATTGATCCAGCTTTTGATACACAGTTCAAGGAGATGTGGTAAAATCATAAAGTCTGTATTCCAGAAGAGTCAAAAATCAGTAGAAAAAAATCAAAAATACAGAAATAAATAAAAGGAAAATCCTCAATGGAAGAGGAATAGTAGGGGGTCACAGAAAATTTAGAATACTAGACATGTTTCATTCTTAGATTTAATTTTCTGTGTCCCCCCTACTATTACTCTACCATGACACCATGCTCGGCACACTGTACCACTGACACAGGCAGCATAGGGAGAGGTGCTGATGAGCAGAGGACAGAATTGTAGCTGTGTATTAGCCAGGGATTCAACCACATTTCTGAGAAGTACAACAACAGCCCTTCTTAGAGCTAATTATAATCAATAGTAATACTGCTGTTAGCAGCACTTAGGGAGAGATTGTGCTGAAGGGATCGTGTAGGACAGGATAGGGTGAATTGCAAGTCCTTTATGTTGCAGCCTGCAACTGATACCAAAACCTCTTTTCAGTGCTAATAATATTCTGTAATTTCTTAATCCTGGAAATTGTTCTTAGCATGGAAATATTATTCACCATTTTTACTGCTGCAGTTGTACGTCAAAAGCATACAACCAGACTTGGTTGGATCTCAATAGTATTGCTATATTGATACTGCAGTCTCATATGTTCATCTCAATTGGGAAAATTTGCCTGGCAATAGTGCAGTTTTTTTGAGCAATTAAATTTTTTACTACAGTTTTGCCTCAAAACCCCTCAAAAAAGAAATTGTTAAAAAAAAATTGCATTGCTATATTTATACTGCAGTCTCATACGTCCATGTGAGGTGTGCAAATTTGCCTGTTATTGTAATACTGCAAATTTTTGGAGCACTGAAATTTTTATATAGCATTTAGCGTGCTACAGTTGTTCCTAAAGAAAACCGCCAAATAAATTGTTTGTTAAAAAAATTGCATTGCTATATTTATACTGCAGTCTGATACATCTGTCCGAGGTGTGTGAATTTGCCTGGCATTGTAATACAGCCTTTTTTGTTAAGCTGTGAAATTTTATAAAGCATTTAGCATGCTAGCATTGGGCCTCAAAATTCCCCCCAAAAAAGAGTTTGTTAAAAAAAAATCGCATTGTTATATTGATTCTGCAATCTTAAAAGCCCATCTGAAGTGGGCAAATTTTTCTGGCATTGTAATACTAAGTTTTTTTTCAGCAGTCACATTTTATATGGCATTTTTCATGCTAGAATTGACCCTCAAAACACAAACAAATAAATTTGGTTAAAATAGCACTGCTACAGTGATACTACAGTCCTTCTGTAGTGGGCAAATTTTACTGACATTGTAATACTGACTGCAAAGTTTTCTCAACAGGGATATATTTTACATAATTTAAAATTTGCAAGGCTTGTGGTAATGGATGGGAAAGTGGAGTATGCTGATAGTGAGTGTAGACACTGGAGCCGTGAGCAAGATGAAACTGTGCCTGCCGCAGAAGCACAACAAACACACAGATCATGTCAATCTAGCTTCCTGTCCCACTTTCTAGGGAGGCACAGAATACCACTCTTGAAGTCAGACCAGTGTGAAAAGGTTGTTGCATGGATAGCAAATAATGTTTCCAGTCAGTTTGCCAGCACCACCATGTCTATCACACAGTCCAGTCACAGTTGCCATAATTCTGGACCACCTAAACCTCACCCTGATCCTCCTTCCTCCCAACATGCTGAGTACCTGGAGACAAGTGATCCCATACTTGGACACTTCAAAGAGCTGTCCACATTTCCAGTTATAGATTTTGGCCTCATGCCCTTCCCGTTCCAACCGGGACATGATTAGATAGCACGTAGTAATGCTCAATTTTTTGAGCAGCCACGTTCAGAAGAAAGTGAAGGTGGGAAAATGCAATTAGTGTTGCAAAGGCTGGATGATCAGACACAATTGTCAGCAAGTGGTGCTATTACGTCAGCAAGTCAGGAGGAGGACTAGGGTGTCGAACTAGGATGCCAGTTAGCAGGTGGAGCTATGTGAAATCCCACTCACTCCTTCAGTCAGCAATTTTGACATGTGCTTTCCATGGGTTTTAAACAGTACTGAACAGAGAAACTTTAGAAGCTGCATGGCCATGCAGAGAAACTCCATATAAACTTCAACAATATATTACTACTAGGACATTAGATCAATACTAGTGATGAGCGAATATACTCGTTACTTGAGATTTCTCGAGCATGCTCAGGGGTCCTCTGAGTATTTTTTAGTGCTCGGAGATTTAGTTTTTCTTGCCACAGCTGAATGATTTACATCTGTTAGCCAGCATAAGTACATGTGGGGTTGCCTGGTTGCTAGGGAATCCCCACATGTACTTATGCTGGCTAACAGATGTAAATCATTCAGCTGCGGTAAGAAAAACTAAATCTCCGAGCACTAAAAAATATTTGGAGGACCCCCAAGCATGCTCGAGAAATCTCGAGTAACGAGTATATTCGCTCATCACTAATCAATACCCAAACAGAAGAGTTCAAACTGCTGACACTCACTGGAGATCCAGTAGACCAAAGTGTAAATGCTTCTTGGAAAGAGTTCTTGGAATGGTCCATCATATTCTATGAGTGGACATTCAGTTTATTACACATTATATTGCTGCAGCAATGATGTGCGAAACTGACCCATGAGCGCTTTAGCAATTAACTGCAATGATCATGTTTTATAACCACTGACTTTATTATTACACCCAGTTATTGTATTCCATCTTGTCTATGCAGCAGTTAAGAATGGTGGAAGGGTGAGTATGGAATTGTTAGCACTGGAACAGATGTAAATGGTGACTACCAGCTTATTTGATTTTAAGCCTATATGCAGCCCACCAAAAATTATATTGAATAATAAAATCAGAGTTCTTTTCTCCTAATATAAAGATCAGAATCCTATGCTTTATTTTACTCTTTTGTTCCAGGGCACATATAGCTTCATATGGTGGAAAATAAATTTTACAGTTCTCTTGAAACCTGCAGAAAGTTTTTCTGAACATAACAATGCATTTACCACTATGCTTCAGGATCAAAATAATCTTGTTCAGGTCTCGTGCACACGACCGTAAAAATTGTTATTCTGTTGGGCTGTGCACATATTCGCTTTTTGCCGCACTCAGATAATATCCAAGTGCAGTTCAATATTCATGGAATTACAACATAGAGGAGATGAAGAAATTCTTTATTTACCTTTGAGAAAATCAGATCACACTCTGATTAAATTCTGATCAAACTCATATCAGAATCTAATCAGAGTATGATTATCATAAGGCCAGATTCATACGTTCAGTATTTGGTCAGTAACAGGAACAATCAGAGGAAAAGTATAATAGAAACATGTCACCACTTCTGCATTTCTCACCCACTCCTGGTTTTGGCTTACAGATACTGATGTAAAATACTGACCAAATGCTGAACGTGTGAACATGGCCTAATCGGATCAATTTTCTTGTAACATAGGTTTACTCACCAGACCACAAAGTTCTCATTTAACAGGTGCACAAAGTAATTTGACCAACAATTTCCAAATCAAGCTGAATATGTAAAAATATTAGTTCTAAATAAATCAACATGACGTAAATGATTTATAATTCTGTTCCCTTTGCTGTACAGGTATGTGTATCCATTATACAGTACATTGAACCTCATTAGTAAATATCCTCAATTTCTGTTTCTTCTAAGCTTATGCAATCCCTCCTCCTCCCAGGTCCCTTACAGCTGACCAGGGAATCTTTTACTTTTGTCCTTTGCCGACCCTTCAAGGCCACATTCAGTTCACTCTTTTCATGACATCTGCTTCCTGTGAAGGAAACTTTTTTCTAAGTGTAGCAAAAATGGAGAAAACTGAGCTGTCACCTTTTTTAGTTCATATTACATTCAATCTGGGTAATCCAGTCAACAGGTGCGCTACAAATTTTAGATCTATCTTCTAGTGATCTTTTTTTTACGGCTATATTACAGAACACAATCCCCTCCCCTTTATTTCACACCAAATAGTACAATCTTTTTTTCTTGACAGAACATTTTCTAAAGATTTACTCAAGCCTCACTAATCAGCTGCGAGTTAGGTCATTTTCCCAGGAGTTTTATATGTGGAAAACTTGGGCATTAGTAAGTCCTCAAAAAGGACACCATCTGGCCTTGGTGAAAAAAGATCATGACATTTCAGTGGTACCAACAGGCCATAATAAACCATAAAGGAATTCTTTCTTGGGCTCTGATCCAATGGCAACGTGGTCCAGCAATCACCATCATGACAGGAACTTTTATTCTTCGCTGCAGTGATAGATTAACATAATGGGTTATTGTGTAATCCTGCTAACTGAACTATAAAGAAAGTTAATTTTCAGTTTTGATGCAGGGATTTTTAACTGAGCACTTTAGAGTTGAAATCATAAAATAGCCATAAAAGATAAAGCATTTACAGAACAAAATAGAATACTTATTACTTGCATACAATTAGTTACTTAAATATATGTTCTTTTATCTTATGTGACTAGCTATATAACGAACTATAAAATACCTACCTAGCTAGCAAAAGCTTATAATCCAGAAATGACAACTAGAATTGAGCAAATCTAACAACATTTAATTTGGATAGATTAATTCAATTTACAAGCAAACTTTGCATTAAATAAATTTGGTGTAAATTGGATCTGCCAGGAAGGAACTAAAAAAAATTAATAAACTATTACATTCACATATTCTTTTTCCTGCCTTATTTGCTCCTAGTCCTTCTTCAAATCACCTTCTTTTCCTCTTCCCTCTTCAGTTTTCCAGCGGGTGCCGTCAATGACTTTTTTCCATTTCATTGAAATGCACCATGTTACGGCCTCCGGTGATACTCACCTTGCTTCCCGGGTCCCTTGCCGCGTTCCGCCTGCTCTTCTGGGTCCTCATCCGGATCCCGTTCCCTGCGCATGCCCGCTAGGCCACTTAGGTTGCAATCACACGCACTTTCAGCTTCTTTATGATGCCAGGTTGTACTGACCCAGAAGCGCTGTCCTGCCTGGGCAGCGGCGTCCGGGTATATCAGGTCACTTCCTGCTAGAGGAAGCGCATGATTGTTATTGTGCCTTTACATGCCTCCCCGAGGTGCTCTTAGGTTTCTCAGGTCCCCGTACCACTCTGGGTACTGTACATCTCCAATACCTCCACCGCCCTGTCCCAGTACGCTTCCAATATGTGTGTTCTCTGTGCATGCTCTGCTCGATCCCTGTACTCCTCCAGTGCGTGCTCTGCAATGTCCAGGATCCAGTACCCTCTGTGTGAACCCTGCCATGTCCTGAGTCCCGGGTCACTCTGTGGCTGCTCTGCCCGTCTGGCCTCGGCGAGCACCGATTCTTCTTGTCCTTGAGCCACCCCTCTGGCACAAGCTATCATGGTGTATCTCCCTCCTAGGCCTGTCACTAAAGGTCCCTGTATAGGGGTCAGTTCCACCTGGTCAGCTCACCTGGGATCGGTCAACACCGCAATCCAGTTTGTCCACTCCAGGAATCATAACTCACCACACCCCACATGATCACGTGGGATGTAATCCATGTCATTAATGGATAGTGCTGCCCCATGTGCCATGTGAGGTCTTAGTCTAGGCACTGGTGGCCAGGAGGGAGTAGAACGAGCAGAATATTGTAAAAAGCAAGAGGTGGGTCTGCAGCTGGACAGATATGGGGAGGGCTCTGCAGAGTATGACAGTTTGCTGTTTTTAATCCCTTTTTGACTTCCAGATTCCAGGAAAATGGCAGATGGCTGTCTGTCAATTTGCTGCACCAATATACTGTACACTGATGAGCAAAATGGTAACAATGTTTTGAACTTTTGCATTTCAGGCTCCATACCTCACCATCCACTATGAATTTAAACGTGAGACATTTTATAGACAATCATCTTAGCTATGTTTTACATAAATTTGACTACTTTGCATATGATTAGTTATGAAATTTTTTTGGCATGTCACTGCATTGTTACTGTTTTTCTCCTAAAAATATAAATTGTATTTTTTATTATTTTGCTAGTATTTTGTAAATCCACCTTTGGCTTCAACACTGCCTGAATCTTTCTGGGCATGCTCTTGAACAAACTCAAGCATGTCTCAATCAAAATATCATCTTAGTTCTCTTCTATTCATTTCCAGTTGGTGCATACTGGTCGACTCACTTGGGTATGCATCCAGCTTTTTTCAACTCTACCCACAAGGGTTTGATTGGGTTGAGGACTTTTGGGGGCCAATCCAGCACCTCTACTTCATTGTCATTGAACCATTTTTTCCCAATATTGATGAATGCTTAGGGTCTTTGTCCTGCTAGAACAGTATGTCATTCTTTTCATACCCATTTCGGATGTTTCCTATAAAATAATTCCTCCTTTCCCCCTACCTACATACTTTTATATATATCCCTTTACCACCCCTTACTGTATCTCTCCATCTCAATATGGACTGCCAATTTATGAATAGGAGCTATGCTGTCATTTATCGCTGTGGGAAATCTGATATGGCTCTACTCAGATATTTGTCCCATCTCTTTATCCGGACCAAGTCATAGGCCTTAAGCTATAGGAACAGCCAAAGAAAACAAAATAAGTCATATTGAAGTTTATCATATAGTAATGGAGCCATTGCTCCTTTCTATAGTCACTTTCAGTGGCAACATTTAATGGGGATCCCATTTGGGATACTGAACCCATTGTGAGCCTTGAAAGGAGTTTCTTTCTTTTGGGACCTAACGTCTATGTCACTTAGTGTATCCTCCATACTGGCCCCCTGCTGTTTCTGTTCAAACCTCTGTTAGCCTTTGTATTGGTATCCTTGTATATATATCCCTATATGGATTTTTTGATTATTGTTACTTATGGTCATTAGCAGACCGATGACGACTGGGTAATCCATTTTTCATTTTCTGGATGTATCAGCGTCTATTGGTATAAATGTCACGGCTACAGAGGACATTTCCCTCAACACCCCCCCCCCCTTTTATTGCCGTATACTATCTACGCAGGGAATCTCTGGAAAATGTAAATATATATTTTTTCTTTTGAGACATGCATATGGACACTTTGGCAATTGATTGCTGGGGCGCTCACAAAAGGGCGTAGTCATATTAATCTATTTGTATTTTTCATATATGGTGTCCGCCACTAATGTAAATATATAGGGCGTAGACGCATTGCCTAATTTGTATCATTGTCAGGTTTAAGCTTAATTGTGGGTTTAAAGGATGTATCCATATCGGTAATCAGGATGTTCTATGGGGGCGCTGAGCTCCGGTAATATGGAGCTCGGCGTAAATGACATCTCTTTCAGAGTGGTTTAGGAGTACTCTAGCAGTGGACTATTGTGGCGCACACAAGATGGCGCCGCTGTACTAATTATTTGCACTCTGTAGACATGGCGTCCGCCACTAATAGAAATGACACATGTAAAATGGCGCAGACACCTCTTGCCCTGTATAAATACTGGACGTAGACCCTAATTGTGGACGGGGGTAGTGCGTCCGCAGCGGCGCCGGTGCACCGGGGCGCCCACACCCTACGTAGATGGGTTTTGCTAAAAATAGTACTTTGCATCTTTGGTGTTCCCTTTGACTAATGGGGACTCCAAAAATATGGTGGGCGGAAGTGACTTTTCAAAATGGCGTCGGAACTTCCGGTAATATGCGTCCCAGCTGCCGGAACTATCTTACCGCCCGGCGAGGCAAATGATACAGCCAGGACCCGGTATGTAGTGCCATTCTTCCTCTAATTGGGGGACGGTTGTTAACAGCTGACAAATAAATGTCTATAAAAGGGGGGGTTTTCAGTCAGTATGCGGGGATTCATTCTAAGCTGCGGACACAGCTATTACTTTAATAACTGTCAGTAAAAATTACGCCATAGCACTCACCAGGTAAGCAGTTCACGTTCTCTTTATTGGATTGCACACAAAGGCATCTTCACGGCACGGGAGTGTGGGAGAGTGCAAGAAAATAGCGAGACGACGGCCGTTTCGCGCTGAAAGAAAGCGCTTCTACGGGTCTGCCTGAGAGTAAGTGACGCCGCATTAAGAAGGTAAGTAATTGCAATACTCCTCCTGCGTCGACTTCCAATCAGGTATGAAAGTGCACAGTGCTATTAAAAACAATTAAAACAAGCATCAAATGCATCGCTTAAGAATACAGATTATATATAATAACACTTTTAGATAGAAAAAAAGGAGAATAATGGAAAATTCACAGTGGAAACAACAACGATGGTAAAGAACCATTGTATATAATTGTGGTCAGAAAATGAGTTATCACAGGACCTGCGGAATAAAGAAAAGCATTTAGAAAATTAACTCCGTATACGTACATAACCAAATGAATGTCGCTAACGGAGTATAGAGGCAAAATACGGGGCAACAATATTTCTCAATCCTGGATCTAAAGAAAAACAGACATGTCTACCCTATCATTCATGCCAGCGGGGCCAGTAGCTCGCGTACGCAAAATCCATTTAGTCTCCTGTCGTAGCAATATATTATGAAGGTTGCCTCCCTGCGCGGGGAGAGAAATTCTCTCAATGCCCGCAAACGTTAGAACATCGGGGTTCCCTCCATGAATCTCTCTGATGTGATCGATCAGTCTCGGAACACCCTTCCCCGAACTAATCGACTTAAAGTGTTCTCTGAAACGTACATATAACTTCCGAATAGTTTTACCAATGTAAAATCTTTTGCACGGGCAGAACACTACATAGACTACATACTCCGTTTTACAGGAAATAAATTGTCGCACAGTATGCATAACGGGACCAATATTTAATACCTGCCCAGTTATGTGAAACCGGCAATAGTGGCAATGGCCACATCGGTGATTCCCTTGCGGGGTAACCCGTTCTAGCCACGTAGTTCTATCTATAGTCACTCGGTTATGTATCAGCATGTCTCTGATACGGGTCCCTCGTCTATTCGATATTAAAGGGCCACCTCCAGTTTTACCCACTAGTTCTCTATCTCTCTCCAATATGTGCCAATGCTTTCGAATTGTTGATCTAATTTCTCGGTCTAACGGACCGAATTGAAAGCTGAAAGTGAATTGTCTCTCAGACCTGTTCTGTCTACTTTCTTTTGTGCCCTGTGGTAAAGCTTCCACCCGGCTAACCGCAGATTCTAACACCTCATCAGGGTAACCTCTATCATGTAACCTGGTCAAAAGCTCTTCCGACTGTCGCTCGAAACCTTCTTGTGTATTATTGGTACGTCGCGTTCTCAATAATTGGCTGTATGGCAGCGATCTTTTTATATGATTGGGGTGAAAACTATTATAATGTAAGATTGAATTCACTGCAATAGGTTTTCGAAAAACTGATGTACATAACCTATCCTGTATCACCTCCACAAACACATCTAAAAATTCCAAATTGGTGCCCCCAAATTTATGGGTGAAGGACATACCCATTGAATTGTCACTATTTAGATAGTCTACAAATTGATTAAACTCGACTTCGGTGCCGTCCCACACCATAAACAAATCGTCGACGTATCTAACAAAAAGTTTTATGTGAACCAAGAACTTATTTTTTTGTGAGTAGATATAATCTTCTTCGAAGACAGCCATGTACAGATTGGCGAATGTACATGCAGCCGGGGTCCCCATGGCAGTCCCAGTGGTCTGCCTGTACCAAATGTCAAGGAAGGTGAAGGCATTGTGGCTTAATATAAAGTCCAAGCCTCCACACACAAAATCAATATATCCTTGACTATTATTCGTAGTATTCAATATACGTCTAATAGTATTCACACCCAATCTCTGGGGGATATTAGTGTACAGGCTGACCACATCAATGGAGGCCATGGAGAACCCCGGCTGCCATTCAAAGCCCTGTACCTGATTCAGAAATGAATTGGTGTCCTTGATGTAGGACGGCACGTCAGACAAAAGAGGACGCAGGAGCCAATCAATGTACTGGGATAGAGGCTCTGTGAGGGAGCCAATCCCAGACACGATTGGTCTCCCAGGGGGAGCAATCAAAGATTTGTGAACTTTAGGGAGGTAGTACCAATGGGGTTTGATAGGAAAGTTGGGAAATAATTTCTCTGCCTTCCCTTGTGGGATAACCCCATTTTCAACAGCTATTCTAAGAAAAGTACACAATTCGCTTTTATACTTAGAAGTTGGATCACCTTGCAATCTAATATAAGTTGATGTATCTGACAACTGCCGATTAGCTTCAGCCAAGTACATTTCTTTTGGTAAGAGAACGTTCTCTTACCAAAAGAAATGTACTTGGCTGAAGCTAATCGGCAGTTGTCAGATACATCAACTTATATTAGATTGCAAGGTGATCCAACTTCTAAGTATAAAAGCGAATTGTGTACTTTTCTTAGAATAGCTGTTGAAAATGGGGTTATCCCACAAGGGAAGGCAGAGAAATTATTTCCCAACTTTCCTATCAAACCCCATTGGTACTACCTCCCTAAAGTTCACAAATCTTTGATTGCTCCCCCTGGGAGACCAATCGTGTCTGGGATTGGCTCCCTCACAGAGCCTCTATCCCAGTACATTGATTGGCTCCTGCGTCCTCTTTTGTCTGACGTGCCGTCCTACATCAAGGACACCAATTCATTTCTGAATCAGGTACAGGGCTTTGAATGGCAGCCGGGGTTCTCCATGGCCTCCATTGATGTGGTCAGCCTGTACACTAATATCCCCCAGAGATTGGGTGTGAATACTATTAGACGTATATTGAATACTACGAATAATAGTCAAGGATATATTGATTTTGTGTGTGGAGGCTTGGACTTTATATTAAGCCACAATGCCTTCACCTTCCTTGACATTTGGTACAGGCAGACCACTGGGACTGCCATGGGGACCCCGGCTGCATGTACATTCGCCAATCTGTACATGGCTGTCTTCGAAGAAGATTATATCTACTCACAAAAAAATAAGTTCTTGGTTCACATAAAACTTTTTGTTAGATACGTCGACGATTTGTTTATGGTGTGGGACGGCACCGAAGTCGAGTTTAATCAATTTGTAGACTATCTAAATAGTGACAATTCAATGGGTATGTCCTTCACCCATAAATTTGGGGGCACCAATTTGGAATTTTTAGATGTGTTTGTGGAGGTGATACAGGATAGGTTATGTACATCAGTTTTTCGAAAACCTATTGCAGTGAATTCAATCTTACATTATAATAGTTTTCACCCCAATCATATAAAAAGATCGCTGCCATACAGCCAATTATTGAGAACGCGACATACCAATAA
The DNA here is from genome assembly GCF_051348905.1 of Ranitomeya variabilis. Classification (NCBI taxonomy): domain Eukaryota; kingdom Metazoa; phylum Chordata; class Amphibia; order Anura; family Dendrobatidae; genus Ranitomeya; species Ranitomeya variabilis. The sequence continues at coordinate 756,241,546 of NC_135233.1, forward strand.
TACACAAGAAGGTTTCGAGCGACAGTCGGAAGAGCTTTTGACCAGGTTACATGATAGAGGTTACCCTGATGAGGTGTTAGAATCTGCGGTTAGCCGGGTGGAAGCTTTACCACAGGGCACAAAAGAAAGTAGACAGAACAGGTCTGAGAGACAATTCACTTTCAGCTTTCAATTCGGTCCGTTAGACCGAGAAATTAGATCAACAATTCGAAAGCATTGGCACATATTGGAGAGAGATAGAGAACTAGTGGGTAAAACTGGAGGTGGCCCTTTAATATCGAATAGACGAGGGACCCGTATCAGAGACATGCTGATACATAACCGAGTGACTATAGATAGAACTACGTGGCTAGAATGGGTTACCCCGCAAGGGAATCACCGATGTAGCCATTGCCACTATTGCCGGTTTCACATAACTGGGCAGGTATTAAATATTGGTCCCGTTATGCATACTGTGCGACAATTTATTTCCTGTAAAACGGAGTATGTAGTCTATGTAGTGTTCTGCCCGTGCAAAAGATTTTACATTGGTAAAACTATTCGGAAGTTATATGTACGTTTCAGAGAACACTTTAAGTCGATTAGTTCGGGGAAGGGTGTTCCGAGACTGATCGATCACATCAGAGAGATTCATGGAGGGAACCCCGATGTTCTAACGTTTGCGGGCATTGAGAGAATTTCTCTCCCCGCGCAGGGAGGCAACCTTCATAATATATTGCTACGACAGGAGACTAAATGGATTTTGCGTACGCGAGCTACTGGCCCCGCTGGCATGAATGATAGGGTAGACATGTCTGTTTTTCTTTAGATCCAGGATTGAGAAATATTGTTGCCCCGTATTTTGCCTCTATACTCCGTTAGCGACATTCATTTGGTTATGTACGTATACGGAGTTAATTTTCTAAATGCTTTTCTTTATTCCGCAGGTCCTGTGATAACTCATTTTCTGACCACAATTATATACAATGGTTCTTTACCATCGTTGTTGTTTCCACTGTGAATTTTCCATTATTCTCCTTTTTTTCTATCTAAAAGTGTTATTATATATAATCTGTATTCTTAAGCGATGCATTTGATGCTTGTTTTAATTGTTTTTAATAGCACTGTGCACTTTCATACCTGATTGGAAGTCGACGCAGGAGGAGTATTGCAATTACTTACCTTCTTAATGCGGCGTCACTTACTCTCAGGCAGACCCGTAGAAGCGCTTTCTTTCAGCGCGAAACGGCCGTCATCTCGCTATTTTCTTGCACTCTCCCACACTCCCGTGCCGTGAAGATGCCTTTGTGTGCAATCCAATAAAGAGAACGTGAACTGCTTACCTGGTGAGTGCTATGGCGTAATTTTTACTGACAGTTATTATATTATAGACTTTTGTATCGACGCAAGCACCTCCAGGTTTTTTCTTCAGACATCCAGCTGATTTTATTCATCTCACGATATATGACAGCTCTAGTATTAGAAGCAGTGCGGCTTTCTATACTCTGGCGTGTTGGACAGCTATTACTTTGCTGACTTTTGCTGGGATTCCCAGCCACTGCGGGACCCAATCTACACATATGCATACGGACCAGTATGGATTTTAATGGACTGTCTTTTCTGGACTGTTAAGAAGACCCATTGGTATTTCCTGTACATAACTCCCCTGATGATTCTCCTTTATTGGAGTTGAAACGCGTAGGGAGAAGAGAGACATTTAGGTTATATTGGTTGGTGGGTGTCCATAGCAGGGCTCACTTGGGGCCTGTCCTTGTGAGGACAGGAGCTCTTCAAGGGTTCACAGGGAAGACAGGGGCAATATATCATTCCCTACCCTTGGCCCGGTGTTTTCTTCCTTTTTTTGGTTATCTTGGAGCCACCTTCCTTACAGAGGTTGAGAGATTTCCTCCATTTGTCCGTCTAAATTGGTAAGACTGTTCCAATTTTTTTATCTTGAGCACTGGTTCACTTGAGCACGTTGTTTCATTGTCTATGTATATGTTTTGTTAGGACCCGAGTATTTTATCTATATTTAATAAAGGTTATGTTTTAATTTAGTGGATATCCTCCATAGCTATTTCCATATTGATTCTGAGGGTTAGACACGGCTAGTTCTATTATAAGCCTTAGCTGCTTTTCATTATTATTGCCTTTGTTATGGCTGGTTTTTAGCGACAGGCCCGGATACAGAGTTGTGGCTTACTGAAGCCAGGGACATCTTTTCAGAGAAGGAATTTTCTCAGAAAAAATATACACCCACTTACACTTCAGCGTTTAAGGATTTGAATAGGCTCTATAGGGAACAGATAGTTTCCTGGTGGGAACTACAGAGCCTAGAAAATTATATTAAAAGCGGGATTGTCCCAAGAGGACTACGTATCCCCCTACTTCCAGCCGTACGGTGTAGAACCCCTCATCTCATGAGCCTCTGGGAAAAAGAGGCTACTTGCAGTTCTCTGAGATTTATGCAAATATTGGCTAGTGAAGAAAAAATAAATCTTCAAAAAACTGAATAATAAACTTAAAGAGCAGATTGACATTACCAAAAAATTCAAATCGGAAAGTGATTTTACAGTAAAGGAGAGTCAACTGCAGAACTCCATTGAGAAGTTTCAATATAATCTCAAGGAGAGAAAACATAAACAATATCTCAGAGACCTGCAAGACTTTAAAGAAGGGAAGGTATATCAGATTACAGTGGATAGAACAGAGAGGGATAGAGAGACTGACCTGTCCTCCACTGAAACGGATATCTCGGACACTGAGGGGAGAGGGAACTACTCCAGAAGTCGCCAAAGGGGGAGGGGAGGTGGTTATCGTAGAGGAAATAGATACCAACCTTCCAATCCAACAACCGGTTTTTTAGACCGGCCATACCAGCTCCGGAGTCAGACCGCCTTCAACAGGGAGGAGAATTACAGGTTCTAAATTTATCTAGCAAACGATTAACCACAGCAGAAATGGCAGTACTGTCAAAAGGACTGTCATTTGTCCCTAGCACAGATTTCAAGATGTTTGAAATGGTTAAGGATCTTAACCTTTTTGTTAGAAAACTTAGATGGCATAAGTTCTTTAAATTAAAAGATAAAAAAATGTGCCGTGACCTTAATATCCCGCAAGATATGTTATCTGACGTACGCCTGCTGGCAGACCTGGACACTGTCCCTGAAAGTAGTAATGGGTGTGGTCCATTTACTCAACTGAAGAACCCAAGTAAAAAAATGGCACCAGTAGGGGGAGATTTATCTGCGATAGATGTTTTCCTTAATTTAAGTATCACTGACATAAAAAGACACGCTAAAAAACAGTCTAGACATAATCTTACTAGGGAACAGATGATAGCACTACGCAGTTTAGAAATGGATACATCTCTTGTCCTTAAACCTTCTGATAAGGGAGGGAATGTGGTCGTAATGGATGTGGACAGATATAAAAATATGTTTCTGTCACTTTTGAATGACCGCACGGCATATACACGGGTGACCTCAAATCCCACCACTGATTGTGTGAAAACCTTAGGGATAATTCTCAAAAAAGCAAAGGCTGACAAGCTTATCAGTGAGGATGAACTGTCCTTTCTTTTACCTCGTCATCCTGTAATGGCCACCTTTTATGCCCTGCCTAAGGTCCACAAGGGCCTGGACCCTCTGAAGGGTAGGCCCATCGTGTCTGGCATAGGGAGTATCGGACAAAACATCGGTATCTATCTCGATGATGTCCTTAGACCTTTCGTACTATCACTCCCGTCTTATGTTAGGGACACGATGGACCTACTCCGTAAATTGGAGGGCATCTCTCTTGAACCTGGCACACTGCTTGCCAGCATTGATGTTGAGGCTCTGTACTCCTCAATCCCGCATGATTGCGGGATTGAGGGGGTGCGTCGCTTTCTCAGTACTAGGGGTTGTCAATTTAATGCCCACAATGAGCTCATCCTGACCCTCCTTGAGTTTGTACTCACTAACAACTATTTTACATTTGACGGCAAGACCTTCCACCAGCTCAGGGGCACCGCTATGGGGAATCCCTGCGCACCCACCTAAGCAAACTTGTTCCTGGGCTGGTGGGAGGATTGTATTGCCTTCTCAGAGTCACATAGCAATTACCTGGCCCACATTGACCTATGGGTCAGGTATATTGATGACATTTTCTTTTATGGAGAGGGACGAGAGACGACGAGTTTGGTGAATTCATAGTTTCTTTAAACAGCAATGATGTGGGTCTCAAATTTACATTTGACATACAAGAGTCACAATTACCTTTCTTGGATGTATTGATCTCCAAATTGAAGGATGGAGATCGCTTGGAGAGTACTATATATAGGAAACCCACTGCAACTAACTCTCTATTAAGATGGGATAGCAATCATCCGTATTCTCTAAAGAAAGGCATCCCAAAAGGTCAGTATTTGAGATTGCGACGTAATTGCTCTAACCAGAGAGACTTCAAAGTTATGGCCGACGACCTTAGGCAGAGGTTTTTGGCCAGAGGTTACCCGGATCGTATTTTGCGGGAAGCATTCCGATATGCCAACCAACAAGAGAGGGAAAGTCTCTTAACACCTCGAAGGGAGGAGACTGAACCCTCTAAGGTGACGAGACTAATCTGCACCTATGATAACGGTGCATCATCTGTTAAAAATATCATACGAAGACATTGGGGCATCTTAAAGATGGACGAGGATCTGAGGGACGCCTTGGGAAATGAACCAGTCATTACCTATCGCAGGGCTAAGACGCTAGGCGATAGACTTGTACATAGCCATTTCAGTACACCCAAGGAAATGACTTGGCTCCCACAGAGACCAGCGGGATGTTTCAGATGTGGTGGGTGCATAGTGTGTGAGTCAATATGTACCGGAAAAGAATTCTTTAATGAAAACACACAACAGACCTTCAAACTAAAGAAATTTATTAATTGTAAAAGCACAGGTGTCATTTACAGAGCCATCTGTCAATGTGGCATTACCTACGTTGGGAAAACAATAAGGGAGTTGAGGAGAAGGGTGGGGGAGCACCTAGGCGACATATGAAACAAAAGAGATACCCCAATTGCCAAACATGTTAACAGCATGCATGGGGGAGATGTGAGAGCCATACGATTTATGGGGATTGACAGAATTGACATGCCAGTCAGAGGTGGCGACCTTGATAGATTGTTGCTCCAAAGAGAGGCCAGCTGGATCTTCACGCTGGATACTTGCCATCCTCAAGGCCTGAATGATCAGATTAATTTCGGATGTTTCCTATAAAATAATTCCTCCTTTCCCCCTACCTACATACTTTTATATATATCCCTTTACTACCCCTTACTGTATCTCTCCATCTCAATATGGACTGCCAATTTATGAATAGGAGCTATGCTGTCATTTATCGCTGTGGGAAATCTGATATGGCTCTACTCAGATATTTGTCCCATCTCTTTATCCGGACCAAATCATAGGCCTTAAGCTATAGGAACAGCCAAAGAAAACAAAATAAGTCATATTGAAGTTCATCATATAGTAATGGAGCCGTTGCTCCTTTCTATAGTCACTTTCAGTGGCAACATTTAATGGGGATCCCATTTGGGATACTGAACCCATTGTGAGCCTTGAAAGGAGTTTCTTTCTTTTGGGACCTAACGTCTATGTCACTTAGTGTATCCTCCATACTGGCCCCCTGCTGTTTCTGTTCAAACCTCTGTTAGCCTTTGTATTGGTATCCTTGTATATATATCCCTATATGGATTTTTTGATTATTGTTACTTATGGTCATTAGCAGACCGATGACGACTGGGTAATCCATTTTTAATTTTCTGGATGTATCAGCGTCTATTGGTATAAATGTCACGGCTACAGAGGACATTTCCCTCAACCCCCCCCCCTTTTATTGCCGTATACTATCTACGCAGGGAATCTCTGGAAAATGTAAATATATATTTTTTCTTTTGAGACATGCATATGGACACTTTGGCAATTGATTGCTGGGGCGCTCACAAAAGGGCGTAGTCATATTAATCTATTTGTATTTTTCATATATGGTGTCCGCCACTAATGTAAATATATAGGGCGTAGACGCATTGCCTAATTTGTATCATTGTCAGGTTTAAGCTTAATTGTGGGTTTAAAGGATGTATCCATATCGGTAATCAGGATGTTCTATGGGGGCGCTGAGCTCCGGTAATATGGAGCTCGGCGTAAATGACATCTCTTTCAGAGTGGTTTAGGAGTACTCTAGCAGTGGACTATTGTGGCGCACACAAGATGGCGCCGCTGTACTAATTATTTGCACTCTGTAGACATGGCGTCCGCCACTAATAGAAATGACACATGTAAAATGGCGCAGACACCTCTTGCCCTGTATAAATACTGGACGTAGACCCTAATTGTGGACGGGGGTAGTGCGTCCGCAGCGGCGCCGGTGCACCGGGGCGCCCACACCCTACGTAGATGGGTTTTGCTAAAAATAGTACTTTGCATCTTTGGTGTTCCCTTTGACTAATGGGGACTCCAAAAATATGGTGGGCGGAAGTGACTTTTCAAAATGGCGTCGGAACTTCCGGTAATATGCGTCCCAGCTGCCAGAACTATCTCACCGCCCGGCGAGGCAAATGATACAGCCAGGACCCGGTATGTAGTGCCATTCTTCCTCTAATTGGGGGACGGTTGTTAACAGCTGACAAATAAATGTCTATAAAAGGGGGGGGGTTTTCGGTCAGTATGCGGGGATTCATTCTAAGCTGCGGACACAGCTATTACTTTGCTGACTTTTGCTGGGATTCCCAGCCACTGCGGGACCCAATCTACACATATGCATACGGACCAGTATGGATTTTAATGGACTGTCTTTTCTGAACTTTTAAGGAGACCCATTGGTATTTCCTGTACATAACTCCCCTGATGATTCTCCTTTATTGGAGTTGAAACGCGTAGGGAGAAGAGAGACATTTAGGTTATATTGGTTGGTGGGTGTCCATAGCAGGGCTCACTTGGGGCCTGTCCTTGTGAGGACAGGGGCTCTTCAAGGGTTCACAGGGAAGACAGGGGTAATATATCATTCCCTACCCTTGGCCCGGTGTTTTCTTCCTTTTTTTGTTTATCTTGGAGCCACCTTCCTTACAGAGATTGAGAGATTTCCTCCATTTGTCCGTCTAAATTGGTAAGACTGTTCCAATTTTTTTATCTTGAGCACTGGTTCACTTGAGCACGTTGTTTCATTGTCTATGTATATGTTTTGTTAGGACCCGAGTATTTTATCTATATTTAATAAAGGTTATGTTTTAATTTAGTGGATATCCTCCATAGCTATTTCCATATTGATTCTGAGGGTTAGACACGGCTAGTTCTATTATAAGCCTTAGCTGCTTTTCATACCCATTGTACTCAAGTGTAGGAAGTAGCTAATCTTGTAGGATATCCACATATAGCTCAGCATTGAGACCGACATTGATTCTAGTCAAGTATCTTTGGCTGTGACACAACCCCATATCATCAAGCTTCCTCCACACAATTCCTTCAATTTCTCAATCCATTACCCTTTTTCCCTTGTTTCTTCCAGATCTATTTGTACCCATCGGAGCCTAGTCTATTGACTTATATCTCATCACTCCAAATCACCCGTTCCAATCTTCTTCTATCAACTTTTCGTACTTTTTTGCAAACTCGAGCCAATACTTTTTATGATGACATGGCAGTCGAGACTTCTTCACCTTATTTGGGCCACCATTCCAGACTTGTGTTATGTACATGGCATGGTGCTTGAATGGATATCTGTTACCTCAATATTATGAAGCATACAAGCCATCTCCTCTGCCAAGTTTATTGCTCCACAAATGATAAACCTTGTGAAAAGCCTACTTGTTGACTCCGATATTTTCCACGACATCCACCTCTTGGCTTTTCAATGGGTGGACAGACTTCATTTTGTATTCTTCCAACTGTGCTGACACACGATGCAGTTTGGCAATTTTATTGACAAAGAGATTGCTATTGATGAGCTGAAAAATGTTGTTTCTCTTTTCTTGGAAAACCTTCTTCATGGTGGCTTAGCAATTCGAACCAGTGATCATTTGCTTGGGAATCAACATAATAACGCAATGAGCTATTAGAAAATGAGAGAACAGGTTGTAACTTGTAGTAAACAGGAAGAAAAAGATGTTTCCACCACCAAGAGCAAAACAGTAACAATGCAGTGACATGACAAGAATCTGCATAACTAATCATATGCTAAATAGTTAGAAGTCAAATTTATGTTTGAGATAGCCAAAATGATTGCCTATAAAATGATGGCAGTCTCACATAAGAATCAATAGTGGATGGTGAGATATGAGCCTGAAAGTCAAAAGTTCTAAAGATTGTTACCTTTTTGGTCATCAGTAGTGTTGAGCATTCCGATACTGCAAATATCAGGTATTGGCCGATATTCGCTGTATCGGAATTCTGATACCGAGTTCCAATATTTTTGTGATATCGGAAATCGGAATCGGAAGTTCCTATAACTTCCCAGGCGTGTGCGGTGCGTATGGTTCCCAGGGTCTGGAGGAGAGGAGACTCTCCTTCAGGCCCTGGGATCCATATTCATGTAAAAAATAAAGAATAAAAATAAAAAATATGGATATACTCACCCCTCCGACGGACCCTGGACCTCAGCGGTGCAACCGGCAGCCTCCGTTCCTAAGAATGCAGTGAGTGTAGGACCTGCGATGACGTCGCGGTCTTGTGATTGGTCGCGTGACCGCTCATGTGACCGCTCACGTGACCGCGACGTCATCGAAGGTCCTTCACTCTCTGCATTCTTAGGAACGGAGGCAGACGCTTGCAGCGGTGACAGCCAGGGCTCGTCCGAGGGTGAGTATATCCATATTTTTTATTTTTATTCTTTATTTTTTACATGAATATGGATCCCAGGGCCTGAAGGAGAGTTTCCTCTCCTTCAGACCCTGGGAACCATCCAGGATCACTTCCGATATTTGTGTCCCATTGACTTGTATTGGTATCGGGATCGGCGATATCCGATATTTTTTGGATATTGGCCGATCCCATCCGATACCGATACTTTCAAATATCGGAAGGTATCGCTCAACACTAGTCATCAGTAATTTACTTAATAATGAGGGGAAAAGCTTCTCTACCAGTGTTATCAGCTGAGCTCATGTGATGTGTATTGTGCTAATATTTCATTACAGTACGATGATCAACAATACAGTAGTGATTGGCATTATTGGCCAAATATTTATCATTTGTGAAATAATTAGTAAAATTTAGACATACAGTATAAACACTAAATTATATTTTAAGGAACATAAATCTTTCAAGTTAGTAAGTATAATCAATTGTGAGTAAATTTCACCTGTTTTGGTGCAAATAAAAAAAACCAAGTGTACTACTGGAGAAGTAAGACCAAGATAATCACAAAAAGGGAATGGTTTTGCTAATAGTGGCCACAGATATTTAAATCTTATTCTTCTTCTCTAGTTTTCAACCCACTAAGGTTGCACAGGTTCTTGGAACATCAAAAATTATGGAACATGTGCTACTGCTAAGAGGAGACGACTGGGAAACATAATGCAATGGAGACAAAAGTAATTGAAATGAATGTTTGCACTTGATGCCTTCTAATGGAAAAAATGCACATTTACTTTTTATCACATTTACATTATTCTATTTTGCATTGAAGTTTGAGTTTAGAATAAAAGCTTGGCATAGCTTTGTATTGTTTCAGTCATTATGTTAATATTTAGAATGCTTTTGCGAAATCTTTTTCTATTAACCTCTTATTTCTTCTTTTTAGGGTGTACTGTTGTAAAAAAAAATCTCTTTTTTGCTATGTACACACCTTTTTAAATGTTAAAGTAGAATATTTGTCAACACTTACCCCTCGGTCATCTGACCAAATTTTCAATTTGACATTATCAATAGAAGAGATGAGCTGATCTTTTGAAATTTGTATTAGCCTTCTTGCCTGAATTATCAACCAAAGTTGGATTTGAATATATTTCCACAATTCTCAATATTGAAAAGCTTCTAACCCTGCTGACTATAATAGCTTAGACTGCACAGTAGAGAGAGTCAGAGAGAGCAAGAGAGCGAGAGAGAGGACTCTGCTGACTATAATAGTTTACAATGTACAGGAGAGGAGCCCAATGATCTTAAGAGCTAAAACACTACAGAAGAGAAAGGAATCTGCTGATCATAAAATCTTACCATTTATAGGAGAGAGGACCCTGCTGATCATAAGACCTTACACTCTATAGGAGAGAGAAAAAGAGAGGACCCACTAACCATAAAAGCTTACACTCTACAGGAGAAAGAAAAAGTCAGAGAAGACAACACTGACTCTAGGAGCATACATTCTATAAGAGAGAAAGAGAAAGAACTTAGGGTACCGTCACACAGTGCCATTTTCATCGCTACGACGGCACGATTCGTGACGTTCTAGCGATATCGTTACGATATCGTTGTGTCTGACACGCTACTGCGATCCGGATCCCCGCTGAGAATCGTACGTCGTAGCAGATTGTTTGAAACTTTCTTTCGTCGTCTAGTGTCCCGCTGTGGCGGCATGATTGCATCGTGTGACACAGGTTGTATACGATGTGCGCACAGTAACCAACGGCTTCTACATCGCAAATACGTCATGAAATTATCGCTCCAGCGCCGTGTATTGCAACGTGTGACCGCAGTATACGACGCTGGAGCGATAATCATACGACGCTGCAACGTCACAAATCGTGCCGTCGTAGCGATGAAAATGGCACTGTGTGACGGTACCCTTACACTCTATAGGAGGGAGAGAGAGAGAGAGAAAGGATCCCCATGATCATAAAAGCTTCCACGCTACAGGAGAGAGAGAGGACATAGCTAACCATAAGGTTTTACACTCTACAAGAGAGAAAGTGAAAGAGAACAATGCTGATCATAAGAGCTTACACTCTACATGATAGAGAGAGGACCCTGCTGATGATAAGAGCTTTCAGTCTACAGGTGAGAAAGACAGAGAGAGAGAGAGGACCCTGGTGACTATAAGAGCTCATACTTTACCTGTGAGAGAGGACCCGGCTGACCATAAGAAGTTACACTCTACACGAGAGAAAGTAAAAGAAAATAACGCTGATCATAAGAACTTACACTTTACATGATAGAGAGAGCTTACACTCAACAGGAGAGTGTAAGAGAGAGACAGATGCCCCCCGATCATAAGCGACTACACTTTAAAGGAAAGAGAGAGGACTCCGCAAACCATAAAAGCTTATGACATGAAAGAAAGCATGGATCCTGCTGACAATAAAAGATTACACATTACAGGTGAGAGAAAGAGAGAATCTTGCTAGACACAAGAGCTTACACTCTACAGGTGAGAGAGAGGACCTGTTGACTATAAGAGCTTAAGCTCTACAGACTGCAGGCTACAAGCAAGAAAGAACACCCCACTGACCATGAGAGCTTGCACTCTACAGAAGAGAAACTTACCAAATGACTCCATAGATGGAAAAGGAATCCACAGTACAAACTGTGCTCAGCTGGGAACTACAGATCTGTGATTGCCCAGGTACTGACTACCACCATGCAAATTATGATATTTCATAAGATGTCATAGCTGAAGGGCATTATGGGAAGCCCGCTTGGCAACAAACAATGATGTTAACCTGCTCTCTAATGCTTCAGCAGTGTGAGAAATGGTGCCACGCATATTGAATCTGAAGATATTCAAATTCATATGAATTTCAGGAAATTCAACTTGAACTCAATCCTCTGGGGATCGATCAATTGTTCGCTAATCAATAGCATACATCAATATATGTGTAATTGGATACATAAGCAATTTGTTGCTCCTAAAAAGTTGCTGCCTCCAGCGCTTCACCATTATACAATACATTTTATTACAAAAGGATGTATTGTAAATAAATATAGAGTCTAACTTAGTCATAAATTGTATTTTATTAATGTAGAAGAAAATTAATTCTATCATTTAATATCAATTGTTTCCTTTGTTTTTATTAACAGAGTATCTGATAAGCATCTGCTATAGGGTCTCATAGCTAAGACTGCAGCTGCTATATGGCCATGTAATAAAGGGAGCTTGTTTTATTTAGAGTAATGGATGATATAATGGTGGAGTAATCACCAATCCTAGTTTTGCACAGTAAAGTAAGAATGAATCCAGACTAATTTTGTATACTCATTACATTTAAAAAAGGGAACCCCCAAATAAGCATTAAAAATGGCAAGAAAATATCAAAATAGTATATGATATTAACCCCTTAAAAAACGGCAATTTTTATTTTTTCCACATTATTTTTGTCCTCCCGTTATTCCAAAAGCCATAATTTTTTTATTTTTCGGTCAACATAGCAATGTGAGAGCTTATTGTTTGTGAGGTGAGCTGTACTTTTGAAAAACACCATCCATTTTATGATGTGATGTACTGGAAAGCAGGGAAAAAAATTCCAAGTGTGGCAAACCAGCAAAAAAATGCAATTCAGCAACTGTTTTTTTAATTTTTATTTACAGCGTTCATTCTACCATTAAACTAATCTGGACATATGATTATACAGATAGCAAACATGCATCGTTTTTGTTTTAAGTGGTGAAAAGAAATTCAGAAATATATAAAGACAAAAAAACACTTTCTTGTGATGCCCTTTTTCCAAAAGCTGTAACTTTTCAGGATATGGGACTGTGTGGGTTTGTTTTTTGTGCCCTGAACCAAAGTTTTTATTGATATCATTTTGGGGAAGATACAATGTTTTTATTGCCTGTTATTGCAAATCTCTGTTTTGTTGAATTGGCCAAAAAACAGCAATTCTGAAATTTTGATTTTTTTCTCACTACTTCGTTTACAAATCAGATTAATTTATGTTGATATATCAAACTTTCATAAATACAGCAATGACAAATACGTGCATTTTTAAATTCTGTTTAGTGGGTGAAAAGAGGGGAATTTGATATTTCATATATATCCACATCAATAGAGAATATATATATATATATATATGTATATATATATATATATATATATATATATATACATATGTGTACAGTACAGACCAAAAATTTGGACACACCTTCTCATTTAAAGATTTTTCTGTATTTTCATGACTATGAAAATTGTACATTCACACTGAAGGCATCAAAACTATGAACATGTGTAGTTATATGCTTAACAAAAAAGTGTGAAACAACTGAAATTGTATCTTATATTCTAGGTTCTTCAAAGTAGCTTTGCTTTGCTTTGATGACTGCTTTGCACACTCTTGGCATTCTCTTGATGAGTTCAAGAGGAAGTCACCAGGAATGGTCTTCCAACAATCTTGAAGGAGTTCCCAGAGATGCTTAGCATTTGTTGGCCCTTTTGCTTTCACTCTGCGGTCCAGCTCACCCCAAACCATCTCGATTGGGTTCAGGTCTGGTGACTGTGGAGGCCAGGTCATCTGGTGTAGCACCCCATCACTCTCCTTCTGGTCAAAGAGCCCTTACACAGCCTCGAGGTGTGTTTGGGGTCATTGTCCTGTTGAAAAATAAATGATGGTCCAACTAAACGCAAACCGGATAGAATAGCATGCCGCTGCAAGATGCTGTGGTAGCCATGCTGGTTCAGTATGCCTTCAATTTTGAATAAATCCCCAACAGTGTCACCAGCAAAGCACCCCCACACCATAATGCCTCCTCCTCCATGCTTCATAGTGGGAACCAGGCATGTAGAGTCCATCCGATCACCTTGTCTGCCTCGCACAAAGACACAGTGGTTGGAACCAAGGATCTCAAATTTGGACTCATCAGACCAAAGCACAAATTTCCACTAGTCTAATGTCCATTCCTTGTGTTCTTTAGCCCAAACAAGTCTCTTCTGCTTGTTGCCTGTCCTTAGCAGTGGTTTCCTAGCAGTTATTTTCACATGAAGGCCTGCTGCACAAAGTCTCCTCTTAACAGTTGTTGTAGAGATGTGTCTGCTGCTAGAACTCTGTGTGGCATTGACCTGGTCTCTAATCTGAGCTGCTGTTAACCTGAGATTTCTGAGGTTGGTGACTCGGATAAACTTATCCTCAGAAGCAGAGATGACTCTTGGTCTTCCTTTCCTGGGGCGGTCCTCATGTGAGCCAGTTTCTTTGTAGAGCTTGATGGTTGTTGCCACTGCACTTGGGGACACTTTCAAAGTTTTCCCAATTTTTCGGACTGACTGACCTTCATTTGCCTCCAGTATTTGCTGATAATGTGTTTGTCAGGACTCTGAACATTTTGATTACCTTTTGTGCATTACTGCACTTTTCCAAGATGGCGTCTTTGGTCTCATGTGCACTGTGTCTTCCTGCTATATAACTCCACCCCAGCCTTTAGTCTGTGCTAGATTATTCTGCCTTGCATCCAGCTTCTTACCCTGGTGACTCCCTGGCTTTTCACCTGCACCTGCTCCTGTGAACCTGTGTGGAGATCCTGCTACTCAGCTCTGAGTTTCTGCTGCATACATCGGTTTCCAGTAATACTCCTCCATCTGGCTGCTTGTGTTTGTTTCCATCTGCATTTGCTGGACATGTAAGCTGTTGCTGCTCTGCTTAAACCTGAGATTATCACCCAGGCCTTCCTGGTTGAGCTAAGACATTGCTTGAACTGCCTTGTAAGCATATATATCTGTGTTTGGACTAAACAAGGACTTATTCATGTCAAGTATCCTCAAGTACAGCTGTGCTTCATAGACTTTCTGCTTGATTGCGTTTTTCCTCTAAAAGTTCCTATAGACTGTTAAGCTGCATTTTATATTTACACCAAGTGTTGTGGACTTGAGCTTCGCTCTGCACCTGTTTGAATCACCGTGTGATATTATAGACTTTACCACTTATAAAACTGTGTCCTGTAGTTGTCTTGTTCCACCCAAATAGTCTCCTGAGTTATCCCCTATAATCATTACAGGATACTCTAACCTCAAAAGTGGAGACTGCTGGAACAATGACTGCAGAAAGCAGACTAGAGCAGGTGTTCTCCATAATTAGATCACTGCAGAAAGATGTGGAAGGTCTGCAAAATAAGTTTGGAAGCTTTGAACACAATCAACAAGTGTTTGGACAAACTTTACAGGATTTAAGCACCCAAATGGCAGTCCAGGAAAACAAACTTGCTGGCATGGAGTCCCAGTATGGATGGGCTTTTCAGGACATAAGCACACAAGTAGCGGCACAAGCCATATTACCCGCTGGGCAACCGCCACCAGCTAGCCCACCTAACTTGCCCCCATTCAGATTTAATGGTGATCGTGACAAATTTCATGGCTTTGTGATTCAATGTATGCTATATTTTGATGTGCATGCTGACCTAATGATAGATCCAAAGTATTGTGTGTAATAATGCTGCTAACCGCATGAGCGCTCGCCTGGGCGAATCAGATTATTGAGTCTCGTGACCCACGGTTAAATAATTTGGATCATTTCTTGGCCGCTATGGCATTAATGTTTGTTGATGCTAATCGCCGTGCAACCGCTGAATCTGCTTTATTGTCTTTACGCCAGGCTAAATGTTCTGTTATTGAGTATGCTACTGAATTCAGGAGATTAGCGGTAGATACTAATTGGGACAGTTATGCACAATTACCTATTTTTAAAAGGGGTCTGTCTAGCATTGTAAAGGATGAATTAGCTCGCTCTGAATCACCACAAGAGCTAGAAACATTTAAACAGCATTGTGTGCGCATTGACATTCCCCTTACTGAGCGTAGGCAGGAGAAGTTTGCTGCATATAATCATATTTCTAACTTTTCCCTTCCTTCCAAAGAGCCTGCAGGTAAAACATCTTGAGAGGTAGAGGAGGTGCCCATGCAAATTGATTCTGTTCAGAAGCGTGAGAGTAATGAGCGCTGGGAGCATCGCCTTCGAGAAAGTCTATGTTTCTACTGCGGCCAGTCTGACCACTTTTTAATCAACTGTCCCAAGCGGCCTAACAAGGTGCTAGCAGCAGTAGGGGAGTATGACAACTATGATGATGAATCTGACATCTCTGAATGTAGCATGCCTTTAAACGCTGTATTCCATTCACTTTCTATGACTTTACCAGCTAAGGAGCTAAATGAAAAGAACTCTCACTGTTCTCTCCCAATTAAGATCCTGTGTACAGGACAGTGAATTTCCAGTGAAGCTATGATTGACTCTGGTGCAGGTGGCAATTTTATGGATATCGCAATTGCCAAGGAACATGGTATTGAAATTCAGCAAAGAGCCTCTCCAATTACCATGGAAACAGTGGATGGGTCACCTTTAATCTCCGGGCCTGTGGATCAGGAGACCGCACCCCTTGAAATTTTGTTGGAGCCTAATCATCAGGAACAACTCTCTTTCTTGCTAATTTCTTCTCCTCATTTTCCTGTGATTTTAGGTATCCCTTGGCTGCATTCTCAGAATCCAACTATCAACTGGGAGACCAAGGAGATTATCTTTCCAACAAGGAGCAACTCAGCATTAACTGAAGCTGTCCCGAGTCCACAGCTACGGAACCACCCGTACAGGTATTTACTTTACCTTCAGCATATAGAGTTCTCTGACATCTGTGACAAGAAGAATGCAGATCAGCTTCCTCCACACAGGCATTATGACTATCCCATTGAGTTGCTTCCTGGGGCAGCTGGTCCTTTTGGTAACTTATACCCTTTGGCGGCACCTGAGCTTCAAGCCTTAAAGAAATATATTGATGAAAATCTGGCCAAGGGCTTCATACGTCCTTCTTCCTCACCAGCAGGGGCACCTATATTTTTTGTAAAGCAGAAGGATGGGTCCCTGAGACCCTGTGTGGACTATCGAGAGCTCAATAAGGTAACCATACGGAATCGTTACCCTTTGCCTCTGATTCCCGAATTACTGGAAAGAGTCCGCCATGCTAAGGTGTTCTCTAAACTGGATCTTCGTGGGGCTTATAATTTGGTGCGTATTCGTCCAGGGGATGAGTGGAAGACAGCATTCAGATGCCGATATGGACACTTTGAATATCTCGTGATGCCCTTCGGGCTTTGTAATGCCCCTGCAATGTTTCAACACCTTGCTAATGACATTTTCAGAGATTTGTTGGACCAGTTTGTGGTGATCTATTTGGACGATATTCTAATCTTTTCTGACTCTCAACAGGAACATGAAGAACATGTCAAAGCTGTTTTAAGACGTCTGAAAGAGAACCATCTGTATATCAAGCCGGAGAAATGCGAGTTCCATTGTTTTGAGATACAGTTCTTAGGTTATATCATCTCTCCCCAGGGGCTTAACATGGAATCTGGTAAGATTCAGGCTATCCTTGATTGGCCGGTACCCAAGAACGTTAAGGAGGTCCAACATTTTATTGGTTTTGCAAATTTCTACAGACGTTTAATTCGAAATTTTTCTGATATTGTCCGTCCCATTACTTCCTTGACAAAGAAGGAAAAGCCCTTTAAGTGGTCATCACAGGCTCAAGAAGCTTTTGATTGGCTTAAGATCTGTTTCACCTCAGCACCGCTGTTGATACACCCAGATCCAACACTTTATTTCATTGTGGAGGTGGACGCTTCTGATAATGCCTTGGGGGCTATTCTCTCCCAAAGAACTGGAGAGAAGGGTCTGCTACATCCTTGTGCTTTCTTTTCCCGTAGACTAACCTCAGCAGAGAAGATTTACGATGTGGGAGACAAGGAATTGCTGGCTATTATTGCGGCTTTCAAGGAATGGAGGCATCATATGCAAGGAGCTGCACAACAGATCGTAGTGCTTACTGACCATCGCAATTTAGAGTTCCTCAGATCCGCTAGATGTCTTTCTCCTCATCAGGCTCGTTGGAATTTATTTTTAAATCAATTTAATTTTGTTATCTCGTACCGTCCAGGTTCTCGTAATGGGAAGGCTGATGCTTTATCGCGAATCCATGCTGCGGATTCCGTACCTGGAGCCCCGTCCAAGACCATTCTATCTGATGCCAATTTCATTGGAGTTATCCACGATCAGGACTTATGGAAGAAGTGCAGGGAGGCTTATGACGGTGATGAATTTCTGGCCAACCCACCTGTTGATATTAATCTTGTCTTTAAGGGTGGCATGTGGTTCAGAGATCGACATATCTATGTCCCTGAGGCCGTCCGTCTGCAGATTCTCAAGTTGGTACATGACTCCAAGTTGGCTGGTCACAGGGGGGTACAGAAGACACAAGAGTTCCTAAGCCAATTTTTCTGGTGGCCAACTTGCCTGAAGGATACTAAGGACTATGTTCTCTCTTGCGAGGTATGTGCTCGTTACAAGACTCCTCATGTGGCACTTATAGGTCTCCTGCAACCATTACCTGTTCCGTCCCACGTTTGGGGGTCTATATCAATGGACTTTATTGTGGAGCTGCCTACATCGGGGGGGCATGAATATAATCATGGTGGTAGTTGATCGCCTGACTAAAGCTGCTCATTTTGTTCCATGCTCCGGCCTCCCCTCAGCTAAGGATACAGTGAACTAGGTTATTCAGAATGTCTTCCGGCTGCATGGGGTCCCGGATGAGATCATCTCTGACCGTGAAGTACAGTTCACTTCAAGATTCTGGAAGGGGTTTTGCTCTGCACTCAATATTAATGTCTGTCTCTCTTCCGCTTACCATCCCCAGACAAATGGTCAGACTGAGCGTACCAACCAGACGTTGGAACAATATCTAAGATGCTATGTCAGCCATCTCCAGGATGATTGGTTGGAGTTACTGCCATTAGCCAAATTTTCATATAACAATTCCAAGAGCGCCTCCACTAAGTTCACTCCTTTCTTTGCCAATCTGGGTTATCATCCATGTATCTTACCTAGGTCTCTGATTAATTCTCCGGTTCCAGCAGTTGAGGAAAGGCTGACTGAGATGATGCAAAATCTGGAGGTTCTGAAGGAATCCCTGACCACTAGTGTTGAGCAATACCGTCCGATACTTGAAAGTATCAGTATCGGAAAGTAAAGGCCGATACCGGCAAAGTATCAGATCTAATCCGATACCGATACCCGATACCAATACAAGTCAATGGGACACCAAGTATCGGACGGTATCCTGTATGGTTCCCAGGGTCTGAAGGAGAGGAAACTCTCCTTCAGGCCCTGGGATCCATATCGATGTGTAAAAGAAAGAATTAAAATAAAAAATAGGGATATACTCACCCTCTGATGCGCCCTGGACTTTACCGCCGTAACCGGGAGCCCTTGTACCTAAAAATGCGCGCTTGAAGGGCCTTAGATGACGTCACGGCGCTCTGATTGGTCCGTAGCAGTCGCGTGACCGCTACGCGACCAATCACAAAGCCGTGATGTCACCTAAGGTCTTTCAAGCGCATGAAATACCTTAGAAGACGTTCGCAGCTTCTGATTGGTCGCGTAGCGGTCGCGTGACCGCTACGCGACCAATCACAAAGCAGTGACGTCACCTAAGGTGTTTCAAGCGCTTGAAAGACCTTAGGTGACGTCACTGCTTTGTGATTGGTCGCGTAGCGGTCACGCGACCGCTACGGACCAATCAAAGCGCCGTGACGTCATCTAAGGCCCTTCAAGCGCGCATTTTTAGGTACAACGGCTCCCGGTTACGGCGGTAAAGTCCAGGCTGCGTCGGAGAGGTGAGTATATCCCTATTTTTTATTTTAATTCTTTCTTTTACAAATTGATATTAATCCCGATACCGATTCCCGATACCACAAAAGTATCGGATCTCGGTATCGGAATTACGATACCCGCAAGTATCGGCCGATACCCGATACTTGCGGTATCGGAATGCTCAACACTACTGACCACGGCTCAAGAACGTTATAAGAAATCGGCTGATAGATTCCATAAACCTGCACCCGTGTTCAAGGTAGGAGATTCCCTGTGGTTAGCAACTAAGAATCTGAAGTTAAATGTTCCTTCACAAAAACTTGGACAGAAATTCATTGGCCCTTTCAAGATCTTATTGTGAGCTCTGTGGCCTGCCGTCTGAAGCTGCCTAGGACTATGAAGGTACACCAGTTTTTCATGTATCTTTACTAAAGCCTGTATCTCCTAATACCTTCCAGGGACGTGTTGTGCCACCTCCGCAGCCTGTGGTGATTGATGGGCAAGAACAATTGGTGGTGAAGGAAATTACTGATTCCAGGATTTGCAGGAATCGGCTCCAATATCTTATAAGATGGCATTGATATCCCCCTGAGGAAGACTCTTGGGAACCTGTGGAAAACATCAATGCCCAACAGAAGATCTCTCGTTTTCATCAAAGATTCCCTGAGAAACCAGGTCCAGGATCATCCTGAGGCCACTTCTAAGGAGGGAGTAATGTCAGGACTCTGAACATTGTGATTACCTGTTGTGCATTACTGCCCTTTTCCAAGATGGCATCTTTGGTCTCATGTGCACTGTGTCTTCCTGCTATATAACTCCACCCCAGCCTTTAGTCTGTGCTAGAGTATTCTGCCTTGCATCCAGCTTCTTACCCTGGTGACTCCCTGGCTTTGCACCTGCTCCTGTGAACCTGTGTGGAGATCCTGCTACTCAGCTCTGAGTTTCTGCTGCATACATCGGTTTCCAGTAATCCTCCTCCATCTGGCTGCTTGTGTTTGTTTCCATCTGCATTTGCTGGACATGTAAGCTGTTGCTGCCTTATAAGCATATATATCTGTGTTTGGACTAAACAAGGACTTATTCGTGTCAAGTATCCTCAAGTACAACTGTGCTTCATAGACTTTCAGCTTGATTGTGTTTTTCCTCTAAAAGTTCCTATAGACTGTTAAGCTGCATTTTATATTTACACCAAGTGTTGTGGACTTGAGCTTCGCTCTGCACCTGTTTGAATCACTGTGTGATAATATAGACTTTACAACTTATAAAACTGTGTCCTGTAGTTGTCTTGTTCCACGCAAAGAGACTCCTGAGTTATCCTCTATAATCATTACAGTGTTGTATTCATCTTTCTTTCAACTTTGACCAAGTTTCCTGTGCCTTTGTATCTCACACATTCTCAAAACATCAGCAATCCACTTCTGTGCTTTACAGTAGGAATGGTGTTCATTTCATCATAGGCCTTGTTGACCTTTCTCCAAATGTAACATTTATGGTTGTGGCCAAAAAGTTCAATTTTGGTCTCATTACTCCAAATTACCTTGTTCCAGAAGTTTTGAGGCTTGTCTCTGTGCTGTTTTGCATATTGTAGGCGAGATACTTTGTGGCATTTATGCAGTAATGGCTTTCTTCTGGGGACTCGAGCATGCAGCCCATTTTACTTCAAGCGCCTCCTTATTGTGCATCTTGAAACAGCCACACTGCTAGTTTTCAGAGAGTCCTGTTTTTCAGCTGTTGATGTTTGGGTTTTTTTTCTTTGCATTCCGAACAATTTTCCTGGAAGTTGCGGACAACATTTTTGTTGGTCTACCTGACCGTGGATTTGTTTTTACAAGGCCCCTGATTTTCTATTTGTTAATCAAAGTTTGAACGCTTCTGACTGACATTATCAATTCATTGGATATCTTTTTTTTATCCCTTTCCTGTTTTATACAGTTCAACTACCTTTTCCCATAGATCCATTGACAATTCTTTTGCTTTCCCCATGACTCCCAATCAAGAAACGTCAGTGGCTGGATGAAAGATGCAAGAGTCTGTCTGGATCTCACTCAGCTTTTATGCACACACACTGATTACTAGCAAACAAGTCACAGGTGAAGATGTTACCTTTAGTATGCATTTAAACCCATTTGTGTCAACTTCTGGGCATGTTTTATCAGGCCAAAATCACCTGGGTATGTGAACTTTTGATCAGGGACAGTAGGATGTTTTTGGGTTGTCATTATGATTTAAAAAGGAAAACACAGAAATTTGACAATAAATGGCTTCACCCAACCACCAATCATGAGTGGAGAAAAATCTTTGGTGTTGTCATTCATATTCTCTGAAAAATGACCAAGTTTTTTGTGCACATTTTTTGTGCACAACTGTGTGTATATATGTATATACACACATTGGGTGCGGAAAGTATTCAGACCCCTTTAAATGCTTCACTCTTTGTTTCATTGCAGTCATTTGGTAGCCATTTGGTATATTCAAAAAAGTTCATTTTTTCACATTGATATACAATCTTCATCACATCTTGACTGAAAAAAACAGAAATGTAGTAATTTTTGCTAACTTAATAAAAAAGAAAAACAGAAATATCACATGGTCATAAGTATTCAGACCCTTTGTTCAGACACTCATATTTAAGTCACATGCTGTCCATTTCCTTGTGATCCTCCTTAAGTTGGTTCTACTCCTTCATTGGAGTCCAGCTGTGTTTAATTAAACTGATAGGACTTGATTTGAAAAGGCACATACTAGTCTATATAAGACACAGCTCACAGTGCATGCCAGGAGGAGCTCAGAGACAGAATCGTGGCTAGGCACAAATCTGGCCAAAGTTACAAAATAATTTCTGCAGTACTCAAGGTTCCTAAGAGCACAGTGGCCTCCATAATCCTTAAATGGAAGTAGTTTAGGACTACCAGAAGTCTTCCTATACCCTATACCTGGCCGTCCAGGGAAACTAAGCAATAGTGGGAGAAGAGCCTTAGTGAGAGAGGTAAAGAAGAACCACAAGATCACTGTGGCGGATCTCCAGAAATGCAGTAGGGAGATGGGAGAAAGTTCCACAAAGTCAACTATCACTGCAGCCCTCCACCAGTTGGGCCTTTATGGCAGAGTGGCCCAATAGAAGCTTCTCCTCAGTGCAAGACGTATGAAAGCCCACATAGAGTTTGCTAAAAAAACACATGAAGAACTCCCAGACTATGAGAAATAAGAATCTCTGGTCTGATGAGATGAAGATAGACCTTTTTAGGAATAATTCTAAGTTATATATGTGGAGTAAACGAGGCACTGCTCATCACCTACCTAATACAATCCCAACAGTGTAAGACAGTGGTGGCAGCATCATGCTATGGGGGTGTCTTTCAGCTGCAGGGACAGGATGACTGATTGTCATTGAAGGAAACATGAATGTGGCCAAGTACAGAGATATCCTGGATGAAAACCTCTTCCAGAGTGCTCTGGACCTCAGACTTGTCCGAAGTTCACCTTCCAACAAGACAATGACCCTAAGCACACAGCTAAAATAACAAAGGAGTGGCTTCATAACAACTCTGTGACCATTCTTGGCTGGCCCGGTAAGAGCCCAGACCTAAACCCAATTGAGCATATCTGGAGAGACCTGAAAATGGCTGAACACCATTGTTCACCAACCAACTTGACGGAACTGGAAAGGATCTGCAAGGAAGAATGGCAGAGGATCCCTTAATCCAGGTGTTAAATCTTGTTGCATCATTCCCAAGAAGACTCTTGGCTCTACTACCTAAAAAGGGTGCTTCTACTCAATACTGAGTAAAGGGTCTGAATACTTCTGACCATGTGATATTTCAGTTTTTCTTTTTTAATAAGTTTGCAAAAATTACTACATTATATTTTTCAATCAAGATCGGGTGCAGAGTGAATATTCATGAGAAAAAAATGAACTTTTTTGAATTTACCAAATGGCTGCAATGAGACAAAGAGTGAAAAATTTAAAGGGGTATGAATTCTTTCAGTACCAACTATATATATATATATATATATATATATATATATATATATATATATATATATATATATATATATATATATATATATACTGTTGAAAAAATAAAGGGAACACTAAAATCCCACATCCTAGATATCACTGAACGAAATATTCCAGTTGAAAATCTTTATTCGTTACATAGTGGAATGTGTTGAAAGCAATAAAACATAAACATTTTCCACGTAAATCACAACTAATATGCCACGGAGGTCTGGAGTTGGAATGATGCTCAAAATCAAAGTGGAAAGTGAAGTTACAGGCTGATCTGACTTCAGTGGAAATGCCTCAAGACAAGGAAATGATGCTCAGTAGTGTGTGTGGCCTCCACATGCCTGTATGACCTCCCTACAATGCCTGGGCATGCTCCTGATGAGGCAGTGCATTGTCTCCTGAGGGATCTCCTCCCTGACCTGGACTAAAGCATCCGCCAACTCCTGGACAGTCTGTGGTGCAATGTGACATTGGTGGATGGTGCGAGACATGATGTCCCAGATGTGTTCAATCAGATTCAGGTCTGGGGAACGGACGGGCCAGTCCATAGCTTCAATGCCTTCATCTTGCAGGAACTGCTGACACACTCCAGCCACATGAGGTCTGGCATTGTTCTGCATTAGGAGGAACCCAGGGCAAACCGGACCAGCTTATGTTCTCCCAAGGGGTCTGAGGATCTCATCTCAGTACCTAATGGCAGTCAGGCTAAGTCTGGTGAGCACATGGAGGGCTGTGCGGCTCTCCAAAGAAATTCCACCCCACACCATTACTGACCCACTGCCAAACCGGTCATGCTGAAGGATGTTGCAGGCAGTATATCGCTCTCCACGGAGTCTCCAGACTCTGTCACGTTTGTCACATGTGCTCAGTGTGAACCTACTTTCATCTGTGAAGAGCACAAAGTGCCACTGGTGAATGTTAGGGCTAGCGGAACGCACCAAATAATTAGGAAAATAGAGTAAGGTGCGTTCGCAGCCTGGGGTCCACCGTGCAGAGATGGAACCTGCTGCTAAGCAATGACGGACTATATGGCGGTACAATGTGGACACACACACGGGTTAACTTCAACTTGTGTGGAGGAAGCGAACCCTGTTGCGTCACAGGGCAGCGGTACCGCACCAAGAGCGCAAGCAAGGAGTCCCAGAACTCAATCCCAAGACACAGGATTTGAGTTCATATAGACCTCTTGCGCTTGACACCGCAACTAGGGTGTCAGAGAGAAAGAAATAATATTAATAAAGATGCATGAGAGTGCGTGCGGTGCCGCACTGGCGGACGCCACTAACCACCCAGGCTTGGGTCAGGAAAGCGCTGTGAAAGCGCATGGTGCCGCACTGGCGGTCACAGCAATAGATGCTGTTTTGTGTGTTACGTGCTGATGGCTAAGTCGGGTGCTAGATATCAATCATCCACCCTACGCGATTCAATAGGGATGGGATATTTAAGGACGACTTGCACTCATCAACACACACACATATACAAATGTACACTAGCGCATGGCCGTGCGGTCATGCAAACCTTTTATAGCTGCAGCATGTACAGGACGTTCCCAGAAGGACCAATGGGAAGCTGCCACAGAAGTTGAGCACCTTCAGGACAGGACCTTCCTGGAGGACCAATGGGATCTGCTGCAGTATCTGAGCATGTGACCCTCGATCTCCAATGGGAGATCTTGCCCTGGGCATGCTCAGAAGGGGAAAAGCAGGACTTAGTCCCAAAAGCTATGAACACAAGGATGAATGACCTCGGGGAGATCAAAACATCCAACACCGCAGAGACACCATCAAGTGTTTATCAACGTGTTTCTCCCCGAAACAGCTGTCTGTGGATGGATACCATGTTTTGGCATAGGTGGTTTTCCTTTGTTGGATGCTGCCCTTCCTGTGGTTGTTCCTTCCCGGTGAAAGACCTGGCTATTCATTGCTTACATTGAGAAACATGTGATGGTGTCTCCGCGGCTTTTCTACATGTATTAGTCCCAAAAGCGTCTGCTTGCCGCTGCCCAGCACTGGCTTCAATGGCAGAAGCTGGAAAAGCAGCAGTAACCCTATGCACAGAGTGAGACTGAGCAAGACGCTGGGACCGATGTCTCCACTGAGCAGACTCCACTGCGGCTGGAGAAGAATGGGAGACAGCAGGGGAGATGGTTCGAGATTCCCCCTGTGCAGAGGCGGGAACTCGACACCTAACATTACCCCCCCTCCTTGGACCTCGCTACGCTCGAAGGCAGCAATGAGCTGTGGAGCTCGAATGTGTTCAGCAGGCTCCCAGGACCTGTCCTCTGGGCCACAACCCTTCCAATCCATCAAATAGAATTTTTTTTTGCCACGTACAACCTTGCACCTCAAAATAGCGTTCACCTCGTAATCGTCCGTAGACGAACCCGATGTCCCGGCAGATGACACATGAGGGACACATGAAAGGTGATAAGAAAAAAGAATATAAAGACTATTCTTCCAAAGTTCAGAATCATTTGATGTGTCCCAGTATTTGGAAAACAGTCTGGGTACATTCTACAGTAAAAAACTGGCTCAAAAAATAGAAAAAGAATAAATAGGACCTTTTGTACATCTGTGCTGTAGGACATATAGAGAAAAAAAGATACAGAGGTGGCTTATATGTCCCCAGTTAATAACTTAATTACCAACTAAACACTAGGTTATTTCACCAGTAGTGTTGAGCGATACCTTCCGATAATTGAAAGTATCGGTATCGGATAGTATCGGCCGATACCCGAAAAATATCGGATATCGCCGATACCGATACCCGATACCAATACAAGTCAATGGGACTCAAGTATCGGAAGGTACCCTGGATGGTTCCCAGGGTCTGAAGGAGAGGAAACTCTCCTTCAGGCCCTGGGATCCATATTCATGTAAAAAATTAAGAATTAAAATAAAAAATATGGATATACTCACCCGTCCGGGGGCCCCCGGGCCTTACCGATTGTAACCGGCAGCCTCCGTTCCTAAGAATGAGCAGTTTAAGACCTTCGATGACATCGTGGCTTGTGATTGGTCGCGTGCCGCTCATGTGACCGCTCACGCGACCAATCACAGGCCGCGACGTCTTCGCAGGCCCTAAACTCCTCAATGAGGAGTTTAGGACCTGCGATGACGTTGTGGCCTGTGATTGGTCGCGTGAGCGGTCACATGAGCGGCACGTGACCAATCGGAAGCCGTGACGTCATCAAAGGCCCTTCACGCGCTCATTCTTAGGAGCGGAGGCTGCCAGTTACAGCGGTAAGGTCCAGGGGCCGCCGGAGAGGTGAGTATATCCATATTTTTTATTTTAATTCTTTATTTTTTACATGAATATGGATCCGATTCCGATTTCCGATATCACAAAAGTATCGAAACTTGGTATTGGAATTCCGATACCTAAGTATCGGCCGATACCCGATATTTGCGGTATCGGAGTGCTCAACACTATTCACCAGAGAAAAAAAGGCAATATTGAGACCCTTGTCAATAAAATTATAAAAATGATAAATATCTGGGATAATCACATATAGTGAAATTCAAATTCGCCAGGTTTGATAATTATTTTAAAAAAATTGATTTTCAACAAATCGATTGACCATGAAACTTAATACTGCAAAGCTTACAAACTCCCTAAAAAGTAATGCATCCAAGCTTATTAAAAAAGTACAGCCTTAGAAAAGTCAAATCGATTTTACAATAGAAAGGGTAGGTAACTGGTGGTAGCTAGAGATGAGCGAATATTTAAATGTTCATTTTGGATTATGATCGCTGAATTTGCAATATTCGCCGAACATAACCGAATGCCATTCCTCATAATGGGAGGCAAAAACAAACGCATGCACAACACCTTATAATGGCCCCAAATGCAGCCAGAACACATCAAACGAGGGGCAGACACCAGGAAAGTGGCCTCATTTCAACCACAGTACAAATTGTAGCATGGCACTGCAGCAACAGCCAGGCATGAGGTATCAGGTTCCGGGACAGCATTTACAGCTTTCAATTGAATGTTAAAGTAAAATGCAACAGCTCTACCTGCTTTCATGCTTAGCCACACTCACACTCACAAATATCAGTTTTGTACACTACCATTGTCATAAAAATTTAAGGATAGTAACATCGGCAGTTGAGTTCAAGAAAGTAGAAAGAAAGGCCTGATGGTCTCAGAGGTCTACTGCTACAGGCAATATGCATGAAGAAGACCCAACCAGGAGTGTTCACATTTCCAAAAATTATTGGCAGACAATACCAAAGTGGCATCAATTTCACCACAGTATAGATAGTATAATATGGTCTAAACAGGTCTTCCACTACGCCCAATCCAGGAGATGGGCACCCAACCAAGAGTGTTCACATTTAAAAAAATGAGGGCTTTGCACAATAGAAGTTGAATCAATTTCACCACAGTAGAAAGAATACAATAGGTACTGACAGGTCTTCCACTATGCCCAATCCAGCAGATTGACACCCAGCCAGGAGTGTTCACATTTCCAAAAATTATTGGCAGACTATACCAAAGTGGCATCAATTTCACCACAGAATAGATAGTATAATACGGGCCAACATGTCTTCCACTATGCCCAATCCAGCAGATGGACACCCAATCTGGAGATTTCACAGTTTAAAGGGAACCTGTCACCCCCAAAATTGAAGATGAGCTAAGCCCACCGGCATCAGGGGCTTATTTACAGCATTCTGTAATGCTGTAGATAAGCCCCTGATGTATCCTGAAATATGAGAAAAAGAGGCTAGATTATACTCACCTGGGGGCGGTCCGGTCCGATGGGTATCACGGTCCGGTCCGGGGCCTCCCATCTTCTTACGATGATGTCCTCTTCTTGTATTCATGCTGCAGCTCCGGCGCAGATGTACTTTGTCTGCCCTGTTGAGGGCAGAGCAAAGTACTGCAGTGAGCAGGCGCCGGGAAAGGTCAGAGAGGCCCGGCGCCTGTGCACTGCAGTACTTTGCTCTGCCCTCAACAGGGCAGACAAAGTACGCCTGCGCTGGAGCCACAAAGTAAACACAAGAAGAGGATGTCATCCTATGAAGATAGGAGGCCCTGAACCCGACTGCTACGCCCATCGGACCGGACCGCCCCAGGTGAGTATATTCTAACCTCTTTTTCTCATCTTTCAGGATACATCGGGGGCTTATCTACAGAATTACAGAATGCTGTAGATAAGCCCCTGATGCTGGTGGGCTTAGCTCATCTTCGATTTTGGGGGTGACAGGTTCCCTTTAATTAATAAGGGCCTGACACCAATGAAGTCGAGTAACTGTCACGAGAATAGAAATAGTATAATTGGAACCGACCCGTCTTCCACTACAGCCTACTCAGCAGATGTAGACCAAAAATGACTGTTCACTAGTGTTGAGCATTCCGATACCACAAGTATCGGGTATCGGCCGATATTTGCTGTATCGGAATTCCGATACCGAGATCCGATACTTTTGTTGTATCGGGAATCAGTATCGGGATCGATATAATGTGTAAAATAAAGAATTAAAATAAAAAATATTGATATACTCACCTCTCCGACGCAGCCTGCTCTTTACCGAGGGAACCGGCAGCCTTCTTTGCTTAAAATGCGCGCGTTTACTGCCTTTCGTGACGTCACGGCTTCTGATTGGTCGCGTGCCACCCATGTGACCACGACGCGACCAATCACACTAATTCTAGGCAATCAGGACCTGAAAATTACGTCATGGCTTGTGTGATTGGTCGTGTCGCGGTCACATGGGCGGCACGCGACCAATCAGAAGCCGTAACGTCACGGAAGGCAGTAAACGCGCGCATTTTAAGCAAAGAAGGCTGCCGGTTCCCTCGGTAAAGTGCAGGCTGCGTCGGAGAGGTGAGCATATCAATATTTTTTATTTTAATTCTTTATTTTACACATTAATATGGATCCCAGGGCCTGAAGGAGAGTTTCCTCTCCTTCAGACCCTGGGAACCATCAGGGATACCGTCCGATACTTGAGTCCCATTGACTTGTATTGGTATCGGGTATCGGTATCGGATTAGATCCGATACTTTGCCGGTATCGTCCGATACTTTCCGATACCGATACTTTCAAGTATCGGACGGTATCGCTCAACACTACTGTTCACATTTTCACAAATTTGTGTTAGCAGCAGCTACAGCAGGCTCAAAAGCCACATTAAAGATATCACAGAAGGCAGTTACTTGACCTTAATGCATCATACTAAAAAATGCAATATCATGTAGTCTGTACAGTCTGCGATTGAGGTGCAAACGTCTTTGGAGATCCAAGACTTGTTCATCTTGATGAAAGTTAGGTGGTCTACACTTTCAGGGGACAGTCGGCTGCACTTATCCATCAGGACACCACCAGCAGTGCTAAAGACACGTTCTGAGAGAATGCTTGCTGCCAGGCATAATAAAACCTCCAAGGTGTGTGAGGCGAGCTCAGGCCACTGATCCATTTTGGAAGACCAAAATGTGAAAGGGTCCAAACCCTCCCTGATGGTATTGATATTCAGTTCTAGATACTCCTGCACCATCCCCTCCATTTTTCACCACATGCAAGACTTGGACTCTGTTGTGCTGGTGCACGAGCTGCTCTAAGCAATGTGTCAAAGGACTCACAGAAATTGCTTTTTTGCTTTTCTGATTTGTCAGAAACTATTGTTCAGCAAATGAGGGGAAAAAGAGTTAATCAGGTGAGGTGATGTCGCCGTCAACCCACCCATTGTGACGGCTATGATTGGTGCTGTGTCAGACAACAAAGATCACGGCTTGTCACATGATTTTTTTTAAACCAGCCAATCATAGAGATCGCCAACGCAGGGGGGCTGTACAAAACTCCTGTGGCGACTCTAAGGGAAGCCTTCTATCAGAGGCAGCAGCCAACTTAACCTGGTCACTGTGCAATGCATTGCAGTGACCGGAAATAGTGGTGCCATATTTATACTACTCTTTGCGAGAATGCAGCTCCCGCAGCGTAGTATTTATATGGCGCATGTCAGGAATAGGCTAAACTATAGATGTGAATTTAATTTAGATTCGCAATATCTCATAATAACAATTGAATGTTTTCTTGAAACGTGCTGAAACACCCCTTGACAGGCTGAAGCAGCCATCACAAGCACTAGATGACCAAATATAGCACAAACATCCCCTGACAAATTTTTCAAAGCATAGCAGACCACCTGGGATATGTTGAGTCAAGAGGAATCAAACATAAGTATGTATCCATAGGCATAGGTTTATTCCCTGAAATGCAGAAGAATTCTGACTTCCTACTTGTCAATCTGTGTTCTGTGCTCCAGTTCTGAAAGTTAGTGAAGATAATGAATTGTGAGGTTGCATATTGCAGAAATTCAACTGAGAAAGGTTAAGTTACAAAAACACTTTTCACTGCATATTTGCTTATAGAAAATCCACTGCATTTTACAGTGCCAACCGTGTGCATTGTATTTTAAGAAATCTCGTGCACATGCTGCGAATGAGAGAATTGACTGCAAGCATTACAAAAGGTTAAATGTACTGCTCCCCTGCTACTTCTTCACAATATGTACAGAAGTAAGTGCTGCTGTAGAGAACGCTGCAGCATCTCCACTGAGGCAGATTCACAGTGGAGGTGCTACATGAGACTATCGCCTTGTAGATTGATGCTCCTACTGGTAAACTTAGGCAGCGACAGACAGCCGTATTTCTTGTGCGAGAACCGCATCACACTGCATGGACTGGCCTAGCACCTCTCCTGACCTGAGCAAGACAGTATAATGCATTTCTATGCAGCTGACAAGTTCAGGTCAGGAGAGACGACAGCCAGTACGAGGTTTACGATGCGATTCTCACACGAGAAATATGGCAGTCTGTCTCTGCCCTAAGGTTAATTTTCCAGTGGATGAGATGTTTTGAAATCTCATGTGTCCTCCCTTTTTTTCAGCGTAAACTGACCTGTGATGCTTATTTGAAATCCGCAGCCTTAATTTCTCTTCCTAGTAATCTCAATTTTATGTGCAGATTTTCCCCATAGAATTGCGTTAAATTTGGAAAATCCACAGGTAAAAAATATATATCCGTTTTTAGTGCAGTCAATATAGAAACCACCGGAGACTAGACGGAGGTGGACATGACTTGGGAATGGGTGGACCGAGAACTCCTGCAGCTTTTGTTTGTATTGCGGTGTAGATTTTAAACAAGAGTGTTGTTGCTTTAAGAGGAAGGAGTTTAGATGTTTGTGCCTGGTGTATTACTGTGACGAGAGTGGGGCTTATATAAGGGAGGCAACTCTGGCTCTCCCTCTTTCTCTCACAGGATGGACAGGAAGAAACATTAAGGAATAGTGTTGAGCGATACCTTCCGATATCGGAAAGTATCGGTATCGGAAAGTATCGGCCGATACCGTCAAAGTATCGGATCTAATCCGATACCGATACCCGATCCCAATGCAAGTCAATGGGACGAAAATATCGGAATTAAAATAAACCCTTTATAAACTTGTAGGTTCATTCTACATGAAGGAAAACAACTAAGAATAATGTAGGATGTATTGGGGGACGTGGCGGAGACATTAAAGGCACATAGGTTTAGCCCAATCTAATAGAATAGCAGGATTTTGTTTTGTTTTTTATGACGTTCGGCGTTAGAAAGATTTTGACTATGTTAATTTTTTTTTTATTTTGTCAGATATTGATGTTTCACTACTTCCACGCCCTTCACCTTCTTTTTTACTTCTCCCACACTTTCTTCTTCATTATCCTCATCATCAGCTTCTTTGACAATAAATTCTTCACCTTATTCATCTTCTTCTTCATCTTCCACCTATTATTTTTTTTGTGACATTGTTCATATTCTTTTTATTTTACTATTATCTTCTTCATATTCTACTTCTTCATCATATTCTTATTTGTGACAGGCATTCCCGTAGTTGTTATCTATAAAAGTTTGAAGATTACACCTTCCGTTCTGCCTGTCACAAAACAGTTACATTTGTCCGCGTTCAGTTTGGCCTGCAGCATCAGGCTTTATCCAGGGGCACCACGAAGAGGAACGGACTCACCCCCATACACTGCTTAGTCTTCTTCTGCTTATAATTTAGATAATATCTTTTGCTCTGATATTTAGTGTTATGCTTAATGTTCTTCTGCTCTTTGTTCTGCAGCCTCTTGTTCTTCTGCTTCTCGGTCTTCCAGGTCGTCGTCGTCTTCGGGGTCGTCATCATCGGGGTGGTCTTCAGGGTCATCGTCTCCAGGGTCGTCGTCATCACGGTGGTTGTCGTCTCTGGTGTCGTCGTCATCTTAGGGGTGGTCTTCCGGGTCATCGTGTTTAGTCTCTTGAACTTGGAAATGTAGCAGAAGGTACAAGAAGGCTGAGAAAATGCCGAGAAACAGCTGATGGAACTGGAACTCGGATGGCTACCCGAAGGTCCAAGAGCCAATGGAACTACCGAGGACCAGCTGACGTTACTGGAACCCGGTTACTAAGCAGGAGGTACCCGTGCCTGAAAGCACTACCAAGGACCACCTGACGTTGGTGGAACTCGGATACCCAGAGGGAGGCACCTAAGCCAAAGGCTCTGCCCGGAACCAGCTGACGGTACTGGAACCAGGATGGGGAGCAGAAGGTACAAGAGCAAAAGACACTGCCGAGAACCAGCTGACGGTGCTGGAACCCGGATGGGTAGCCGAAGGTCCAAGAGCCAATGGAACTACCGAGGACCAGCTGACGTTACTGGAACCCGGTTACTAAGCAGGAGGTACCCGTGCCTGAAAGCACTACCAAGGACCACCTGACGTTGGTGGAACTCGGATACCCAGAGGGAGGCACCTAAGCCAAAGGCTCTGCCCGGAACCAGCTGACGGTACTGGAACCAGGATGGGGAGCAGAAGGTACAAGAGCAAAAGACACTGCCGAGAACCAGCTGACGGTACTGGAACCCGGATGGGTAGCCGAAGGTCCAAGAGCCAATGGAACGACCGAGGACCAGCTGATGTTACTGGAACCTGGTTACTAAGCAGGAGGTACCCGTGCCTGAAAGCACTACCAAGGACCACTTGACGTTGGTGGAACTCGGATACCCAGAGGGAGGCACCTAAGCCAAAGGCTCTGCCCGGAACCAGCTGACGGTGCTGGAACCAGGATGGGGACCTATTCAAGCTTGTCTTCCTAGAGCCCCAACTAGCAGTGTTGGAGCAAAGGGTCAGCAGGAGGAGGAGATGGAGCAGAGTGTAGGCCGAAGCCTGCACTGGCGGCAGCTTTGGGTCTGTTGTGTCTGCGTGGCAGTTGCAGGACACGTTGCCGGCTGCACAGCAGGGGAACAGCTGGCGGTGCTGAACCCCACTGACACATTGGCTGGTGTTTTTCTCTGTGCAGCTAGCAGTACCGGGCCCCAACTGGCGGTGTTGGAGCCCGGGCTCTGCAGGGGGAGCAGAGTGTAGGCCGAAGCCTAATTGAACCAATTTCAAAGGTAACCTTTAACCCCCCCTCAGGTGTTACAAAGTAGAAGAGCCACAGCTTATGCAGCAGTAGTGCTGCACAAGTCAAAGGTTGCTCTTTTAATTTTTCTCCTTGCACACGCTGAATGAAACACGTATAACATTTAGCCCCTTATACAGTCAAACTGTGTTGGAGGCGCGAGTTCCCTTCGTAATGAGACGCAGCACAGATGTCAAGAATCCCACCTTGGTGCTGGGTGCAGCCTCCTGAGCGTTGTTATTTGCTGTACAGGAGTCTGCGCTGTCGTGTTATCCCCTGGCCTAGCGCTGTTAGCGCTGCCTATCTTCTGACATCATTTAATGTCGGCCGGTGCGGTTCGCGATGACCATGAATCCCAGCCCCGCAGTGTCTTAACATTGTTAAAACACTGCGGGGCTGGGATTCATGGCCTGGCGCAGCACATATGTTCGCCTCTCACACTCGGGTCCTTACACCCGCTTCAGACTGTGCGGCGTCAGGTGATCCCTTATCGCATGCCACGGCCATGAAGCCGCACAGTCTGAAGAAGGCGGAAGGAGATGAGGGACAGGCGAACTGATGCACTTGAGCCACCTTGCACACATGCAGCATTACCGCTGTACAAGGTGGCTGTAAAACGTACAAACGCCTGGGGGA